>NC_036239.1:24179632-24334689 GCF_002742605.1 Olea europaea var. sylvestris
TTTGGCGAATCGCTTGTTAAATTCGATTGGAATCCAGGCAATGAAAAGTTGTTTTTGATATCATGATAAGTTTGGGTTTGTTCATTTTTGGCGAATTGTTAGCCTAATTTGATTGGTATTGAGCCAATGAAAAGTGGTTTTTGATTTCATTATAACTTTGGGTTTGTTCATTTTTGGCGAATTGCTAATCTAATTCGATTGGAATCGAACCAATGAAAAGTAGCTTTTGATTTCATGATAACTTCGAGTTGGTTCATTTTTGACAAATTGATAGTCTAATTCGATTGGAATCGAGCCAATGAAAAGTGGCTTTCGATTTCAGGATAACATCGGCTTCATTCGTTTTTGGCGAATTGATTGTCGAATTCGATTGGAACCGAGCCAATGAAAAGTGGTTTTTCATTTCTTGATAACTTTTGGTTTGTTCATTTTTGGCGACTTGCTAGCCCAATTCGATTGGAATCGAGCCAATGAAAAGTGGCTTTTGATTTCACGATAACTTCGAGTTTGTACGTGTTTGACGAATTGATAGTCTAATTCGATTGGAAACGAGCTAATGAAAAGCGGTTTTTAATTTCAAGATAGCTACGACTCTTTTCATTTTTGACGAATTGCTTGATAAGTTTAATTGGAATCCAGGCAATGAAAAGTTGTTTTTGATATCATGATAAGTTTTGGTTTGTTCATTTTTGGCGAATCGCTTGCCTAATTCGATTGGTATCGAGCCAATGAAAAGTGGTTTTTGATTTCATTATAACTTCGGGTTTGATCGTTTTTGGCAAATTGCTAGTCTAATTAGATTGGAATCGAGCCAATGAAAATTGGCTTTTCATTTCATGATAACTTCGAGTTTGTTCCTTTTTGACAAATTGATAGTCTAATTCGATTGGAATCGAGCTAATGAAAAGTGGCTTTCGATTTCAGGATAACATCGGCTTCATTCGTTTTTGGCCAATTGATTGTCGAATTCGATTGGAACCGAGCTAATGAAAAGTGGTTTTTGATTTCTTGATAGCTTTGGGTTTGTTCGTTTTTGGCGATTTACTAGTCCAATTCGATTGGAATCGAGCCAATGAAAAGTGGCTTTTGATTTCACGATAACTTCGAGTTTGTACGTGTTTGATGAATTGATAGTCTAATTCGATTGGAAACAAGCCAACGAAAAGTGGCTTTCGATTTCAGGATAACATCGGCTTCATTCATTTTTGGCGAATTGATTGTCGAATTCGATTGGAATCGAGCCAATGAAAAGTGGTTTTTGATGTCTTGTTACTTTGGGTTTGTTCGTTTTTGGCGACTTGCTAGTCCAATTCAATTGGAATCGACACGATAACTTCGAGTTTGTACGTGTTTGACGAATTGATAGTCTAATTCGATTGGAAACGAGCCTGTGAAAAGCGGATTTTGATTTCAAGATAACTACGAGTCTTTTCGTTTTTGGCGAATCGCTTGTTAAATTCGATTGGAATCCAGGCAATGAAAAGTTGTTTTTGATATCATGATAAGTGTGGGTTTGTTTGTTTTTGGCGAATTGCTAGCCTAATTCGATTGGTATCGAGCCTATGAAAAGTGGTTTTTGATTTCATTATAAATTTAGGTTTGTTCATTTTTGGCGAATTGCTAATCTAATTCGATTGGAATCGAGCCAATGAAAAGTAGCTTTTGATTTCATGATAACTTCGAGTTGGTTCGTTTTTGACAAATTGATATTCTAATTCGATTGGAATCGAGCCAATGAAAAGTGGCTTTTGATTTCAGGATAACATCGGCTTCATTCGTTTTTGGCGAATTGATTGTCAAATTCGATTGGAACCAAGCCAATGAAAAGTGGTTTTTGATTTCATGGAAACTTTGGGTTTGTTCGTTTTTGGCGACTTGCTAGTCCAATTCGATTGGAATCGAGCCAATGAAAAGTGGCTTTTGATTTCACGATAACTTCGAGTTTGTACGTGTTTGACGAATTGATAGTCTAATTCGATTGGAAACGAGCCAATAAAAAGCAATTTTTGATTTCAAGATAACTACGAGTCTTTTCGTTTTTGGCGAATCCCTTATTAAATTCGATTGGAATCCCAGCAATGAAAAGTTTTTTTTGATATCATGATAAGTTTGGGTTTGTTCATTTTTGGCGACTCGCTAGTCCAATTCGATTGGAATCGAGCCAATGAAAAGTGGCTTTTGATTTCACGATAACTTCGAGTTTGTACATGTTTAACGAATTGATAGTCTAATTCGATTGGAAACGAGCCAATAAAAAGCGGTTTTTGATTTCAAGATAACTACGAGTCTTTTCATTTTTGGCGAATTGATTGTTAAATTCAATTGGAATCCAGGCAATGAAAAGTTTTTTTTGATATCATGACAAGTTTGGGTTTGTTCGTTTTTGGCGAATTGCTAACCTAATTCGATTGGTATCGAGCCAATGAAAAGTGGTTTTTGATTTCATTATAACTTCGGGTTTGTTCGTTTTTGGTGAATTGCTAGTCTAATTCGATTGGAATCAAGCCAATGAAAAGTGGCTTTTGATTTCTTGGTAACTTCGAGTTTGTTCCGTTTTGACAAATTGATAGTCTAATTCGATTGGAATCGAGCCAATGAAAAGTGGCTTTCGATTTCAGGATAACGTCGGCTTCATTCGTATTTGGCGAATTGATTGTCGAATTCGATTGGAACCAAGCCAATGAAAAGTGGTTTTTGATTTCTTGATAACTTTGGGTTTGTTCGTTTTTGGCAACTTGCTAGTCCAATTCGATTGGAATCGAGCCAATGAAAAGTGGCTTTTGATTTCACGATAACATCGAGTTTGTACGTGTTTGACGAATTGATAGTCTAATTCGATTGGAAACGAGCCTATGAAAAGCGGTTTTTGATTTCAAGATAACTACAAGTCTTCTCGTTTTTGGCGAATTGCTTGTTAAATTCGATTGGAATCCAGGCAATGAAAAGTTTTTTTTGATATCATGATAAGTTTGGGTTTGTTCGTTTTTGGCGAATTGCAAGCCTAATTCGATTGGTATCGAGCCAATGAAAAGTGGTTTTTGATTTCATGATAACTTCGGGTTTGTTCTTTTTTAGCGAATTGCTAGTCTAATTCGATTGGAATCGAGCCAATGAAAAGTGGCTTTTGATTTCATGATAACTACGAGTTTGTTCATTTCTGAAGAATTGGTAGTCTAATCCGATTGGAATGGAGCCAATGAAAAGTGGTTTTTGATTTCTTCTTAACTTTGGGTTCGTTCGTTTTTGGCGAGTTGCTAGTCTCTTTCAATTGGAATCGAGCCAAGGAAAAGTGGCTTTCGATTTCAGGATAACATCGGCTTCAATCATTTTTGGAGAATTGATTGTCGAATTCGGTTGGAATCGAGCTAATGAAAAGTGTTTTTTGATTTCATAATAACTTCGAGTTTGTTCATTTTTGACCAATCGCTTGTCAAATTCGATTGGAATCGAACCAATGAAAACTAGTTTTTGAATTCATGAAAACTTCAAGTGTGTTCGTTTTTGACGATTCGCTAGTCCAATTCGATTGAAATCGAGCCAATGAAAATTGATTTTTAATTTAAAAATAACTTCGGGCTTGATCGTTTTAGGCGAATTGCTAGTCTAATTCGATTGGAATCAAGCCAATGAAAAGTGGTTTTTGATTTCATGATAACTTTGAGCTTGTTCCTTTTTGGCGAATTGTTAGTCTAATTCGATTGGAATAGAGTCAATGAAAAGTGGTTTTTGATTTCAAGATAACTTCGAGTCTTTTCATTTTTGGCGAATTGCTAGTCTAATTCGATTGGAAACGAACCAATGAAAAGTGATTTTTGACGTCATGATAACTTCGGGTTTTTCGTTTCTGGCGAATTGCTAGTCTAATACGATTAAAATCGAGTCAATGAAAAGTTGCTTTATATTTCATGTTATGTTCGAGTTTGTTCATTTTTGACGAATCGCTAGTCTAATTCTATTGGAATCGAGCCGATGAAAAGTGGTTTTTGATTTCTAGATAACTTCAAGTATGTTCGTTTCAGGCGAATTGCTAGGGTAATTCGATTTGAATAGATCCAATGAAAAGTGGATTTTGATATCAAGATAATTTTGGGTTTGTTAGTTTTTGGCGAATTGCTAGTCCAATTCGATTGGAATCGAGCCAATGAAAAGTGGTTTTTGACTTCATGATAACTTCGAGATTGTTCATTTTTGACGAATCGCTAGTCGAATTCGATTGGAATTGAGCCAATGAAAAGTGATTTTTGATTTCATGATAACTTCAAGTTTGTTCATTTCTAACGAATCGATAGTCTAATTAAATTGAAATCAAGCCAATGAAAAGTGGTTTTTGATTTCATAATAACTTCGAGTTTGTTCACTTTTGACGAATTGGTCGTCTAATTCGATTAGAATCGAACCAATGTAAAGTGGCTTTTGATACCATGATAACTTCGGGTTTGTTCGTTTCTGGTGAATTGCTAGTCTAATTAGATTGGAATGGAGCCAATGAAATGTGGCTTTTGATTTCTAGATAACTTCGCGTTTGCTCATTTTTGACCAATCGCTTGTCAAATTCGGTTGGAATCGAACCAATGAAAAGTGGTTTTTGAATTCATGAAAACTTCAAGTTTGTTCGTTTTCGACGATTCGCTAGTCCAATTCGATTGAAATCGAGCCAATGAAAATTGGCTTTTAATTTAAAGATAACTTCGGGCTTGATCGTTTTAGACGAATTGCTAGTCTAATTCGATTGGAATCAAGCCAATGAAAAGTGGTTTTTAATTTCATGATAACTTCGAGTTTGTTCATTTTTGGTGAATTGTTAGTCTAATTCGATTGGAATCGAGCCAATGAAAGGTGGTTTTTGATTTCATTATAAGTTCGGGTTTGTTTATTTTCGGCGAATTGCTAGTCTAATTCAATTGGAATCGTGCCAATTAAAAGTGGCTTTTCATTTCGTGATAACTTCGAGTTTGTTCGTTTTTGATGAATTGCTAGTCTAATTCGATTGGAATCGAGCTAGTGAATAGTGGTTTTTGATTTCATGATAACAGCGGGTTTGTTCATTTTTGGCGAATTGCTAGCCTAATTTGATTAGACTTGAGCCAATGAAATGTGGTTTTTGATTTCATGATAATTTCAGGTTTATTCATTTTTGGCGAATTGTGAGTCTAATTCGATGTGAATCGAGCCAAGTGGTTTATGATTTTAAGATAACTTCGGGTTTGTTCATATTTGGCAAACTGCTAGTCTAATTCGATTGGACTTGAGCCGACGAAAAGTGATTTTTGATTTCATGCTAACTTCAGGTTTGTTCATTTTTGGCGAATTGCTAATCTAATTCGATTGGAATCGAGCCATAGAAAAGTGGTTTTTGATATCATGCTAACTTTAGGTTTGTTCATTTTTGGCGAATTGCTAATCTAATTCTATTGGAATCGAGCCATAGAAAAGTGGTTTTTGATATCATGATAACTTCGGGCTTGTTCGTTTCTGGCGAACTGCTAGTCTAATTCGATTGGAATCGAGCCAATGAAAAGTGGCATTTGATTTCATGATAACTTCGAGTTTGTTTGTTTTTGATGAATTGCTAGTCCAATTTGATTGGAATCGAGCCAATGAAAAGTGGTTTTTGATTTCTTCATAACTTCGAGTTTGTTCATTTTTGGCGAATTACTAGTCTAATTCGATTGGAATCGAGCCAATGAAAAGTGGTTTTTGATTTCTTCATAACTTCGAGTTTGTTCATTTTTGGCGAATTACTAGTCTAATTCGATTGGAATCGAGCCAATGAAAAGTGGCTTTCGATTTCTAGATAACATTGGCTTCATTAATTTTTGGCGAATTGCAGGTCGAATTCGATTGGAATCGAGCCAATGAAAAGTGGGTTTTGATTTCACGATAACTTCGGGTTCATTCTTTTTATGCGAATTGCTAGTCTAATTGGATTGGAATCGAGCCAATGAAAAGTGGTTTTTCATTTCATTATAACTTCGGGTTTGTTCATTTTCGGCGAATTGCTAGTCTAATTGGATTGGAATCGAGCCAATGAAAAGTGGTTTTTCATTTCATTATAACTTCGGGTTTGTTCATTTTCGGCGAATTGCTAGTCTAATTCGATCGGAATCGAGCCAATTAAAAGTGGCTTTTGATTTCAGGATAACTTCGAGTTTGATTGTTTTTGTCGATTTGCCAGTCCAATTCAATTGGAATCGAGCTAATGAAAAGTGGCTTTCAATTTTGGGATAACATTGGCTTCATTCATTTTTAGCGAATTGCTAGTCGAATTCGACTGAAATCAAGCCAATGAAAAGTGGTTTTTGATTTCATGATAACTTCGAGTTTGTTTATTTTTGGTGAATTGCTTGTCTAATTTGATCGGAATTGAGCCAATGAAAAGTGGTTTTTGATTTCATGATAACTTCGGGTTTGTTCATTTAGGTGAGTTGCTAGTCTAATTCGAATGGAATCGAGCCAATGAAAAGTTGTTTTTGATTTCTTGATAACTTTGGGTTTGTTCGTTTTTGGCGAATTGCTAGTCTAATTCGATTGGAATCGAGCTAATGAAAAGTGGTTTTTGATTTCAAGATAACTACGAGTCTTTTCATTTTTGGCGAATTGCTAGTCTAATTCGATTGGAAACGAGCCAATGAAAAGCTATTTTTGAATTCATGATAAGTTCGGGCTTGTACATTTTTGGTGAATTTCTAGCCTAATACGATTTGAATCGAGCCAATACAAAGTTGTTTTTGAATTCATGATAAGTTCGGGTTTGTTCATTTTTGACGAATTGCTAGCCTAATTCGATTGGAATTGAGCCAATGAAAAGTGGTTTTTGATTTCATGATAACATTGGGTTTGTTCATTTTTGACGAATTGCTAGTCTAATTCTATTGGAATCGAGCCAATGAAAAGTGGTTTTTGATTTCGACATATCTTCGGGTTTGTTCGTTTTAGGCGAATTGCTAGTCTAAGTCGATTGGAATCGAGCTAATGAAATGTGGTCTTTGATTTCGTTATAACTTCGAATATGTTCGTTTTTGACGAATTGGTAGTCTAATTCAATTGGAATCGAGCCAATGAAAAGTGGTTTTCGATTTCAAGATAACAGCGGGTTTGTTCGTTTTTGGCGAATTGCTATTCTAATTCGATTAGACTCAAGCGAAAGAAAAGTTGTTTTTGATTTCATGATAACTTCAGGTTTGTTCGTTTTTAGCGAACTCCTAGTCTAATTCGAGTGGACTCGAGCCAATGAAACGTTGTTTTTGATTTAATGATAACTTCTGGTTTGTTTCTTTTTAGCGAATTGCTAATCTAATTGGATTGTAATCAAGCCAATGAAACGTGGTTTTTGATTTCATGATAACTTTAGGTTTATTCATTTTTCACGAATTGTGAGTCTAATTCGATTGGAATCGAGCCAAGTGGTTTATGATTTCATGATAACTTCGGGATTGTTCATTTTTGGCGAACTGCTAGTCTAATTCGATTGGACTCGAGTCGACGAAAAGTGATTTTGGATTTCATGATAACTTCATGTTTGTTCATTTTTGGCGAATTGCTAGTCTAATTCGATTGGAATCAAGCCATTGAAAAGTGGTTCTTGATATCATGATAACTTCAGGCTTGTTCGTTTTTGGCCAATTGCTAGTGTAATTCAATTGCAATCGAGCCATTGAAAAGTGGCTTTTGATTTCATGATAACTTCGAGTTTGTTTGTCTTTGACGAATTGCTAGCCCAACTCGATTGGAACTGAGCCAATGAAAAGTGGTTTTTTATTTCTTCATAACTTTGGGTTTGTTCATTTTTGGCGAGTTGCTAGTCAAATTCGATTAGAATCGAGCCAATGAAAAGTGGCTTTCGATTTTCGGATAACATCGGCTTTATTCGTTTTTGGCGAATTGATTGTTGAATTTGATTGGAATTGAGCCAATGAAAAGTGGTTTTTGATTTCATGATAACTTCGAGTTTGTTCAATTTTGACGAATCAGTAGTCTAAGTCGATTGAAATCGAGCCAATGAAAAGTGGTTTTTGATTTCATAATAACTTCGAGTTTGTTCATTTTTGACGAATTGGTTGTCTAATTCAATTAGAATCGAACCAATGGAAAGTGGCTTTTGATACCATGATAACTTCGGGTTTGTTCATTTCTGGCGAATTGCTAGTCTAATTAGATTGGAATGGAGCCAATGAAATGTGGCTTTTGATTTCTAGATAACTTCGAGTTTGTTCGTTTTTGACGAATCACTTGGCAAATTCGATTGGAATCGAACCAATGAAAAGTGGTTTTTGAATTCATGAAAACTTCAAGTTTGTTCGTTTTCGACGATTCGCTAGTCCAATTCGATTGAAATCGAGCCAATGAAAATTGGTTTTTAATTTAAAGATAACTTCGGGCTTGATCGTTTTAGGCGAATTGCTAGTCTAATTCGATTGAAACCAAGCCAATGAAAAGTGGTTTTTGATTTCATGATAACTTCGAGTTTGTTCATTTTTGGCGAATTGTTAGTCTAATTCGATTGGAATCGAGTCAATGAAAAGTGGTTTTTGATTTCAAGATAACTTCGAGTCTTTTCATTTTTGGCGAATTGCTAGTCTAATTCGATTGGAAACGAACAAATGAAAAGTATTTTTTGACATCATGAAAACTTCAGGTTTGTTCATTTCTGGCGAATTGCTAGTCTAGTACGATTAAAATCGAGTCAATGAAAAGTGGCTTTTGATTTCATGATAAGTTCGAGTTTGTTCATTTTTTACGAATCGCTTGTTGAATTCGATTGAAATCGAGCCAATGAAAAGTGTCTTTTGATTTCATGATAACTTCGAGCTTGTTCGTTTTTGACGAATCGCTTGTCAAATTCAATTGGAATCGAGCCAATGAAAAGTGGTTTTTGGTTTCATGATAACTTCGAGTTTGTTCCTTTTCGGCAATTTGCTAGTCTAATTCGATTGGAATCGAGCCGATGAAAAGTGGTTTTTGATTTCAAGATAACTTCGAATTGTTCATTTTCGGAGAATTGGTAGTCTAATTCGATTTGAATCGAGCCAATGAAAAGTGGTTTTTGATTTCATGACAACTTCGGGTTCGTTCATTTTTGGGGAATTGCTAGTCTAATTCGATTGGAATTGAGCCAATTAAAAGTGGCTTTTGATTTCATGATAACTTCGAGTTTTCTCATTTTTTATGAATCGCTTGTCAAAGTCGATTGCAATCGAGCCAATGAAAAGTGGTCTTTGATTTCAAGATAACTATGAGTCTTTTCATTTTTGACGAATTGCTAGTCTAATTCGATTGGAATCGAGCCAATGAAAAGTTGTTTTTGATATCATGATACTTCGGGTTTGTTCATTTCGGGCGAATTGCTAGTGTAATTCGATTGGAATCAACCAAATGAAAAGTGGCTTTTGATTTCATGATTACTTTGAGATTGTTCGTTTTTGACGAATCGCTTGTCAAATTCGATTGGAATCGAGCCAATTAAAATTGGTTTTTGACTGCATGATAACTTCGAGTTTGTTCATTTTGGACGAGTCGCTAGTCTAATTTGATTGAAATCGAGCGAATGAAAAGTGGGTTTTGATTTCATGATTACTTCGAGTTTGTTCATTTTTCATGAATCGCTAGTCTAATTCTATTGGAATCGAGCCAATGAAAAGTGGCTTTTGATATC
Organism: Olea europaea var. sylvestris; assembly: GCF_002742605.1. Taxonomy (NCBI): domain Eukaryota; kingdom Viridiplantae; phylum Streptophyta; class Magnoliopsida; order Lamiales; family Oleaceae; genus Olea; species Olea europaea. The sequence continues at coordinate 24,189,285 of NC_036239.1, forward strand.
ATGATAACTTCGGGTTTGTTTATTTTTGGTGAATTGCTAGTCTGATTCGATTGGAATCGAGCTAATGAAAAGTTGTTTTTGATTTCATGAGAAGTTCGTGTTTGTTCGTTTTTGGCGAATTGATAGCCTAATTCGATTGGAATTGAGCCAACGAAAAGTGGTTTTTGATTTCATGATTTCATGAGAACTTCGAGTTTGTTCATTTTTGGCGATTTGCTAGTCTAATTCGATTGGAATCGAGCCGATGAAAGGTGGTTTTTGATTTCATTATAACTTCGGGTTTGTTTATTTTCGGTGAATTGCTAGTCTAATTCAATTGGAATCGTGCCAATTAAAAGTGGCTTTTCATTTCGTGATAGCTTCGAGTTTGTTCGTTTTTGATGAATTGCTAGTCTAATTCGATTAGAATCAAGCTACTGAAAAGTGGTTTTTGATTTCATGATAACAGCGGGTTTGTTCGTTTTTAGCGAATTGCTAGCCTAATTCGATTAGACTTGAGCCAATGAAACGTGGTTTTTGATTTCATGATAATTTCAGGTTTATTCATTTTTGGCGAATTGTGAGTCTAATTCGATGTGAATCGAGCCAAGTGGTTATGATTTCAAGATAACTTCGGGTTTGTTCATTTTTGGCGAACTGCTAGTCTAATTCAATTGGACTTGAGCAGACGAAAAGTGATTTTTGATTTCATGCTAACTTCAGGTTTGTTCATTTTTGGAGAATTGCTAATCTAATTCGATTGGAATCGAGCCATAGAAAAGTGGTTTTTGATATCATGATAACTTCGGGCTTGTTCGTTTCTGGCGAACTACTAGTCTAATTCGATTGGAATCGAGCCAATGAAAAGTGGCATTTGATTTCATGATAACTTCGGGCTTGTTCGTTTCTGGCGAACTGCTAGCCTAATTCGATTGGGATCGAGCCAATGAAAAGTGGCATTTGATTTCATGATAACTTCGAGTTTGTTTATTTTTGACAAATTTCTAGTCTAATTTGATTGGAATCGAGCTAATGAAAAGTGGTTTTTGATTTCTTCATAACTTCGAGTTTGTTTGTTTTTGACGAATTGCTAGTCCAATTTGATTGGAATCGAGCTAATGAAAAGTGGTTTTTGATTTCTTCATAACTTCGAGTTTGTTCATTTTTGACGAATTACTAGTCTAATTCGATTGGAATCGAGCCAATGAAAAGTGGCTTTCGATTTCTAGATAACGTTGGCTTCATTAATTTTTGGCGAATTGCAGGTCGAATTCGATTGGAATCGAGCCAATGAAAAGTGGGTTTTGATTTCATGATAACTTCGGGTTCATTCTTTTTATGCGACTTCCTAGTCTTATTGGATTGGAATCGAGCCAATGAAAAGTGGTTTTTCATTTCATTATAACTTCGGGTTTGTTCATTTTTGGCGAATTGCTAGTCTAATTCGATCGAAATCGAGCCAATTAAAAGTGGCTTTTGATTTCATGATAACTTCGAGTTTGATTGTTTTTGTCGATTTGCTAGTCCAATTCGATTGGAATCGAGCTAATCAAAAGTGGCTTTCGATTTTGGGATAACATCGGCTTCATTCATTTTTGGCGAATTGCTAGTCGAATTCGACTAAAATCGAGCTAATGAAAAGTGGTTTTTGATTTCATGATAACTTCGGGTTTGTTCATGTAGGTGGGTTGCTAGTCTAATTCGAATGGAATCGAGCCAATGAAAAGTTGTTTTTTGATTTCTTGATAACTTTGGGTTTGTTCGTTTTTGGCGAATTGGTAGTCTAATTCGATTGGAATCGAGCTAATGAAAAGTGGTTTTTGATTTCAAGATAACTACGAGTCTTTTCGTTTTTGGCGAATTGCTAGTCTAATTCGATTGGAAACGAGCCAATGAAAAGCTATTTTTGAATTCATGATAAGTTCGGGTTTGTTCATTTTTGGTGAATTGCTAGCCTAATTCGATTTGAATCGAGCTAATACAAAGTTGTTTTTGAATTCATGATAAGTTCGGGTTTGTTCATTTTGGACGAATTGCTCGCCTAATTTGATTGGAATTGAGCCAATAAAGTGGTTTTTGATTTCATGATAACATTGGGTTTGTTCATTTTTGACGAATTGCTAGTCTAATTCTATTGGAATCGAGCCAATGAAAAGTGGTTTTTGATTTCGACATATCTTCGGGTTTGTTCGTTTTAGGCGAATTGCTAGTCTAAGTCGATTGGAATCGAGCTAATGAAATGTGGTCTTTGATTTCGTTATAACTTCGAATATGTTCGTTTTTGACGAATTGGTAGTCTAATTCAATTGGAATCGAGCCAATGAAAAGTGGTTTTCGATTTCAAGATAACAGCGGGTTTGTTCGTTTTTGGCGAATTGCTATTCTAATTCGATTAGACTCAAGCGAAAGAAAAGTTGTTTTTGATTTCATGATAACTTCAGGTTTGTTCGTTTTTAGCGAACTCCTAGTCTAATTCGAGTGGACTCGAGCCAATGAAACGTTGTTTTTGATTTAATGATAACTTCTGGTTTGTTTCTTTTTAGCGAATTGCTAGTCTAATTCGATTGTAATCAAGCCAATGAAACGTGGTTTTTGATTTCATGATAACTTTAGGTTTATTCGTTTTTCGCAAATTGCGAGTCTAATTCGATTCGAATCGAGCCAAGTGGTTTATGATTTCATGATAACTTCGGGTTTGTTCATTTTTGGGGAACTGCTAGTCTAATTCGATTGGACTCGAGTCGACGAAAAGTGATTTTGGATTTCATGATAACTTCATGCTTGTTCATTTTTGGCGAATTGCTAGTCTAATTCGATTGGAATCAAGCCATTGAAAAGTGGTGCTTGATATTATGATAACTTCAAGCTTGTTCGTTTTTGGCCAATTGCTAGTCTAATTCGATTGGAATCGAGCCAATGAAAAGTGGCTTTTGATTTCATGATAACTTCGAATTTGTTTGTCTTTGACGAATTGCTATTCCAACTCGATTGGAACTGAGCCAATGAAAAGTGGTTTTTGCTTTCTTCATAACTTTGGGTTTGTTCATTTTTGGCGAGTTGCTAGTCTAATTCGATTAGAATCGAGCCAATGAAAAGTGGCTTTTGATTTCAGGATAACATCGGCTTTATTCGTTTTTGGCGAATTGATTGTCGAATTCAGTTGGAATCGAGCCAATTAAAAGTGGTTTTTGATTTCATGATAACTTCGGGTTTGTTCATTTTTATCGAATTGCTAGTCTAATTCGATTGGAATTGAGCCAATGAAAAGGAGCTTTTGATTTCATGATAACTTCGAGTTTGTTCATTTTTGACGAATTGATAGTCTAATTCGATTGGAATCAAGCCAATGAAAAGTGATTTTTGATTTCATGATAACTTCGAGTTTGTTCATTTTTGGCGAATTGTTAGTCTAATTCGATTGGAATCGAGTCAATGAAAAGTGGTTTTTGGTTTCAAGATAACTTCGAGTCTTTTCATTTTTGGTGAATTGCTAGTCTAATTCGATTGGAAACGAACCAATTAAAAGTGGTTATTGACGTCATGATAACTTCGGGTTTGTTCATTTTTGGCGAATTGCTAGTCTAATACGATTAAAATCGAGTCAATGAAAAGTCGCCTTTGATTTCATGATAAGTTCAAGTTTGTTCATTTTTTACGAATCGCTAGTCTAATTCTATTGGAATCGAGCTGATGAAAAGTCGTTTTTGATTTCTAGATAACTTTGGGTATGTTCGTTTTAGGAGAATTGCCAGGGTAATTCGATTTGAATAGATCCAATGAAAAATGGCTTTTAATTTCATAATAACTTTGAGTTTGTTCACTTTTGACGAATTGGTTGTGTAATTCGATTAGAATCGAACCAATGGAAAGTGGCTTTTGATACCATGATAACTTCGGGTTTGTTCGTTTCTGTCAAATTGCTAGTCTAATTTGATTGGAATGGAGCCAATGAAATGTGGCTTTTGATTTCTAGATAACTTCAAGTTTGTTCGTTTTTGACCAATCGCTTGTCAAATTCGATTGGAATCGAACCAATGAAAAGTGGTTTTTGAATTCATGAAAACTTCAAGTTTGTTAGTTTTCGACGATTCGCTAGTCCAATTCGATTGAAATCGAGCCAATTAAAATTGGTTTTTAATTTAAAGATAACTTCGAGCGTGATCATTTTAGGCGAATTGCTAGTCTAATTCGATTGGAATCAAGCCAATGAAAAGTGGTTTTTGATTTCATGATAACTTTGAGTTTGTTCATTTTGGGCGAATTGTTAGTCTAATTCGATTGGAATCGAGTCAATGAAAAGTGGTTTTTGATTTCAAGATAACTTCGAGTCTTTTCATTTTTGGCGAATTGCTAGTCTAATTTAATTGGAAACGAACCAATGAAAAGTGGTTTTTGTCGTCATGATAACTTCGGGTTTGTTCGTTTCTGGCGAATTGCTAGTCTAATACGATTAAAATCAAGTAAATGAAAAGTCGCTTTTGATTTCATGATAAGTTCGAGTTTGTTCATTTTTGACGAATCGCTAGTCTAATTATATTGGAATCGAGCCGATGAAAAGTGGTTTTTGATTTCTAGATAACTTCGGGTATGTTCGTTTTTGGCGAATTGCTAGTCCAATTCGATTGGAATCGAGCCAATGAAAAGTGGTTTTTGATTTCATGATAACTTCGAGATTGTTCATTTTCGATGTTCGCTGTCTAATTCGATTGGAATCGAGCCAATGAAAAGTGGTTTTTGATTTCATGATAACTTCGAGATTAGACACCAGGTTTGTTTGTTTCTGGCGAATTGGTAGTCTAATTCGATTGGAATCGAGCCAATGAAAAGTTTCTTTTGATTTCATGATAACTTCGAGTTTGTTCGTTTTTGCCGAATCGCTTATCAAATTTGATTGGAATCGAGCCATTGAAAAGTGGTTTTTAATTTCTTGATAGCTTCAAGTTTGTTCGTTTTCGACCATTCACTTGTCTAATTCAATTGGAATCGAGCCGATGAAAAGTGGTTTTTGATTTCAAGATAACTTCGGCTTTGTTTATTTCAGGCAAGTTGCTAATCTAATTCGATTTGAATCAAGGCAATGAAAAGTGGTTTTTGATTACATGATAACTTCGGGTTTGTTCGTTTTTTGCGAATTACTAGTCTAATTCGATTGGAATCGAGCCAATGAAAAGTGATTTTTGATTTCAAGATAACTTCAAGTTATGTTTTTTTGACGAATCGATAGTCTAATTCGATTAGAATCGAGCCAATGAAAAGTGGCTTTTAATATCATGATAACTTCGGGTTTGTTCATTTCTGGCGAATTGCTAGTCGAATTCGATTGGAATTGACCCAATGAAATGTGGCTTTTAATATCATGATAACTTCGGGTTTGTTCATTTCTGGCGAATTGCTAGTCGAATTCGATTGGAATTGACCCAATGAAAAGTGGTTTTTGAACTCATGATAACTTCGAGTTTGTTCATTTTTGACGATTCACTAATCTTATTCGATTGGAATCGAGCCAATGAAAAGTGGTTTTTGATTTCAGGATAACTAGGAGACTTTTCGTTTTTGGCGAATTGCTAGTCTAATTCAATTGGAATCGAGCCAATGAAAAGTTATTTTTGACATCATGAAAACTTCGAATTTGTTCGTTTCTGGCGAATTGTTAGTCTAATTCGATTGGAATCAACCAAATGAAAAGTGGCTTTTGATTTCATGATAAATTCGAGTTTGTTCCTTTTTGATGAATCGCTTGTCGAATTCGATTGGAATCCAGCCAATGAAAAGTGGTTTTTCATTTCATGATAACTTCGTGTTTGTTCATTTTTGACGAATCGCTAGTCTGATACGATTGCAATCGAGCCAATAAAAAGTAGTTTTTGATTTCACGATAACTTCGGTCTTTTCATTTTTGGTGAATTGCTAGTCTAAATCGATTGGAATCGAGCCAATGAAAAGTGGTTATTCATATCATGATAACTTCAGGTTTGTTCATTTCTAGCGAATTGCTAGTCTAATTCGAATGGAATCGAGCCAATGAAAAGTGTCTTTTGATTTCATGATAACTTCGTGTTTGTTCGTTTCTGACGAATTGCTTGTCAAATTTCATTGGAATCGAGCCATTGAAAAGTGGCTTTTAATTTCTTGATAACTTGAAGTTTGTTCGTTTTCGACCATTCACTTGTCTAATTCAATTGGAATCGAGCAGATGAAAAGTGGTTTTTGATTTCAAGATAACTTCGGGTTTGTTTGTTTTAGGCGAGTTGCTAGTCTAATTCGAATTGAATCGAGGCAATGAAAAGTGGTTTTTGATTTCATGATAACTTTGGGTTTGTTCGTTTTTTGCGAATTACTAGTCTAATTCGATTGGAATCGAGCCATTGAAAAGTGGTTTTTAATTTCTTGATAACTTCAAGTTTGTTCGTTTTCGACCATTCACTTGTCTAATTCAATTGGAATCGAGCAGATGAAAAGTGGTTTTTGATTTCAAGATAACTTCGGGTTTGTTGGTTTTAGGCGAGTTGCTAGTCTAATTCAAATTGAATCGAGGCAATGAAAAGTGGTTTTTGATTTCATGATAACTTCGGGTTTGTTCTTTTTTGATAATTACTAGTCTAATTCGATTGGAATCGAGCCAACGAAAAGTGATTTTTGATTTCAAGATAACTTCGGGTCTTTTCATTATTGACGAATTGCTAGTCTAATTCGATTCGAATTGAGCCAATGAAAATTTGTTTTTGAAATCACCATAACTTCAGGTTTGTTCATTTCCGACGAATTGCTAGTGTAAATCGATTGGAATCGAGCCAATGGAAAATGGCTTTTGATTTCATGATAACTTCTGCTTTGTTCATTTCTGAATTCCTAGTCTAATTCTATTGGAATCGAGCAAATGAAAAGTGGCTTTTGATTTCATCTTAACATCGTGTTTGTTCATTTTTTGACGAATCGATTGTCAAATTCGCTTGGAATCGAGCCAATGAAAAGTGGTTTTTGATTTCATGATAATTTCGAGTTTGTTTGTTTTGGACGAATCGCTAGTCTAATTCGATTGAAATCGAGCCAACGAAAAGTGGGTTTTGATTTCATGATAACTTCGCGTTTGTTCATTTTTGGCGAATCGCTAGTGTATTTCGATTGGAATCAAGCCAATGAAAAGTGGCTTTTGATATCATGATTACTTCAAGTTTGTTCATTTTTGACTCGCTTGTCAAATTTGATTGAAATCGAGCTAGTGAAAAGTGGTTTTTGATTTCATGATAACTTCGAGTTTGTTCATTTTTGACGAATCGCTAGTCTATTACGATTGAAATCGAGCCAATGAAAATTGGTTCTTCGTTTCATGATAACTTCGAGTTATGTTTTTTTTTTTGACGAATCGATAGTCTAATTCGATTTGAATCGAGCTAATGAAAAGTGGCTTTTAATATCATGATAACTTCGGGTTTGTTTATTTCTAGCGAATTGCTAGTCTAATTCGATTGGAATCGAGCAAATGAAATGTGGCATTTGATTTCATGATAACATTGAGTTTGTTCATTTTTTGACGAATCGCTTGTTAAATTCGCTTGGAATTGAGCCAATGAAAAGTGATTTTTGATTTCATGATAACTTCGAGTTTGATCGTTTTGGACGAATTGCTAGTCTAAGTCGAATGAAATCAAGCCAACGAAAAGTGGTTTTTGATTTCATGATAACTTCGAGTTTGTTCATTTTTGGCGAATCGCTAGTCCGTTTCGATTGGAATCAAGCCAATGAAAATGGGCTTTTGATATCATGATAACTTCAAGTTTGTTCATTTTTGACTCACTTGTCAAATTTGATTGAAATCGAGCTAGTGAAAAGTGGTTTCTGATTTCATGATAACTTCGAGTTTGTTCATTTTTGACTCACTTGTCAAATTTGATTGAAATCGAGCTAGTGAAAAGTGGTTTCTGATTTCATGATAACTTCGAGTTCGTTCATTTTTGACGAATCGCTAGTCTAATCCGATTGAAATCGAGCCAATGAAAAGTGGTTCTTCATTTCATGATAACTTCGAATTATGTTTTTTTTTATGAATCGATAGTCTAATTCGATTAGAATCGAGCCAATGGAAAGTGGCTCTTAATATCATGATAACTTCGGGTTTGTTCATTTCTGGTGAATTGCAAGTCAAATTCGATTGGAATCGAGCCAATGAAATGTGGCTTTCGATTTCTGGATAACTTCGAGTTTGTTCATTTTTTACGAATCAATTGTTAAATTCGATTGGAATTGAACCAATGAAAAGTGGTTTTTGAACTCATGATAACTTCGAATTTGTTCATTTTCGACGATTCACTAGTCTTATTCGATTGGAATCGAGCCAATGAAAAGTAGTTTTTGATTTCAGGATAACTAGGAGTCTTTTCGTTTTTGGTGAATTGCTAGTCTGATTCGATTGGAATCGAGCCAATGAAAAGTTATTTTTGACATCATGAAAACTTCGGGTTTGTTCGTTTCTGGCGAATTGTTAGTCTAATTCGATTGGAATCAACCAAATGAAAAGTGGCTTTTGATTACATGATAAATTCGAGTTTGTTCCTTTTTGATGAATCGCTTGTTGAATTCGATTGGAATCAAGCCAATGAAAAGTGGTTTTTCATTTCATGATAACTTCGAGTTTGTTCATTTTTTACGAATCGCTAGTCTGATTCGATTGCAATCGAGCCAATGAAAAGTGGTTTATGATTTCAAGATAACTTCGGTCTTTTCATTTTTGGAAAATTGCTAGTCTAAATCGATTGGAATCGAGCCAATGAAAAGTGGTTTTTCATATCATGATAACTTCGGGTTTGTTCGTTTCCGGCGAATTGCTAGTCTAACTCGAATGGAATCGAGCCAATGAAAAGTGTCTTTTGATTTCATGATAACTTCGAGTTTGTTCGTTTTTGACGAATCGCTTGTCAAATTTGATTGGAATCGAGCCATTGAAAAGTGGTTTTTAATTTCTTGATAACTTCAAGTTTGTTCGTTTTCGACCATTCACTTGTCTAATTCAATTGGAATCGAGCCGATGAAAAGTGGTTTTTGATTTCAAGATAACTTCGGTTTTGTTTGTTTTAGGCGAGTTGCTAGCCTAATTCGAATTGAATCAAGGCAATGAAAAGTGGTTTTTGATTTCACGATAACTTCGGATTTGTTCGTTTTTTGAGAATTACTAGTCTAATTCGATTGGAATCGAGCCAATGAAAAGTGATTTTTGATTTCAAGATAACTTCGGGTCTTTTCATTATTGGCGAATTGCTAGTCTAATTCGATTGGAATTGAGCCAATGAAAATTTGTTTTTGAAATCACGATAACTTCAGGTTTGTTCGTTTCTGGCGAATTGCTAGTGTAAATCGATTGGAATCGAGCCAATGGAAAGTGGCTTTTGATTTCATGATAACTTCTGGTTTGTTCGTTTCTGAATTGCTAGTCTAATTCGATTGGAATCGAGCAAATGAAAAGTGGCTTTTGATTTCATGATAACATCGAGTTTGTTCATTTTTTGACGAATCGCTTGTTAAATTCGCTTGGAATCAACCCAATGAATAGTGGTTTTTGATTTCATGATAACTTCGAGTTTGTTCGTTTTGGACGAATCGCTAGTCTAATTCGATTGAAATCGAGCCAACGAAAAGTGGGTTTTGATTTCATGATAACTTCGAGTTTGTTCATTTTTGGCGAATCGCTAGTCCGTTTCGATTGGAATCAAGCCAATGAAAAGTGGCTTTTGATATCATGATAACTTCAAGTTTGTTCATTTTTGACTCACTTGTCAAATTTGATTGAAATCGAGCTAGTGAAAAGTGGTTTTTGATTTCATGATAACTTCAAGTTCGTTCATTTTTGACGAATCGCTAGTCTAAATCGATTGGAATCGAGCCAATGAAAAGGGGTTTTTCATATCATGATAACTTCGGGTTTGTTCGTTTCCGGCGAATTGCTAGTCTAATTCGAATGGAATCGAGCCAATGAAAAGTGTCTTTTGATTTCATGATAACTTCGAGTTTGTTCATTTTTGACGAATCGCTTGTCAAATTTGATTGGAATCGAGCCATTGAAAAGTGATTTTTAATTTCTTGATAACTTCAGGTTTGTTCGTTTTCGACCATTCACTTGTCTAATTCAATTGGAATCGAGCCGATGAAAAGTGGTTTTGGATTTCAAGATAACTTCGGTTTTGTTTGTTTTAGGCGAGTTGCTAGCCTAATTCGAATTGAATCGAGGCAATGAAAAGTGGTTTTTGATTTCACGATAACTTCGGGTCTTTTCATTATTGGCGAATTGCTAGTCTAATTCGATTGGAATTGAGCCAATGAAAATTTGTTTTTGAAATCACGATAACTTCAGGTTTGTTCGTTTCTGGCGAATTGCTAGTGTAAATCGATTGGAATCGAGCCAATGGAAAGTGGCTTTTGATTTCATGATAACTTCTAGTTTGTTCGTTTCTGAATTGCTAGTCTAATTCGATTGGAATCGAGCAAATGAAAAGTGGCTTTTGATTTCATGATAACATCGAGTTTGTTCATTTTTTGACGAATCGCTTGTTAAATTCGCTTGGAATCAACCCAATGAATAGTGGTTTTTGATTTCATGATAACTTCGAGTTTGTTCGTTTTGGACGAATCGCTAGTCTAATTCGATTGAAATCGAGCCAACGAAAAGTGGGTTTTGATTTCATGATAACTTCGAGTTTGTTCATTTTTGGCGAATCGCTAGTCCGTTTCGATTGGAATCAAGCCAATGAAAAGTGGCTTTTGATATCATGATAACTTTAAGTTTGTTCATTTTTGACTCACTTGTCAAATTTGATTGAAATCGAGCTAGTGAAAAGTGGTTTTTGATTTCATGATAACTTCGAGTTCGTTCATTTTTTACGAATCGCTAGTCTAATCCGATTGAAATCGAGCCAATGAAAAGTGGTTCTTCATTTCATGATAACTTCGAGTTATGTTTTTTTTTTTGACGAATCGATAGTATAATTCGATTAGAATCGAGCCAATGGAAAGTGGCTCTTAATATCATGATAACTTCGGGTTTGTTCATTTCTGGCGAATTGCTAGTCGAATTCGATTGGAATCGAGCCAATGAAATGTGGCTTTTGATTTCATGATAAATTCGAGTTTGTTCCTTTTTGATGAATCGCTTGTCGAATTCGATTGGAATCAAGCCAATGAAAAGTGGTTTTTCATTTCATGATAACTTCGAGTTTGTTCATTTTTGACGAATCGCTAGTCTGATTCGATTTCAATCGAGCCAATGAAAAGTGGTTTATGATTTCAAGATAACTTCGGTCTTTTCATTTTTGGTGAATTGCTAGTCTAAATCGATTGGAATCGAGCCAATGAAAAGTGTTTTTCATATCATGATAACTTCGGGTTTGTTCGTTTCCGGAGAATTGCTAGTCTAATTCAAATGGAATCGAGCCAATGAAAAGTGTCTTTTGATTTCATGACAACTTCGAATTTGTTCGTTTTTGACGAATCGCTTGTCAAATTTGATTGGAATCGAGCCATTGAAAAGTGGTTTTTAATTTCTTGATAACTTCAAGTTTGTTCATTTTCGACCATTCACTTGTCTAATTCAATTGGAATCGAGCCGATGAATAGTGGTTTTTGATTTCAAGATAACTTCGGTTTTGTTTGTTTTAGGCGAGTTGCTAGTCTAATTCAAATTGAATCGAGGCAATGAAAAGTGGTTTTTGATTTCAAGATAACTTCAGGTTTGTTCATTTTTTGCGAATTACTAGTCTAATTCGATTGGAATCGAGCCAATGAAAAGTGATTTTTGATTTCAAGATAACTTCGGGTCTTTTCATTATTGGCGAATTGCTAGTCTAATTCTATTGGAATTGAGCCAATGAAAATTTGTTTTTGAAATCACGATAACTTCAGGTTTGTTCGTTTCTAACGAATTGCTAGTGTAAATCGATTGGAATCGAGCCAATGGAAAGTGGCTTTTGATTTCATGATAACTTCTGGTTTGTTCGTTTCTGAATTGCTAGTCTAATTCGATTGGAATCGAGCAAATGAAAAGTGGCTTTTGATTTCATGATAACATCGAGTTTGTTCATTTTTTGACGAATCGCTTGTCAAATTCGTTTGGAATCAAGCCAATGAAAAGTGGTTTTTGATTTCATGATAACTTCGAGTTTGTTCGTTTTGGATGAATCGCTAGTCTAATTCGATTGAAATCGAGCCAACGAAAAGTGGGTTTTGATTTCATGATAACTTCGAGTTTGGTCATTTTTGGTGAATCGCTAGTCCGTTTCGATTGGAATCAAGCCAATGAAAAGTGGCTTTTGATATCATGATAACTTCAAGTTTGTTCATTTTTGACTCACTTGTCAAATTTGATTGAAATCGAGCTAGTGAAAAGTGGTTTTTGATTTCATGATAACTTCGAGTTCGTTCATTTTTTACGAATCGCTAGTCTAATCCGATTGAAATCGAGCCAATGAAAAGTGGTTCTTCATTTCATGATAACTTCGACTTATGTTTTTTTTTTGACGAATCGATAGTCTAATTCGATTAGAATCGAGCCAATGGAAAGTGGCTCTTAATATCGTGATAACTTCGGGTTTGTTCAATTCTGGCGAATTGCAAGTCAAATTCGATTGGAATCGAGCCAATGAAATGTGGCTTTCGATTTCTGGATAACTTCGAGTTTGTTCATTTTTTACGAATCAATTGTCAAATTCGATTGGAATTGAGCCAATGAAAAGTGTTTTTTGACCTCATGATAACTTCGAATTTGTTCATTTTCGACGATTCACTAGTCTTATTCGATTGGAATCGAGCCAATGAAAAGTGGTTTTTGATTTCAGGATAACTAGGAGTCTTTTCGTTTTTGGCGAATTGCTAGTCTAATTCGATTGGAATCGAGCCAATGAAAAGTGGTTTTTGATTTCAGGATAACTAGGAGTCTTTTCGTTTTTGGCGAATTGCTAGTCTAATTCGATTGGAATCGAGCCAATGAAAAGTGGTTTTTGATTTCAGGATAACTAGGAGTCTTTTCGTTTTTGGCGAATTGCTAGTCTAATTCGATTGGAATCGAGCCAATGAAAAGTGGTTTTTCATATCATGATAACTTCGGGTTTGTTCGTTTCCGGCGAATTGCTAGTCTAATTCGAATGGAATCGAGCCAATGAAAAGTGTCTTTTGATTTCATGATAACTTCGAGTTTGTTCGTTTTTGACGAATCGGTTGTCAAATTTGATTGGAATCGAGCCATTGAAAAGTAGTTTTTAATTTCTTGATAACTTCAAGTTTGTTCGTTTTCGACCATTCACTTGTCTAATTCAATTGGAATCGAGCCGATGAAAAGTGGTTTTTGATTTCAAGATAGCTTCGGTTTTGTTTGTTTTAGGCGAGTTGCTAGTCTAATTCGAATTGAATCGAGGCAATGAAACGTGGTTTTTGATTTCATGATAACTTCGGGTTTGTTCGTTTTTTGCGAATTACTAGTCTAATTCGATTGGAATCGAGCCAATGAAAAGTGACTTTTGATTTCAAGATAACTTCGGGTCTTTTCATTATTGGCGAATTGCTAGTCTAATTCGATTGGAATTGAGCCAATGAAAATTTGTTTTTGAAATCACGATAACTTCAGGTTTGTTCGTTTCTGGCGAATTGCTAGTGTAAATAGATTGGAATCGAGCAAATGGAAAGTGGCTTTTGATTTCATGATAACTTCTGGTTTGTTCGTTTCTGAATTGCTAGTCTAATTCGATTGGAATCGAGCAAATGAAAAGTGGCTTTTGATTTCATGATAACATCGAGTTTGTTCATTTTTTGACGAATCGCTTGTCAAATTGGATCGGAATCGAGCCATTGAAAAGTGGTTTTTAATTTCTTGATAACTTCAAGTTTGTTCGTTTTCGACCATTCACTTGTCTAATTCAATTGGAATCGAGCTGATGAAAAGTGGTTTTTGATTTCAAATAACTTTGGGTTTTTTCAATTTTGTTGAATTGCTAGTATAATTCGATTGGAATTGAGCCGTTGAAAAGTGGTTTTTGATTTCAAGATAACTTCGGTTTGTTTGTTTTAGGCGAATTGCTAGTCTAATTCGATTTGAATCGGGGCAATGAAAAGTGGTTTTTGATTTCATGATAACTTTGGGTTTGTTTGGTTTTTGCAAATTCCTAGTCTAATTCGATTGGAATCGAGCCAATGAAAAGTGATTTTTGATTTCAAGCTAACTTCGGGTCTTTTCATTATTGGCGAATTGCTAGTCTAATTCGATTGGAATCGAGCCAATGAGAAGTTATTTTTGAAATCATGATAACTTCGGTTTGTTCATTTTCTGGTGAATTGCAAGTCTAAATCGATTGGAATCGAGGCAATGAAAGGTGGCTTTTGATTTCATGATAAGTTCGGGTTTGTTCGTTTCTAAATTGCTAGTCTAATTCGGTTGGAATCAAGGAAATGAAAAGTGGCTTTTGATTTCATGTAACTTCAAGTTTGTTCATCTTTTTACGAATTGCTTGTCAAATTCGATTGGAATCGAGCCAATGAAAAGTGGGTTTTGATTTCATGATAACTTCGAGTTTGTTCATTTTGGATGAATCGCTAGTCTAATTCGATTGAAATCGAGCCAACGAAAAGTGGGTTTTGATTTCATGGTAGCTTTGAGTTTGTTCATTTTTGACGAATCGCTAGTCTATTTCGATTGGAATCAATCCTATGAAAAGTGGCTTTTGATATCATGATAACTTCAAGTTTGTTCATTTTTGACAAATCGCTTGTTAAATTCGATTGAAATCGAGCCAGTGAAAAGTGGTTTTTAATGTCATGATAACTTCGAGTTTATTCATTTTTGACGAATCACTAGTCTAACTCGATTGAAATCGAGCCAATGAAAAGTGGTTCTTGATTTCATGATAACTTCGAGTTTGTTTTTTTTTTTTGACAAATTGATAGTCTAATTCGATTAGAATCGAGCTAATGAAAAGTGGCTTTTGATATCATGATAACTTCGAGTTTGTTCGTTTTTGATGAATCTCTTGTTAAATTCGATTGAAATTGAGCCAGTGAAAAGTGGTTTTTAATTTCATGATAACTTCGAGTTTGTTCATTTTTGACAAATTGCTAGTCTAATTCGATTGAAATCGAGCCAACGAAAAGTTGTTCTTGATTTCATGATAACTTCAAGTTTGTTTTTTTTAACAAATCGATAGTCTAATTCGATTAGAATCGAGCCAATGAAAAGTGGCTTTTGATATCATGATAACTTAGATTTTGTTCATTTTTGGCGAATTGCTAGTCTAATTCGATTGGAATCGAGCCAATGAAATGTGGCTTTCGATTTCTAGATAACTTTGAGTTTGTTCAATTTTTTACGAAACGCTTATCAAATTCGATTGGAATTGAACCAATGAAAAGTGGTTTTTGAACTCATGATAACTTCAAATTTGTTCATTTTCGACAATTCGCTAGTCTAAGTCGATTGGAATCAAGCCAATGAAAATTGATTTTTGATTTCGAGATAGCTTCGGGATTGTTCGTTTTAGGCGAATCGCTAGTCGAATTCGATTTGAATCGAGCCAATGAAAAGTTGTTTTTACTTCATGACAACTTCGAGTTTTTTCATTTTTGGCGAATTGTTAGTCTAATTAAATTGGAATCGAGCAAATAAAAAGTTATTTTTGATTTCAAGATAATTTCGGGTCTTTTCATTTTTGGCGAATTGCTAGTCTAATTCGATTGGAATCGAGTCAATGAAAAGTGGGTTTTGATATCATGATAACTTCGGGTTTTTTCATTTCTGGCTAATTGCTAGTCTAATTCGTATGGAATCGTGCCAATGAAAATTGGTTTTTGATTTTATTATAACTTCGGGTTCGTTCTTTTTTGGCGAATTGCTTGTCTAGTTTGACTAGAATCAAGCCAATGAAAAGTGGTTTTTGATTTCATGATAACTTCGGGTTTGTTCATTTTTGGTGAATTGCTAGTCTAATTCGATTGGAATAGAGCGAATGAAAAGTTGTTTTTGATTTCCTGATAACTTTGGGTTTGTTCATTTTTGGCAAATTGCTAGTCTACTTCGACTGGAATCGAGCTAATTAAAAGTGGTTTTTGATTACAAGATAACTACGTGTCTTTTCATTTTTGGTGAATTGCTAATCTAATTTGATTGGAATCGAGCCAATGAAAAGTTATTTTTGATTTCGTGATAACTTTGGGTTTGTTCATTTTTAGAGAATTGCTAGTCTAATTCGATTGGAATCGAGACAATGAAAAGTGGTTTTTGATTTCAAGATAACTACAAGTCTTTTCGTTTTTGGCGAATTGCTAGTCTAATTCGATTGGAATCGAGCCAATGAAAAGTTATTTTTGATTTCGTGATAACTTTGGGTTTGTTCATTTTTAGAGAATTGCTAGTCTAATTCGATTGCAATCGAGCCAATGAAAAGTGGTTTTTGATTTCAAGATAACTACAAGTCTTTTCGTTTTTGGCGAATTGCTAGTCTAATTCGATTGGAATCGAGCTAATGAAAAGTTATTTTTGATTTCGTGATAACTTCGGGGTTGTTCGTTTTCGGAGAATTGCTAGTCTAATTCGATTGGAATCGAGCCAATGAAAAGTGGTTTTTGATTTCAGGATAACTACAAGTCTTTTCGTTTTTGGCGAATTGCTAGTCTAATTCGATTGGAATCGAGCCAATGAAAAGTTAATTTTAATATCTTGAAAACTTCGGCTTTGTTCATTTCTGGCGAATTGTTAATCTAATTCGATTGTAATCAACCAAATGAAAAGTGGCTTTTGATTTCACAATAACTTCGAGTTTGTTCGTTTTTGACGAATCACTTGTCGAATTCGATTGGAATCAAGCCAATGAAAAGTGGTTTTTCATTTCATGATAACTTTGAGCTTGTTCATTTTTGAAGAATCGCTAGCCTAATTCGATTGCAATCAAGCCAATGAAAAGTGGTTTTTGATTTCAAGATAACTTCGGGTCTTTTCATTTTTGGTGAATTGCTAATCTAATTCAATTGGAATCGAGCCAATGAAAAGTGATTTTTGATATCATGATAACTTCAGGCTTGTACGTTTTTGACGTGTTGCTAGTCTAATTCGATTGGAATCAGGCCAATGAAAAGTGATTTTTGATTACAAGAAAACTTCGAGTCTTTTCATTTTTGGCGAATTGCAAGTCTAATTCGATTGGAATCAAGCCAATGAATAGTGGCGTTTCATGTCATGATAACTTCGGGTCTGTTCATTTCTGGAGAATTGCTAGTCTAATTCGATTGGAATCGAGCCAATGGAAAGTGTCTTTTGATTTCATGATAACTTCAAGTTTGTTCATTTTTGACAAATCGCTTGTCAAATTCGATTGGAATCGAGCTGATGAAAACTTGTTTTTGATTTTATGATAACTTCGAGTTTGTTCATTTTCGACGATTCGCTAGTTTAATTCGATTGGAATCGAGTCGATGAAAAGTGGTTTTTGATTTCAAGATAACTTTGGGCTTGTTTGCTTTAGGCAAATTGCTAGTCTAATTCGATTTGAATTGAGGCAATGAAAAGTGGTTTTTGATTTCATGATAACTTCGTGCTTGTTCATTTTTTGCAAATTCCTAGTCTAATTCGATTGGATTCGTGCCAATGAAAAGTAGTTTTTGATTTCAAGATAACTTTGGGTCTTTTCATTTTTTGCGAATTGCTTATCTAATACGATTCGAATCGAGCCAATAAAAAGTTGTTTTTGACATCATGATAACTTCAGGCTTGTTCGTTTCTGGCGAATTCCTAGTCTAATTCGATCGGAATCGAGCCATTGAAAAGTGGCTTTTCATTTCATGATAACTTCGGGTTTGTTCTTTTCTGAATTGCTAGTCTAATTTGATTGGAATCGAGCAAATGAGAAGTGGCTTTTGATTTCTTGATAACTTTGAGTTTGTTCATTTTTTACGAATCGCTTGTCAAATTCGATTGGAATCGAGCCAATGAAAAGTGGTTTTTGATTTCATGATAACTTCGAGTTTGTTCGTTTTAGACGAATCACTAGTCTAATTCGATTGAAATCGAGCCAATGAAAAGTGGGTTTTGATGTCATGATAATTTCGAGTTTGTTCTAGTCTAACTCGATTGGAATTGAGCTAATGAAAAGTGGCTTTTGATATCATGATAACTTCGGGTTTATTCATTTTTGGCTAATTGCTAGTCTAATTTGATTGGAGTCGAGCCAATGAAAAGTTGTTTTTGATTTCATGATAAGTTTAGGTTTGTTCATTTTTGGCTAATTGCTAGCTTAATTCGACTGGAATCGAGTCAATGAAAAGTTGTTTTTTATTTCAGGATAAATTCGGGTTTGTTCATTTTTGGTGAATTACTAGTCTAATTCGATTGGAATCGAGCCAATGAAAAGTGATTTTCTATTTCAAGATAACTTCGGGTTTATTCGTTTTAGGTGAATTGCTAGTCTAATTCGATTGGAATTGAGCAAATGAAATGTGATTTTTGATTTCATTATAACTTCGAGTTTGTTCATTTTTGGCAAAATGCTTGTTAAATTCGATTAGAATCGAACCAATGAAAAGTTGTTTTTGATTTCATGATAACTTCGAGTTTGTTCATTTTCGATGATTCGCTAGTCCAATTCGAATGGAATCGAGCTGATAAAAAATGGATTTTGATTTCAAGATAACTTCGGGTTTGTTCGTTTTAGGCGAATTGCTAGTCTAATTCGATTTGAATCGAGCCAATGAAAAGTGGTTTTTGATATCATGATAACTTCGGGATTGTTTGTTTTTGGCGAGTTGCTAGTCTAATTCGATTGGAATCGAGCCAATGGAAAGTGGTTTTTGATTTCATGATAGATCCGAGTTTGTTTGTCTTTGACGAATTGCTAGTCTAATTCGATTGGATTCGTGGCAATGAAAAGTGGTTTTTGATTTCATGATAATTTGGGTTTGTTTGTTCGAAGTTATTCTAAAATCAAATGAAAAGTAGTTTCTTGATAACTTTGGGTTTGTTCATTTTCGATGATTCACTAGTCTAATTCGATTGGAATCAAGCCAATGAAAAGTGATTTTTTATTTCAAGATAACTCGGGTTTGTTTGTTTTAGGCGAATTCCTAGTCTAATTCGATTGGAATCGAGCCAATGAAAAGTGATTTTTGATTTCATGATAACTTCAGGTTTCTTCATTTTTTGCGAATTGCTAGTCAAATTCGATTGGAATCGAGCTAATGAAAAGTGGTTTTTGATTTCAAAATAACTTTATGTCCTTTCATTTTTCGCTAATTGCTAGTCTAATCTGATTGGAATCGAGCTAATGAAAAGTGGTTTTTAATATCATGATAACTTCGGGCTTGTTCATTTTTGGCGAAAGGCTAGTCTAATTCGATTGGAATCGAGCCAATGAAAAGTGGCTTTCAATTTCATGATAACTTCGACTTTGTTCGTTTTCGACAAATTTCTAGTCTAATTCGATTGGAATCGAGTCAATGAAAATTGGTTTATGATTTCTTGATAACTTTGGGTTTGTTCGTTTTTTGGCGAATTGCTAGTCTAATTCGATTGGAATCGAGCCAATGAAAAGTGATTTTTGATTTCAAGATAACTTCAGGTCTTTTCATTTTTGGCCAATTGATAGTCTAATTTGATTGGAATCAAGCCAATGAAAAGTGGCTTTTGATGTCATGATAACTTCGGGTTTGATCGTTTCTAGCGAATTTCTAGTCTAATTCAATTGGAATCGAGCCAATGAAAAGTGGCTTTTGATTTCATGATAACATCGAGTTTGTTCATTTTTGACGAATCGCTTGTCAAATTCGATTGGAATTGAGCCAATGAAAAGTAGTTTTTGATTTCATGATAAGTTCGGATTTGTTCATTTTTTGGCAAATCGCTAGCTTAATTCGATTGGATCGAGCCAATGAAAAGAGGTTTTTGATATCACGATAACTTCGGGTTTGTGCGTTTCTGGCGAGTTTCTAGTCTAATTTGATTGGAATCGAGCCAATGAAATGTGGCTTTTTATTTCATGATAACTTCAAGTTCGTTCATTTTTTACGAATTACTTGTCAAATTCGATTGGAATCGAGCCAATGAAAAGTGGCTTTTGATATCATGATAAATTCGGGCTTGTTCGTTTCTAGCGAATTGCTAGTCTAATTCAATTGGAATCGAGCCAATAAAAAGTGGCTTTTGATTTCATGACAACTTCTAGTTTGTTCATTTTTGACGAATCACTTGTCAAATTCGATTAGAATCGAGCCAATGAAAAGTGGTTTTTGATTTCATGATAACTTTGGGTTTGTTTATTTTTTGGGAATTAGTTTAATTTTATTGGAATCGAGCCAATGAAAAGCTGTTTTTGATTTCATGATAAGTTTGGGTTTGTTCGTTTTTGGCGAATTGCTAGCCTAATTCGATTGGAATCGAGCCACTGAAAAGTGGTTTTTGATTTCATGATAACTTCGGGTTTACTCATTTTTGGCGAATTGCTAGTGTAATTCGATTGGAACCGAGCCAATGAAAAGTGGTTTTTGATTTCAAGATAACTTCGGGTTTGTTCGTTTTAGGCGAATTGCTAGTCTAATTCGATTGGAGTCGAGCTAATGAAAAGTAGTTTTTGATTTCATTATAACTTCGGGTTTGTTCATTTTTGGCGAGTTGCTATTCCAATTTGATTGGTGTCGAGCCAATGAAAGGTGGCTTTTGATTTCATGATAACTTCGAGTTTGTTCATTTTTGACGAATTGCTAGTCTAATTCGATTGGAATCGAGACAATGAAAAGTGATTTTTGATTTCATTATAACTTTGGGTCTGTTCATTTTTTGGCGAATTGCTAGTTGAATTCGACTGGAATCGAGCAAACGAAAAGTGGTTTTTGATTTCATGATAACTTCAGGTTTGTTCGATTCTGGCGAATTGCTAGTCTAATTCGATTGGAATCGGGCAAATGAAAAGTGGCTTTTAATTTCATGATAACTTCGAGTTTTTTTCATTTTCGATGATTCGCTAGTCTAATTCCACTGGAATCGAGCCAATGAAAAGTGGTTTTTGATTTCAAGATAACTCGAGGTTTGTTCGTTTTAGGCGAATTGCTAGTCTAATTCGATTGGAATCGAGCCAATGAAAAGTGGTTTTTGATTTCATGATAACTTCGGGTTTGTTCATTTTTTACAAATTGCTAGTCTAATTCGATTGGAATCGAGCCAATGAAAAGTGGTTTTTGATTTCATGATAACTTCGGGTTTGTTCATTTTTTACGAATTCCTAGTCAAATTTGAATGGAATCGAGCTAATGAAAAGTGGTTTTTGATGTCAAGATAACTTTGTGTCTTTTCATTTTTGGAGAATTGCTAGTCTAATTCAATTAGAATCGAGCCAATGAAAATTGGTTTTTGATATCATGATAACATCACGCTTGTTCATTTCTGGCAAATTGCTAGTCTATTTCGGTTGGAATCTAGCCAAGGAAAAGTGGTTTTTGATTTCAGGATAACTTCGAGTTTGTTCATTTTTTACAAATTGCTAGTCTAATTCGATTGGAATCGAGCTAATGAAAATTAGTTTTTGATTTCATGATAACTTTGGGCTTGTTCATTTTTGGCGGATTGGTAGTCTATTTCGATTAGAATTGAGCCAATGAAAAGTGGCTTTTGATTTCAAGATAACATCAGGTTTGTTCATTTTAGGCGAATTGCTAGTCTAATTCTATTGGAATTGAGCCAATGAAAAATGGTTTTTGACATCATTATAACTTCAAGTTTGTTCATTTTGGCGAATTGATAATCTAATTCGATTGGAGTCGAGCGAATGAAAAGTGGCTTTTGATTTAATGATAACTTCGAGTTTGTTTGTTTTTGATGAATTGCTTGTCTAATTCGATTGGAATCGAGCCAATGAAAAGTGGTTTTAGATTTCATGATGACTTCGGCTTTATTCGTTTTTATTGAATTACTAGACTAATTTGATTGGAATCGAGCCCATGAAAAGTTGTTTTTGATTACAAGATAACTTCGGGTTTGTTCGTTTTGGGCGAATTTCTTGTCTAATTCGATTGGAATCGAGCCAATGAAAAGTGGCTTTTGATTTCAGGATAACTTTAGCTTCATTCATTTTTGGTGAATTGCTAGTTGAATTCGATTGGAATCGAGCCAATGAAAAGTGGTTTTTGATTTCATGATAACTTCAGGTTTGTTCGTTTGTAGCGAATTGCTAGTCTGATTCGACTGGAATTGAGCCAATGGAAAGTGATTTTTGATTTCAAGATAACTACGTCTTTTCCTTTTTGGCGAATTGCTAGTCTAATTCGATCGGAATCAAGCCAATGAAAAGTTGTTTTTGATATCATGATAACTTCGGGTTTATTCGTTTCTGGCGAATTGGTAGTCTAATTTGATTGGAATCGAGCCAATGACAAGTGGTTTTTGGTTACAAGATAACTGCGGGACTTTTTATTTTTTGCGAATTGCTAGTCTAATTCGACCAGAATCAAGCTAATGAAATTTTTTTTTTGATATCATGATAACTTCGGGTTTGTTCATTTCTAACGAATAGCTAGTCTAATTCGATTAGAATCGAGCAAATGAAAAGTGGCTTTTGATTTCATGATAACTTCAAGTTTGTTCATTTTTGACAAATCGCTTGTCAAATTCGATTGGAATCGAGCCAATGAAAAGTTGTTTTTGATTTCATGATATCTTCGAGTTTGTTCGTTTTTGATGAATTGCTAGTCTAATTCGATTGAAATCAATCTAATGAAAACTGGTTTTTGATTTCATGATAACTTCGAGTTTTTTCATTTTAGAAGAATCCCTAGTCTAATTCGATTGGAATAGAGCCAGTGAAAAGTGGCTTTTGATATCATGATAACTTCGAGTTTGTTCGTTTCTAGGGAATTGCTAGTCTAATTTGATTGGAATCAAGCCAACGAAATGTAGCTTTTGATTTCATGACAACTTCGAGTCTTTTCATTTTTTACGAGTCACTTGCCAAATTCGATTAGAATTAGGCCAATGAAAAGTGGCATTCGATTTCAGGATAACTCCAGTTTGTTCATTTTTGACGAATTGCTAGTCTAATTCGATTGGAATCGAGCCAATGAAAAGTTGTTTTTGATTTCATGATAACTTTGGGGTTCGTTCATTTTTGGTGAATTGCTAGTCAAATTCGACTGGAATTGAGCCAATGAAAAGTGGTTTTTGTTTTCATCATAACTTCGGGTTTGTTCATTTTTAGCGAATTGCTAGTCTAATTCGACTGGAATCGAGCTAATGAAAAGTCGTTTTTGATTTCATGATAAGTTTGGTTTTGTTTGTTTTTGGCAAATTGCTAGCCTAATTCGATTGGAATCGAGCCACAGAAAAGGGGTTTTTGATTTCATGATAACTTCGGGTTTCTTCATTTTTGGCAAATCGCTAGTCTAATTTGATTGCAATCGAGCAGATGAAAAGTAGTTTTTTTATTTCAAGATAACTTCGGGTTTGTTTGTTTTAGACGAATTGCTATTCTAATTTGATTGGAATCGAGCCAATGAAAAGTTGTTTTTGGTTTCATTATAACTTCGGGTTTGTATATTTTTGGCGAATTGCTAGTCTAATTTGATTGGAATCGAGCCAATGAAAGGTGGCTTTTGTAATCATGATAACTTCGAGTTTGTTCATTTTTGACAAATTGCTAGTCTAATTCGATTAGAATCGAGCCAATGAAAAGTGGTTTTTAATTTCATGATGACTTCGGGTTTGCTCATTTTTGGCGAATTGCTAGTCTAATTCTATTGGGATCGAGCCAATGAAAATTGGCTTTCGATTATAGGATAACTTCGGCTTCATTTATTTTTGGCAAAATGCTAGTCGAATTCGATTAGAATTGAGCCAAAGAAAAGTAGTTTTTGATTTCATGATAACTTCAGGTTTGTTCATTTTCAGGGAGTTACTAGTCTAATTCAACTGGAATCGAGCCAATGAAAAGTGGTTTTTGATTTCATGTTTAACTTCGGGTTTGTTCATTTTTGACAAATTGCTAGTCTAATTCGATTCGAATTGAGTCAATGAAAAGTGGTTTTTGATTTCAAGATAACTACGGGTCTTTTCATTTTTGGGGAATTGCTAGTATAATTTTATTGGAATCGAGCAGATGAAAAGTTGTTTTTTGATATCATGATAACTTCGGGTTTGTTTGTTTCTGACAAATTGCTAGTCTAATTCCATTGAAATCGAGCAAATGAAAAGTGGCTTTTGATTTCATGATAACTTCGAGTTTGTTCATTTTTGATGAATCGCTTGTCAAATTCGATTGGAATCGGGCCAATGAAAAGTGATTTTTGATTTCATAATAACTTCGAGTTTGTTCATTTTTTACGAATCACTAGTCTAATTCGATTGAAATAGAGCCAATGAAAAGTGGCTTTTGATTTCATGATAGCTTCAGGTTTGTTCGTTTTTGGCGAATTGCTAGTCTAATTAGATTGGAATTGAGCCAATGAAAAGTGGTTTTTGATTTCATGATAACTTCGGGTTTGTTCGTTTTTGACGAATTGCTAGTCCAATTCAATTGGGTTTGAGCCAATGAAAATTGACTTTCGATTTCAGGATAACTTCGGCATCATTCATTTTTAGCAAATTGCTAGTCGAATTCGATTGGAATCGAGCTAATGAAAAGTGGTTTTTGATTTCATGATAACTTCGGGTTTGTTCGTTTTTGGAAAATTACTAGTCTAATTCCTCTGGAATCGAGCCAATGAAAAGTGGTTTTTGATTTCATGATAACTTTAGCTTTGTTCTTTTTGACGAATTGCTGGTCGAATTCGATTGGAATCGAGCCAATGGAAAGTTGTTTTCGATTTCATGATAACTTTGGGTTTGTTCGTTTCTGGCAAATTGCTAGTCTAATTTGATTGGAATCGAGCAAATGAAAAGTGGCTTTTGATTTCATGATAACTTCAAGTTTGTACATTGTTTACGAATCTCTTATCAAATTTGATTGGAATCGAGCCAATGAAAAGTGATTTTTGATTTAATGATAAATTCTAGTTTGTTCGTTCTTGACGAATCGCTAGTCTAATTCGATTGAAATGGAGCCAATGAAAAGTGGTTTTTGATTTCATGATAAATTCGAGTTTGTTCATTTTAACGAATCGGTAGTCTAATTCGATTAGAATCAAGCTAATGAGAAGTGGCTTTTGATATCATGATAACTTCTAGTTTGTTCATTTCTGGCGAATTGCTAGCCTAATTCGATTGGAATCGAGCCAACGAAATGTGGCTTTTGATTTCTAGATAACTTCGAGTTTGTTCATTTTTGACAAATCGCTTGTCAAGTTTGATTGGAATCGAACCAATGAAAAGTGGTTTTTGAATTCATGATAACTTCGAGTTTGTTCGTTTTCGACGATTCGCTAGTCTAATTCGATTGGAATCGAGCCAATGAAAATTGGTTTTTTATTTTAAGATAACTTTGGATTTGTTCGTCTTAAGTGAATTGCTAGTCTAATTCGATTGGAATCGAGCCAATGAAAAGGTCTTTTTGATATCATGATGACTTCGAGTTTGTTCATTTCTGACGAATTGCTAGTCTAATTCGATTGGAATCAAGAAAATTAAAAGTGGCTTTTGTTTTCATGATAACTTCGAGTTTGTTCATTTTTGACGAATCGCTTGTCAAATTCGATTGGAATTGAGCCAATGAAAAGTGGTTTTTGATTTTATGATGTCTTCGAGTTTATTCATTTTTGACGAATCGCTAGTCTAATTCGATTGAAATCGAGGCAATGAAAAGTGGTTTTTGATTTGGTGATAACTTCGAGTTTGTTCATTTTTGATGAATCGGTAGTCTGATTCGATTGGAATCGAGCCAATGAAAAGTGGATTTTGATATCATGATAACTTCGAGTTTGTTCATTTCTGGCGAATTGCTAGTATAATTCGATTGGAATCGAGCCAATGAAATGTGGCTTTTGATTTCATAATAACTTCTAGTTTGTTCGTTTTTGACGAATCGCTAGTCAAATTCGATTGGAATTGAGCCAATGAAAAGTGGCGTTCGATTTCAGGATAACTTCGGCTTCATTCGTTTTTAGCGAATTGCTAGTCGAATTCGATTGGAATCGAGCTAATGAAAAGTGATTTTTGATTTCATGATAACTTCGGGTTCGTTCATTTTTGGTGAATTGCTAGTCTAATTCAACTAGAATCGAGCCATAGAAATGTGGTTTTTGACTTCATCATAATTTCGGGTTTGTTCATTTTTTACGAATTGCTAGTCTAATTCGATTGGAATCGAACCAATGAAAAGTTTTATTGATTTCATGATGAGTTTGGGTTTGTTCGTTTTTGGAGAATTGGTAGCCTAATTCGATTGGAATCGAGCCAACGAAAAGTGGCCTTTGATTTCATGATAACATTGGGAATTTTTCATTTTTGGCGAATTGCTAGTCTAATTAGATTGGAATCGAGCCAATGAAAAGTGGCTTTTGATTTCAAGATAACTTCGGGTTTGTTCGTTTTAGACGAATTGCTAGACTAATTCGATTGGAATCGAGCAAATGAAAAGTGGTTTTTGATTTCATTATAACTTCGGGTTTCTTCGTTATTGGCGAATTGCTAGTCTAATTCGATTCGAATCGAGACAATGAAAGGTGGCTTTTGATTTCATGGTAACTTTGAGTTTGTTCCTTTTTGATGAATTGCTAGTGTAATTCGATTGGAATCGAGCCGATGAAAAGTGGTTTTTGATATCACGATGACTTTAGGTTAGTTAGTTTTAGGCTAATTGCTAGTCTAATTCGATTTGAATCGATCCAATGAAAAGTTGTTTTTGATTTCATGAGAACTTCGAGTTTGTTCCTTTTTGACGAATCGCTTGTCAAATTTGATTGGAATTGAGCCAATGAAAAGTGGCATTCGATTTCAGCATAACTTCGGCTTCATTCGTTTTTGGCGAATTGCGAGTCGAATTCGATTGGAATCGAACCAATGAAAAGTGATCTTTGATTTCATGATAACTTCGGATTCGTTCATTTTTGGTGAATTGTTAGTCTAATTCGACTAGAATCAAACCAATGAAAAGTGATTTTTGATTTCATCATAACTTTAGGTTTGTTTATTTTTGGCGAATTGCTAGTCTAATTCGATTGGAATCGAGTTAATGAAAAGTTGTTTTTGATTTCATGATAAGTTTGGGTTTGTTCATTTTTGACAAATTGCTAGCCCAATTCGATTGGAATCGAGCCAATGAAAAGTGGTTTTTGATTTCATGATAACTTCGGATTTGTTCATTTTTGGTGAATTGCTAGTCTAATTCGATTGGAATCGATCCAATGAAAAGTGGTTTTTGATTTCAAGATAACTACGGGTTTTTTCAATTTTGGGAAATTGCTAGTCTAAATTGATTGGAATTGAGCCAATGAAAAACAATTTTTGATATCATGATAACCTCGGGTTTGTTCGTTTCTGGCGAATTGCTAGTCTAATTCGATTGGAAATGAGCAAATGAAAAGTGGCTTTTGATTTCATGATAACTTCGAGTTTTTTCATTTTTAATGAATCGTTTGTCAAATTCGATTAGAATCGAGCCAATGAAAAGTGGTTTTTAATTTCAAGGTAACGACTGTCTTTTCATTTTTGGCGAATTGCTAATCTAATTCGATTAGAATCGAGCAAATGAAAAGTGGTTTTTGATTTCAAGATAACTGTGGCTCTTATCTTTTTTGTTAATCGCTAGTCTAATTTGATTGGAATCGAGCCAATGAAAAGTTGTTTTTGATATCATGATAACTTCGAATTTGTTCGTTTCTGGCGAATTCCTAGTCTAATTCGATTGGAATCAAGCAAATGAAACGTGGCTTTTGATTTCATGATAACTTCGAGTTTGTTCCTTTTTTATGGCTAGTCTAATTCGATTGGAATCGAGCCAACGAAAAGTGGCTTTTGGGCTAATGATAACTTCGGGTTTGTTCATTTCTGGCGAATTGCTAGTCTAATTCGATTGAAATCGAGCCATTGAAATGTGGCTTTTGATTTCATGATAACTTTGAGTTTGTTAGTTTTTGATGAATCGCTTGCCAAATTCGATTGGAATTGAGCCAGAGAAAAGTGGTATTCGATTTCAGGATAACTTCGGCTTCATTCATTTTTGACGAATTGCAAGACGAATTCGATTGGAATCGAACCAGTGAAAAGTGGTTTTTGATTTCATGATAACTTTGGATTCGTCCATTTTTGTCGAATTGCTAGTCTTATTCGACTACAATCGAGCCAATGAAAAGTGATTTTTGATTTCATCATAACTTCGGGTTTGTTCATTTTTGGCGAATTGCTAGTCTAATTCGATTGGAATCGACCTAATGAAAAGTTGTTTTTGATTTCATGATAAGTTTGGGTTTGTTCGCTTTTGGCGAATTGCTAGAGTAATTCGATTGGAATCGAGCCAATGAAAAGTGGTTTTTGATTTCATGATAACTTCAGGTTTGTTCATTTTTGGCAAATTGCTAGTCAAATTCGATTGGAATCGAGCCAATGGAAAGTGGTTTTTGATTTCAAGATAACTACGGTCTTTTCATTTTTGGTAAATTGCTAGTCTAATTCAATTGGAATCGAGCTAATGAAAAGTTGTTTTTGATATCATGATAACCTCGGGTTTGTTCGTTTCTGGTGAATTGCTAGTCTAATTCGATTGGAAATGAGCAAATGAAAAGTGGCTTTTGATTTCATGATAACTTCGAGTTTGTTCATTTTTGACGAATTGGTAGCCTAATTCAATTAGAATCGAGCCAATGAAAAGTGGCTTTTGATGTCATGATAACTTCTGGTTTGCTCATTTCTGGCGAATTACGAGTCTAATTCGATTGGAATTGAGCCACTGAAATGTGGCTTTTGATTTCTAGATAACTTCGAGTTCGTTCGTTTTTGACGAATTGCTTTTCAAATTCAATTTGAATCGAACCGATGAAAAGTGGTTTTTGAATTCATGATAACTTCGAGTTTGTTCATTTTCCACGATTTGCTAGTCTAATTAGATTGGAATCGAGCCAATGAAAAGTGGTTTTCAATTTCAAGATAACTACGGGTCTTTTCATTTTTGGTATCTGGCGAATTGCTAGTCTAATTCAATTGGAATCGAGCTAATGAAAAGTTGTTTTTGATATCATGATAACCTCGGGTTTGTTCGTTTCTGGTGAATTGCTAGTCTAATTTGATTGGAATTGAGCAAATGAAGAGTGGCTTTTGATTTCATGATAACTTCGAGTTTGTTCATTTTCCACGATTTGCTAGTCTAATTAGATTGGAATCGAGCCAATGAAAAGTGGTTTTCAATTTCAAGATAACTACGGGTCTTTTCATTTTTGGTATCTGGCGAATTGCTAGTCTAATTCAATTGGAATGGAGCCAATGAAAAGTGGTTTTCAATTTCAAGATAACTACGGGTCTTTTCATTTTTGGTATCTGGCGAATTGCTAGTCTAATTCAATTGGAATCGAGCTAATGAAAAGTTGTTTTTGATATCATGATAACCTCGGGTTTGTTCGTTTCTGGTGAATTGCTAGTCTAATTTGATTGGAAATGAGCAAATGAAAAGTGGCTTTTGATTTCATGATAACTTCGAGTTTGTTAATTTTTGACGAACTGGTAGCCTAATTCAATTAGAATCGAGCCAATGAAAAGTGGCTTTTGATATCATGATAACTTCAGGTTTGCTCATTTCTGGCGAATTGCTAGTCTAATTCGATTGGAATTGAGCCACTGAAATGTGGCTTTTGATTTCTAGATAACTTCGAGATCTTTTGTTTTTGACGAATTGCTTGTCAAATTCAATTTGAATCGAACCGATGAAAAGTTGTTTTTGAATTCATGATAACTTCGAGTTTGTTCATTTTCCACGATTTGCTAGTCTAATTAGATTGGAATCGAGCCAATGAAAATTGGTTTTCGATTTCAAGATAACTTCGGGTTTGTTCATTTTAGGCGAATTGCTAGTCTAATTCGATTGGAATCGAGCCAATGAAAAGTGGTTTTTGATTTCATGATAACTTCGGGTTTGTTCATTTTTGGCAAATTGCTAGTTAATTCGTTTGGAATCGAGCCAATGAAAAGTTGTTTTTGATTTCATGATAAGTTGGGGTTTGTTCGTTTTTGGCGAATTGCTAGCCTAATTCGATTGGAATCGAGCCAACAAAAAGTGGTTTTTGATTTCTTGACAACTTCGGGTTTGTTCATTTTTGACGAATTGCTAGTCTAATTCAATTGGAATGGAGCCAATGAAAAGTGGTTTTCAATTTCAAGATAACTACGGGTCTTTTCATTTTTTACAAATTGCTAGTCTAATTCAATTGGAATCCAGCAAACGTAAAGTTGTTTTTGATATCATGATAACCTCGGGTTTGTATGTTTCTGGCGAATTGCTAGTCTAATTCGATTGGAAATGAGCAAATGAAAAGTGGCTTTTGATTTCATGATAACTTCGAGTTTTTTCATTTTTGAAGAATCGCTTTTCATATTTGATTGGAATCGAGCCAATGAAAAGTGGTTTTTGATTTCAAGATAACTACGGGTCTTTTCATTTTTGGTAAATTGCTAGTCTAATTCAATTGGAATCGAGCTAATGAAAAGTTGTTTTTGATATCATGATAACCTCGGGTTTGTTCGTTTCTGGTGAATTGTTAGTCTAATTCGATTGGAAATGAGCAAATGTAAAGTGGCTTTTGATTTCATGATAACTTCGAGTTTGTTCATTTTTAACGAATTGGTAGCCTAATTCAATTAGAATCGAGCCAATGAAAAGTGGCTTTTGATATCATGATAACTTCAGGTTTGCTCATTTCTGGCAAATTGCTAGTCTAATTCGATTGGAATTGAGCCACTGAAATGTGGCTTTTGATTTCTAGATAACTTCGAGATCTTTCGTTTTTGACGAATTGCTTGTCAAATTCAATTTGAATCGAACCGATGAAAAGTGGTTTTTGAATTCATGATAACTTTGAGTTTGTTCATTTTCGACGATTTGCTAGTCTAATTAGATTGGAATCGAGCCAATGAAAAGTGGTTTTTGATTTCATGATAGCTTCAGGTTTTTTCATTTTTGGCAAATTGCTAGTTAAGTCAATTGGAATCGAGCCAATGAAAAGTTGTTTTTGATTTCATGATAAGTTGGGGTTTGTTCGTTTTTAGCGAATTGCTAGCCTAATTCGATTGGAATCGAGCCAACAAAAAGTGGTTTTTGATTTCATGACAACTTCGGGCTTGTTCGTTTTTGACGAATTGCTAGTCTAATTCAATTGGAATGGAGCCAATGAAAAGTGGTTTTCGATTTCAAGATAACTACGGGTCTTTTCATTTTTTACGAATTGCTAGTCTAATTCAATTGGAATCGAGCAAATGTAAAGTTGTTTTTGATTTTGTGATAACCTCGAGTTTGTATGTTTCTGGCGAATTGCTAGTCTAATTCGATTGGAAATGAGCAAATGAAAAGTGGCTTTTTATTTCATGATAACTTCGAGTTTTTTCATTTTTGACGAATCGCTTTTCAAATTTGATTGGAATCGAGCCAATGAAACGTGGTTTTTGATTTCAAGATAACGGCGGATCTTTTCATTTTTGGCGAATTGCTAGCCTAATTCGATTGGATCGAGCAAAGGAAAAGTGGTTTTTGATATCAAGATAACTGCGGCTCTTTTCATTTTTGGTGAATCGCTACTCTAATTTGATTGGAATCGAGCCAATGAAAAGTTGTCTTTGATATCATGATAACTTTGAATTTGTTCGTTTCTAACGAATTGCTACTCTAATTCGATTGAAATTGCGCAAATGAAAATTGGCTTTTGATTTCATGGTAACTTCGAGTTTGTTCATTTTCTATGAATCGCTTGTCAAATTCGATTGGAATCGAAGCAATAAAAGCTGGTCTTTGATTTTATGATAACTTCAAGTTTGTTTGTTTTTGACGAATTGCTAGTCTAATACGATTGAAATCGAGCCAATGATAAGTGGTTTTTTATTTCATGATAACTTCGAGTTTGTTCATTTTAGACGAATCAGTAGTCTAATTCGATTAGAATCGAGCCAATGAAAAGTGGCTTTTGATATCATGATAACTTCGGGTTTGCTGGTTTCTGGCGAATTGCTAGACTAATTCGATTGGAATCGAGCCAAAGAAATGTGGCTTTTGATTTCTAGATAACTTCGAGTTTGTTCGTTTTTTACTAATCGATTGTCAGATTCGAATGGAATCGAACCAATGAAAAGTGGTTTTTGAATTTATGATAACTACGAGTTTTTCATTTTCAACGATTTACTAGTCTAATTAGATTGGAATCGAGCCAATGAAAATTGGTTTTCGATTTCAAGATAACTTTGGGTTTGTTCATTTTGGGCGAATTACTAGTCTAATTCGATTAGAATCAGACCAATGAAAAGTGGCTTTTGATTTCATGATAACTTCGGATTTATTCATTTTTGGCGAATTGCTAATCTAATTCGATTGGGATCGAGCTAATGAAAAGTTGTTTTTGATTTCATGATAACTTCGGGTTTGTTCATTTTTGGCAAATTGCTAGGCTAATTTTATTGGAATCGAGCTAATGAAAGGAGGCTTTTGATTTCATGATAACTTCGAGTTTGTTCATTTTTGGCGAACTACTAGTCGAATTCAATTGGAATCGAGCCGATGAAAATTGGTTTTTGATTTCATGATAACTTTAGGTTTGTTCATTTTTGGCGAATTGCTAACCTAATTCGACTGGAATCGAGCCAATGAAATGTGGTTTTTGATTTCATGATAACTTTGGGTTTGTTCTTTTTTGACGAATGGCTGGAATCGAGCTAATGAAAAGTTGTTTTTGATTTCATGATGACTTTGGGTTTGTTCGTTTCAGGCGAATTGCAAGTCTAATTTGATTGGAATAGAGCAAATGAAAGATGGCTTTTGATTTCATGATAACTTCGAGTTTGTTCGTTTTTGACGAATTGCTAGTCGAATTCAACTGGAATCGAGTCAATCAAAAGTGATTTTTAATTCAACGATAACTTCGAGTTTGTTCATTTTATACAATCGCTAGTATAATTCAATTGAAATCGAGCCAGTGAAAAGTGGTTTTTGATTTCATGATAACTTCTAGTTTGTTCATTTTTGATGAATCGGTAGTCTTATTCGATTAGAATCGAGCCAATGAGAAGCGGCTTTTGATATCACGATAACTTTAGGTTTGTTCGTTTCTGGCGAATTGCTAGTTAAATTCGATTGGAATTGAGCCAATGAAATGTGGCTTTTGATTTCATGATAACTTCGAGTTTGTTCATTTTTAACGAATCGCTTGTCAAATTCGATGGAATCGAACCAATGGAAAGTGATTTTTGAATTCTAGATAACTTCGAGTTTGTTCGTTTCGACGATTCGCTAATCTAATTAGATTGGAATCGAGCCAATGAAAATCGATTTTTGATTTCAAGATAACTTCGGGTTTATTAATTTTAGGTGAATTGCTAGTCTAATTCGATTAGAATCGAGCCAATGAAAAGTGGCTTTTGATTTTATGATAACTTCGGCTTTATTCATTTTTGATGAATTGCTAGTCTAATTCGATTGGAATCGAGCCAATAAAAAGTTGTTTTTGATTTCATGATAACTTCGGGTTTGTTCATTTTTGGCGAATTGCTAGTCTAATTTGATTGGAATCGAGTAATGAAAGGTGGCTTTTGATTTCATGATAACTTCGAGTTTGTTCGTTTTTGACGAATTGCTAGTCGAGTTCGATTGGAATTGAGCCAATGAAAAGTGGTTTTTGATTTCATGATAACTTTTGGTTTGTTCATTTTTGGCGAATTGCTAGCCTAATTCGACTGGAATCGAGCCAATGAAAAGTGATTTTTGATTTCATGATAACTTTGAGTTTGTTCATTTTTGACGAATTGCTAGTCAAATTCAACTGGAATCGAGCCAATGAAAAGTGGTTTTTGATTTAATGAATACTTCAAGTTTGTTCATTTTTGACAAATCGCTAGTCAAATTCGATTGAAATCGAGCCAATGAAAAGTGGTTTTTGATTTCATGATAACTTCTAGTTTTTTCATTTTTGACGAATCGGTAGTCTAATTAGAATAGAATCGAGCCAATGAGAAGTGACTTTTGATATCATGATAACTTTGGGTTTGTTCGTTTTTGGCGAATTGCTAGTCTAATTCGATTGGAATCGAGCCAATGAAATGTGGCTTTTGATTTCATGATAACTTCGAGTTTGTTTATTTTTGACGAATCGCTTGTCAAATTCGATTGGAATCGAACTAATGAAAAGTGGTTTTTGAATTCAAGACAACTTTGAGTTTGTTCGTTTTCGACGATTCGCTAGTCTAATTTGATTGGAATCGAGCCAAGGAAAATTGGTTTTTGATTTCAAGATAACTTCAGGTTCGTTCATTTTAGGCAAATTGTTAGTCTAATTCTATTGGAATTGAGCCAATGAAAAGTTGTTTTTGATTCCATGATAACTTCAGGTTTATTCATTTTTGGCGAATTGCTAGTCAAATTCAATTGGAATCGAGCCAATGAAAATTGGATTTCGATTTCAGGATAATTTCGATTTCATTATTTTTGGCGAATTGCTAGTCGACTTCGATTGGAATCGAGCTAATGAAAAGTGGTTTTTGATTTTATGATAACTTCAGGTTTGTTCATTTTTGGCGAATTGCCAGTCTAATTCGACTGGAATCGAGCCAATGAAAAGTGATTTTTGATTTAATGATAACTTTGGGTGTTTTCGTTTTTGACGAATTGCTAGTCAAATTCGACTGGAATCGAGCCAATGAAAAGTTGTTTTTGATTTCATGATAACTTTGAGTTTGTTCGTTTCAGGCGAATTGCTAGTCTAATTCGATTGGAATCGAGCCAATGAAAAGTGATTTTTGATTTCAAAATAACTTTGGGTTTGTTTGTATTAGGCGAATTGCTAGTCTAATTCGATTAGAATCGAGCCAATAAAAAGTGGTTTTTGATTTCAAGATAACTACGAGTCATTTATTTTTAGCGAATTGCTAGTCAGGTCGATTGGAATCGAGCCAATTAAAAGTTGTTTTTGATATCATGATAACTTCGAGTTTTTTCATTTTTGACGAATCGCTTGTCAAATTTGATTGGAGTCGAGCCAATGAAAAGTGGTTTTTGATTTCAAGATAACTTCGGGTCTTTTCATTTTTGGCGAATTGCAAGTCTAATTCAATTGGAATCGAGCCAAAGAATAGTGGCTTTCGATATCATGATAATTTCGGGTTTGTTCGTTTATGGCGAATTGGTAGTCTAATTCAATTGGAATCGAGCCAATCAAAAGTGAGTTTTGATTTCATGATAACTTCGAGTTTGTTCATTTATTACGCACCGCCTGTCAAATTCGATTGGAATCGAGCCGATGGAAAGTGGTTTTAGATTTCATGATATCTTCGAGTTTTTTCATTTTTTAGTGAATCGCTAGTCTAATTCGATTGAAATCGAGCCAATGAAAAGTAGTTTTTGATTTCATGCTAACTTCGAGTTTGATCATTTTCCACGATTCGCTTGTCTAATTCGATTGCAATAGAGCCGATTAAAAGCGGTTTTTGATATCAAGATAACTTTGGGTTAGTTCGTTTTAGGCTAATTGCTAGTCTAATTCGATTTGGATCGAGCCAATGAAAAGTTATTTTTGATTTCATGATAACTTTGGGTTTGTTCATTTTTTGCGAGTTGCTAGTCTAATTCGACTGGAATCGAGCTAATGAAAAGTGATTTATGATTTCAAGATAACTAAGGGTCTTTTCGTTTTTGGTGAATTGCTAGTCTAATTCGATTGGAATCGAGCCAATGAAAATTTATTTTTGATATCATGATAACTTCGGGTTTGTTAGTTTCTGGCGAATTGCTAGTCTAATTCAATTGGAATCGAGCCAATGAAAAGTTGTTTTTGATTTCATGATAACTTCGGGCTTGTTCATTTTTGGCGAACTGCGAGTCTAATTCGATTGGAATGGAGCTAATGAAAAGTGTTTTTGATTTCAAAATAACTGTGGGTCTTTTCATTTTTGAAGAATTGCTGGTCTAATTTGATTGGAATCGAGCTAATGAAAAGTTTTTTTTGATATCATGATAACTTCGACATTGTTCATTTCTGGCGGATTGCCAGTCTAATTAGATTGGAATCGAGCAAATGAAAAGTGGCTTTTGATTTCATGATAACTTCGAGTTTGTTCGTTTTTAACGAATCGCTTGTTAAATTCGATTGGAGTCGAGCCAATGAAAAGTGGTTTTTGATTTCATGATATCCTCGAGTTTGTTCATTTTTGACGAATCGCTAGTCCAATTTGATTGAAATCGAGCCAATAAAAAGTGGTTTTTGATTTCATAATAACTTCGAGTTTGTTCATTTTTCATAAATCGCTAGTCGAATTCGATTGAATCGATCCAATGAAAAGTGACTTTTGACGTCATGATAACTTCGGGTTTGTTCCTTTCTGGTGAATTGCTAGCTAATTCGATTGAAATCGAGCCAATGAAATGTGGCTTTTGATTTCATGAAAACTTCGAGTTTTTTTGTTTTTATCGAATCGCTTGTCAAATTCGATTGGAATTAAGCCATTGAAAAGTGGCATTCAATTTCAGGATAACTTCGTCTTCATTCATTTTTGGGGAATTGCTAGTCGAATTCGATTGGAATCGAACCAATAAAAAGTGGTTCTTGATTTCATGATAACTTTGGATTAGTTCGTTTTTGGCGAATTCCTAGTCTAATTCGATTGGAATCAAGAAAATGAAAAGGCTTTTGATTTCATGATAACTTAGAGTTTGTTTGTTTTTTACGAATTGCTTGTCAAATTCGATTGGAATCGAGCTAATAAAAAGTGGTTTTTGATTTCATGATAACTTCAAGTATGTTCGTTTTTGACGAATCTCTAGTCTAATACAATTAAAATCGAGCCAATGAAAAGTGGTTTTTTAATTTCATGATAACTTCGAGTTTGTTCGTTGTTGACGAATCGGTTGTCTAATTCGATTATAATCGAGCCAATGAAAAGTGGCTTTTGATATCATGATAATTTCGGGTTTGCTCATTTCTGGTGAATCGGTAGTCTAATTCGATTGGAATCGAGCCAATGAAATGTGGCTTTTGATTTCTATATAACTTCGAGTTTGTTCATTTTTGACGAATCGCTTGTCAAATTCGATTGGAATCGAACCAATGAAAAATGGTCTTTGAATTCATGATAACTTCGAGTTTCTTCGGTTTTGATGATTTGCTAGTCTAATTAGATTGGAATCGAGCCAATGAAAATTGGTTTTGGATTTCAAGATAACTTCGGGTTTGCTCATTTTAGGCGAATTACTAGTCTAATTCGATTGGAATCGAGCCAATGAAAATTGATTTTTGATTTCATGATAACTTCGGGATTGTTCATTTTTGGTGAATTGCTAGTCTAATTCGATTGGAATCGAGCCAATGAAAAGTTGTTTTTGATTTCATGATAAGTTTGGGTTTGTTCGTTTTTGGCGAATTGCTAGCCTAATTCGATTGGAATCGAGCCAATAAAAAGTGATTGTTGATTTAATGATAACTTCGGGTTTGTTAGCTTTTGGTGAATTGCTAGTCTAATTCGATTGGAATCGAGCCAATGAAAAGTGGCTTTTGATTTCAAGATAACTATGGGTCTTTTCTTTTTTAGCGAATTGCTAGTCTAATTCAATTGGAATCGAGCCAATGAAGAGTTGTTTTTGATATCAAGATAACCTCGGGTTTGTTCGTTTCTGGCGAATTCCTAGTCTAATTCGATTGGAAATGAGCAAATGAAAAGTGGCTTTTTATTTCATGATAACTTCGAGTTTGTTTGTTCATTTTGTACGAATCACTTGTCAAATTCGATTGGAATCGAGCCAATAAAAAGTGGTTTTTTATTTCATGATAACTTCGAGTTTGTTCATTTTTTACGAATTGGTAGTCCAATTCAATTAGAATCGATCCAATGAAAAATGGCTTTTGATATCATGATAACTTCGGGTTTGCTCGTTTCTGGCGAATTGCTAGTCTAATTTGATTAGAATCGAGCTAATGAAATGTGGCTTTTGATTTCTAGATAACTTCGAGTTTGTTCATTTAGGACGAATCGCTTGTCAAATTCGATTGGAATCGAACCGATAAAAAGTGGCTTTCGAATTCATGATAACTTCGAGTTTGTTCATTTTCGACGATTCGCTAGTCTAATTTGATTGGAATTGAGCCAAGGAAAATTGGTTTTTGATTTCAAGATAACTTCGTGTTTGTTCATTTTAGGCGAATTGCTAGTCTAATTCGATTAGGATCGAGCCAATGAAAAGTGGTTTTTCGTTTCATGATAACTTCAAGTTTACACATTTTTGGCGAATTGCTAGTCTAATTCGATTAGAATCGAGCCAATGAAAAGTTGTTTTTGATTTCATGATAACTTCAGGCTTGTTCATTTTTGGCGAATTGCTAGTCTAATTCGATTGGAATCGAGCTAATGAAAGGTGGCTTTTGATTTCAAGATAACTTCGAGTTTGTTCATTTTTGGCAAATCGTTAGTCGAATTCGATTGGAATTGAGCCAATGAAAAGTGGTTTTTGATTTCATGATAACTTTAGGTTCGTTCGTTTTTGCCAAATTGCTAGCCTAATTCGATTGGAATCGAGCCAATGAATTGTGGTTTTTGATTTCATGATAACTTTAGGTTTGTTCTTTTTTGATGAATTGTTGGAATCGAGCTAATAAAAAGTTGTTTTTGATTTCATGATAACTTTGGGTTTGTTCGTTTTAGGCGAATTGCTAGTCTAATTCGATGGAATCGAGTAAATGAAAAGAGGCTTTTGATTTCGTGATAACTTCGAGTTTGTTTGTTTTTTGACGAATCGCTTGTCAAATTCGACTGGAATCGAGCCTATGAAAAGTGGTTTTTGATTTAATGATAACTTCAAGTTTGCTCATTTTTGACGAATTGCTAGTCAAATTCGATTGAAATAGAGCCAATGAAAAGTTGTTTTTGATTTCATGATAACTTTGAGTTTCTTCATTTTTGACGAATCGCTAGTATAATTCGATTGAAATCGATCCAATGAAAAGTGGCTTTTGATATCATGATAACTTCGGGTTTTTTCGTTTCTGGCAAATTGCTAGTCTAATTCGATTAGAATAGAGCCAATGAAATGTGGCTTTTGATTTCATGATAACTTCGAGTTTGTCCATTTTTGACGGATCGCTTGTCAAATTCGATTGGAATCGAACCAATGAAAAGTGGTTTTTGAATTCAAGATAACTTCGAGTTTGTTCATTTTCGACGATTCACTAGTCTAATTCAAGTGGAATAGAGCCAAGGAAAAATGGTTTTTGATTTCAAGATATATTCGGGTTTGTTCGTTTTAGGCAAATTGCTAGCCTGATTCTATTGGAATTGAGCAACTGAAAAGTGGTTTTTGATTTCATGATAACTTCGGGTTTGTTCATTTTTGGCGAATTGCTAGTCGGCTTCGATTGGAATCGAGCCTATGAAAAGTGGATTTTGATTTCATGATAACTTCAAGTTTGTTCGTTTTTGGCAAATTGCTAATCTAATTCGACTCGAATCGAGCCAATGAAAAGTGATTTTAGATTTCACGATAACTTTACGTTTTTTCATTTTTGACGAATTGCTAGTCGAATTCAATTGGAATTGAGCCAATGAAAAGTTGTTTTTGATTTCATGATAATTTTGGGTTTGTTCGTTTCAGGCAAATTGCTAGTCTAATTCGTTTCAAATCGAGCAAATGAAAAGTGGCTTTTGATCTTATGATAACTTCGAGTTTGTTCGTTCTTGATGAATAGCTTGTTAAATTCGATTGGAATCAAGCCAATTAAAAGTGGTTTTTGATTTAATGATAACTTCAAGTTTGTTTGTTTTTTATGAATCGCTAGTCTAATTCGATTGAAATTGAGCCAATGAAAAGTGGTTTTTGATTTCATGATAACTTCGAGTTTGTTCATTTTTGACGAATCGGTAGTCTAATTCGATTATAATCGACCAACGAAAGTGACTTTTGATATCATGATAACTTCGGATTTGTTTGTTTCTGGCGAATTGCTAGTCTAATTCGATTGGAATCGAGCTAATGAAATGTGGCTTTTGATTTCTAGATAAATTCGAGTTTGTTCGATTTTGATTAATCGCTTGTCAAATTCGATCAGAATCGAATCAATGAAAAGTGGTTTTTGAATTCATGATAACTTCGAGTTTGTTTGTTTTTGACGATTTACGAGTCTAATTCTATTGGAATTGAGCCAATGAAAATTTGTTTTTGATTTCAAGATAACTTCGGGTTTGTTCCGTTTAGACGAATTGCTAGTCTAATTCGATTGGAATTGAGCAAATGAAAAGTGGCTTTTGATTTCATGATGACTTCGAGTTTGTTTGTTTTTTACGAATCGCTTGTCAAATTCGATTGGAATCGAGCCAATGAAAAGTGGTTTTTGATTTCATGATAACTTTGAGTTTCTTCATTTTTGACGAATCGCTAGTATAATTCGATTGAAATCGAGCCAATGAAAAGTGGTCTTTGATTTCATGATAACTTCGAGTTTGTTCCTTTTTGACGAATTGGTAGTCTAATTCGATTAGAATCAAGCCAATGAAAAGTGGCTATTGATATCATGATAACTTTGGGTTTGTTCATTTCTGGTGAATTGCTAGTGTAATTCGATTGGAATCGAACCAATGAAATGTGGCTTTTGATTTCTAGATAACTTCGAGTTTGTTCATTTTTGACGAATCGCTTATCAAATTCGATTGGAATCGAACCAATGAAAAGGAGTTTTAGAATTCATTATAACTTCGGGTTTGTTCACTTTTAACGAATTGCTAGTCGAATTCGATTGGAATCGAGCCAGTGAAATTTTTTTTAATTTCATGATAACTTCGGGTTTGTTCATTTTTGGTGAATTGCTAGTCTAATTCGATTCGAATCGAGCCAATGAAACGTTGTTTTAGATTTCACGATAACGTCAGGTTTGTTCATTTATGGTGAATTGCTAGTCTTATTCGATTGGAATTGAGCCAATGAAAGGTGTCTTTTGATTTCCTGATAACTTTCAATTTGTTCGTTTTTGATGAGTTGCTAGTCTAATTCGATTGGAATCGAGCCAACGAAAAGTGGTTTTTAATTTCAAATAACTTCGGGTCTGTTCATTTTTGGCGAATTGCTAGTCTAATTCGATTGGGATCGAGCCAATGAAAATGGGCTTTCGATTTCAACATAACTTTGGCTTCATTCACCTTTGGCGAATTGCTAGTCGAATTCGATTGGAATCTAGCCAATGAAAAGTGATTTTTGATTTCTTGATCACTTCAGGTTTGTTCATTTACGGTGAATTGCTTGTCTAATTCAACTGGAATCGAGCCAATAAAAAGTGGTTTTTGATTTCATGACAACTTTGGGTTTGTTCATTTTTGACAAATTGCTAGTCGAAATCGATTGGAATCGAGCTAATGAAAAGTTGTTTTTGATTTCATGATAACTTCAGGTTTGTTCATTTTTGGTGAATTACTAGTCTAATTCGATTGGAATCGAGCCAATGAAAAGTGGATTTTGATTTCAAGATAACTACGAGTCTTTTCATTTTTGGCGAATTGCTAGTCTAATTCGATTGGAAACGAGACAATGAAAAGCTGTTTTCGAATTCTTGATAAGTTCGGGTTTGTTCATTTTTGGTGAATTGCTAGCCTAATTCGATTTGAATTGAGCCAATGAAAAGTAAATTTTGATTTCAAGATAACTATGGGACTTTTCGTTTTTAGTGAATTGTTAGTCTAATTTGATTGAAATCGAGCCAATGAAAAGTTGTTTTTGATATCGTGATAACTTCGGGTTGGTTCGTTTCTGGCGAATTGCTAGTCTAATTCGATTGGAATTGAGCAAATGAAAAGTGGCTTTTGATTTCATGATAACTTCGAGTTTGTTTGTTTTTTACGAATAGCTTGTCAAATTCGATTGGAATTGAGCCAATGAAAAGTGGTTTTTGATTTCATGATAACTTTGAGTTTCTTCATTTTTTACGAATCCCCAGTATAATTCGATTGAAATCGAGCCAATGAAAAGTGGTTTTTGATTTCATGATAACTTCGAGTTTGTTCGTTTTCGACGAATTGGTAGTCTAATTCGATTAGAATTGAGCCAATGAAAAGTGACTTTTGATGTAATGATAACTTCGAATTTGTTCGTTTATGGTGAATTGCTAGTCTAATTCGATTGGAATCGAGCTAATGAAATGTGACTTTCGGTTTCTAGATAACTTCGAGTTTGTTCGTTTTTGACGAATCGCTTACCAAATTCGATTGGAATCAAACCAATGAAAAGGGGTTTTTGAATTCATGATAACTTTGAGTTTGTTCATTTTTGACGATTCGCTTGTCTAATTCAATTGGAATCGAGCCAACGAAAATTGGATTTTGATTTCAAGATAACTTCGGGTTTGTTCGTTTTAGGCGAATTGCTAGTCTAATTCGATTGGAATCAAGCCCATGAAAAGTGGTTTTTGATTTGATGATAACTTCGAGTTTCTTTGTTTTTGGCGAATCGCTAGTCTAATTCGATTGGAATCGAGCTACTGAAAAGTGGTTTTTGATTTCAAGATATCTTCAGGTCTTTTTCTTTTTAGCGAATTGCTAGTCTAATTCGATTGGAATTGAGCCAATGAAAAGTGGTTTTTGATATCATGCTAACTTCGGGTTTGTTCGTCTTTGGCAAATTGCTAATCTAATTTGATTGGAATCGAGATAATGAAAATTGGTTTTTGATTTCATGATAACTTTGGGTTTGTTCATTTTTGGTGAATTGCTAGTCTATTTCGTTTGGAATCGAGCCAATGAAAAGTGGTTTTTGATTTCAAGATAACTTCGAGTTTGTTTGTTTTAGGTGAATTGCTAGTATAATTCGATTGGAATCGGGCCAATGAAAAGTGGTTTTTGATTTCATTATAACTTCGGGTTTGTTCATTTTCGACGAATTGCTAGTCTAATTCGATTGG
Source organism: Olea europaea var. sylvestris (assembly GCF_002742605.1). NCBI lineage: Eukaryota > Viridiplantae > Streptophyta > Magnoliopsida > Lamiales > Oleaceae > Olea > Olea europaea. The sequence continues at coordinate 24,232,236 of NC_036239.1, forward strand.
AATCGAGCCAATTAAAAATGGCTTTTGATTTCATGATAACTTCGAGTTTCTTTGTTTTTGGCGAATTGCTAGTCTAATTCGATTGGAATCGAGCCAATGAAAAGTGGCTTTCGATTTTAGGATAACATCGGCTTCATTCATTTTTGGCGAATTGCTAGTCGAATTCGATTGGAATCGAGCCAATGAAAAGTGGTTTTTGATTTCATGATAACTTCAAGTTTGTTCATTTTTGGTGAATTGCTTATCTAATTTGATTGGAATCGAGCTAATGAAAGGTGTCTTTCGATTTCATGATAACTTTGGGTTCGTTCATTTTTTGCGAATTGCCAATCTAATTCGATTGGAATCGAGCCAATGAAAAGTTGATTTTGATTTCTTGATAACTTTGAGTTTGTAAGTTTTTGGCGAATTGCTAGTCTAATTCAATTGGAATCGAGCCAATGAAAAGTGGCTTTTGAATTCATGATAACTTCGAGTTTGTTTATTTTTTATGAATCACTTGTCAAATTCGATTGGAATCGAGCCAATGAGAAGTGGTTTTTGATGTCATAATAACTTCGAGTTTGTTCATTTTTTACGAATCGCTAGTCTAATTCGATTGGAATCGAGGCAATGAAAAGTGGTTATTGATTTCAAGATAACTTCGGGTCATTTCATTTTTGGCGAATTGCAAGTCTAATTCGATTGAAATCGAGCCAATGAATAGTGGCTTTCGATATCATGATAACTTCGAGTTTGTTCATTTCTGGCGAATTGCTTGTCTAATTCGATTGGAATTGAGCCAATGAAAAGTGGCTTTTGATTTCATGACAACTTCGAGTTTGTTTGTTTTTGACGAATAGCTTGTCAAATTCGATTGGAATCGAGCCAATGAAAAGTTGTTATTGATTTCTTGATAACTTCGAGTTTGATCATTTTCGATGATTCGCCAGTCTAATTTGATTGGAATCGAGCCAATGAAAAGTGGTTTTTGATATCAAGATAACCTCAGGTTAGTTTATTTTAGGTGAATTCCTAGTCTAATTCGATTGGAATCGAGCCAATGAAATGCGGTTTTTGATTTCATAATAACTTCGTGTTTGTTCGTTTTTGATGAATCGCTTGTAAATTCGATTGGAATTGAGCCAATGAAAAGTGGCATTTGATTTCAGGATAACTTCAGCTTCATTCGTTTTCGGGGAATTGCGAGTCGAATTTGATTGGAATCCAGCCAATGAAAAGTGGTTTTTGATTTCTTGATAACTTCGGGTTCGTTCATTTTTGGCGAATTGCCAGTCTAATTCGACTAGAATCAAGTCAATGAAAAGTGGTTTTTGATTTCAACATAACTTCGGGTTTGTTCTTTTTTGGCGAATTGCTAGTCTAATTCGATTGGAATCGAGCCAGTGAAAAGTTGTTTTTGATTTCATGATAGGTTTGGGTTTGTTCATTTTTGACTAATTGCTAGCCTAATTCGATTAGAATCGAGCCAATGAAAAGTGGTTTCTGATTTCATGATAACTTCGGGTTTGTTCGTTTTTGACGAATTGCTAGTCTAATTTGATTAGAATTGAGCCAATGAAAAGTGGGTTTTGGTTTCATTATAACTTTGGGTTTGTTCATTTTTGACGAATAGCTAGTCTAGTTTGATTGGAATCGAGCCAATGAAAGGTGACTTTTGATTTCATTATAATTTTGAGTTTGTTCATTTTTGACGAATTGCTAGTCTAATTTGATTGGAATCAAGCCAATGAAAAGTGGTTTCTAATTTCATGATAACATCAGGTTTCTTCGATTTTCGTGAATTGCTAGTCTAACTCGATGTGGATCGTGCCAATGAAAATTGGCTTTTGATTTCAGGATAACTTCGGCTTCATTCATTTTGGGTGAATTACTAGTCGAATTCAATTGGAATCGAGCCAATGAAAAGTGGTTTTTGATTTCATAATAACTTAAGGTTTGTTCGTTTTTAGCGAACGCTAGTCTAATTCGACTGGTATTGAGCCAATGAAATGTGGTTTTTAATTTCATGATAACTTTGGGTTTGTTCATTTTGACGAATTGCTAGTCGAATTCTATTGGAATCGAGCCAATGAAAAGTTGTTTTTAATTTCATGATAACTTCAGGTTCGTTCGTTTTTGGCGAATTGCTAGGCTAATTCTACTGGATTCAAGCCAATGAAAAGTGGTTTTTGATTTCATCATAACTTCAGGTTCGTTCATTTTTGGCGAATTGCTAGGCTAATTCTACTGGAATCAAGCCAATGAAAAGTGGTTTTTGATTTCATGATAACTTCGGGTTTGTTCTTTTTTGGCAAATTGTTAGTCTGATTCAATTGGAATCGAGCCAATGAAAAGTTTTTTTTGATTTCATGATAACTTTGGGTTTGTTCGTTTCTGGCTAATTACTAGCCTAATTTGATTGGAATCGAGCCAATGAAAAGTGGTTTTTGATTTCTTGACAACTTCGGGTTTGTTAATTTTTGACGAATTGCTAGTCTAATTTTATTAGAATCGAGCCATTGAAAAGTGGTTTTTGGTTTCATTATAACTTCGGGTTTGTTCATTTTTGGCGAATAGCTAGTTTAATTCGATTGGAATCGAGGCAATGAAAGGTGGCTTTTGATTTCTTGATAACTTCGAGTTTGTTCATTTTTTTTATGAATTGCTAGTCTAATTCGATTGGAATCGAGCCAGTGAAAAGTGGTTTTTAATTTCATGATAACGTCGGGTTTGTTCATTTTTGGTGAATTGCTAGTCTAATTCGATGTGGATCAAGCCAATGAAAATTGGCTTTTGATTTTAGGATAACTTCTGCTTCATTCGTTTTAGGCGAATTACTAGTCAAATTCGATTGGAATCAAGCCAATGAAAAGTGGTTTTTGATTTCATGATAACTTCAGGTTTATTCCTTTTTGGCGAATTGCTAGTCTAATTCGACTGGAATCGAGCCATTGAAATGTGGTTTTTAATTTCATGATAACTTTGGGTTTGTTCGTTTTTGACGAATTGCTAGTCGAGTTCGATTGGAATCGAGCCAATGAAATGTGATTTTCGATTTCATGATAACTTCGAGTTTGTTCGTTTTTGGTGAATTGCTAGTCTAATTCAATTGGAATCGAGCCAATGAAAAGCAGTTTTTGATTTCAAGATAACTACCGGTGTAACGCCCCGACCCCTAGTGGACCGGAATGCTACTTACTTTACTTAGCTTAACCGGTGGTTTTGTAACAAGTGTATACGTTTTAGCGGAAGCTTACTTCTTCGGATAATAATTTAAATAACAATTCTTCAAATATTTTAAGTAAAAACACTGAATCATTTTTCAAAACAACAAAATGTAATTTATTTGAAGAAAACATAACTTGTTCTCGCATTCTACGTTATTCAAAACTTTAACATTGGAAAACATTTCATAAAAATAAATCCAAATCACTTATTCATCGGATTTCCATGGGCTCGTTGCATCTCTCTCCATCTTCTCCTCCATCCATGCCCGAGGTAGAATTCCTTCAATCTGTAGAGATGGGATTAAACCCGTGAGTTGAAAAACTCAATAGGTGTCATCGGTGCATTCGTGATCAAGATATACATTTCAAAACATTAACTTTATAACTTTTCATACATATCGTACCCGGAGGCACCATTTGACATGAAGGGATATGCCGTACCTGAGGGTACCGTTTGACATACAAACATTTCTTCAACATAGAGGAGTATGCCGTACCAGAGTACCATTTGACATACAACCATTAACATAGAGGGATATGCCGTACCGGAGTACCATTTGACACACAAACATTAACATAAATCAAAACTTATAACTTAACACGATTAAACACATTGCACCTCTACCTACCTTGATTGATGCTTTTGAAACTTTGAAAACTTTGATTGAAAACTTCGATAAAACTTGGACGTTGAATGAAATGCACTCCTTGGATGTTTGAAAACCGTTGAGAATCGATGCTTGAAAACACTTCTTAAACTTCTAGGAAAAATGGTTTTCCTCCCTCTTTTTCTTTCTCTTGAAAACTCTTTTTTTAGTATGTAAAAGCTCTTGCTTTTGGTGCGAGAAAAAATGAGTGAAATGAGGTCTCTATTTATAGGTAAATATTCCATAACTTAAAGCAAATGAAGGGTCAAATTTCATTTAAGAGAGAAAACATGGGTGCCATTTAAGTTTGAGGTTAAATGCTTCAAAGTGCCAAAAACATGGATGGCCCTTTGAGAAAATAATTGATGAAAATAAATATTTAAATTCTAAAGAAAAATGAGAATTTTCATTTCAGGCAGTTTCAGTCGACCGGTTGTAGTCTGGTTGACACTACACAGCTTTCAGTATTTCTATCATTACTTCTTCTCCCGATATCCGATTGAGGGAATTCAAAGTATATTGGAAAGCTAACTCAAAGAGATACAACTTTTATTTAGATATCATTTTCCAAATTGAATGTTTCCTATGTAGAAAATGGCTCTCAAATGAGACTAAAATTCTGAAGTATACTTTAGTCATCCAATATTCATGTCTTAGTGCCACTAAGGTGTCTAGAATTATTTGGGGTTCTACAATAGGTCTTTTCATTTTTGGTGAATTGCTATTCTAATTTGATTGGAATCGAGCCAATGAAAAGTTTTTTTTGATATCATGATAACTTCAGGTTTGTTCGTTTCTAGTGTATTGCTAGTCTAATTCGATTGGAATCGAGCAAAAGAAAAGTGGCTTTTGACTTCATGATAACTTCAAGTTTGCTCATTTTGGACGAATCACTTGTCAAATTCGATTGGAATTGAGCCAATGAAAAGTGGTTTTTGATTTCATGATAACTTCTAGTTTGTTCATTTTTGATGAATCGCTAGTCTAGTTCAATTGAAATCGAGCCAACGAAAAGTGGTTATTAACTTCATGATAACTTCAAGTTTCTTCGTTTTTGATGAATTGGTAGTCTAATTTGATTAAAATCGAGCTAATGAAAAGTGGCTTTTGATATCATGATAACTTCAAGTTTGTTCATTTCTGACGAATTCCTAGTCTAATTCAATTGGATTCGAGCCAATGAAATGTGGCTTTTGATTTCTAGATAACATCAAGTTTGTTCATTTTTTACGAATCGCTTGTCAAATTCGATTGGAATCGAACCAATGAAAAGCAGTTTTTGAATTCGTGATAACTTCGAGTTTGTTTGTTTTCGACGATTCGCTAGTCTAATTCGATTGGAATCGAGCCAATGAAAATTGGTTTTTGATTTCAAGATAACTTCGAGTTTGTTCGTTTTAGGCAATTGCTAGTCCAATTCGATTGGAATTGAGGCAATGAAAAGTTGTTTTTGATTTCATGATAACTTCGAGTTTGTTCATTTTTGGCGAATTGCTAGTCTAATTCGATTGGAATCAAACCAACGAAAAGTGGTTTCTGATTTCAAGATAACTTCAGGTCTTTTCATTTTCGACGAATTGCTAGTCTAATTCGATTGGAATCGAGCCAATGAAAAGTGGTTTTTGATATCATGATAACTTCAGGTTTGTTCATTTCGGGCAAATTGCTAGTCTAATTCGATTGGAATTGAGCCAATGAAAAGTGGTTTTTGATTTCATTATAACTTCGGGTTTGTTCATTTCCAGTGAATTGATAGTCTAATTGAATTGGAATCGAGCCAATTGAATGTGGCTTTTGATTTCATGATAAATTCGAGTTTGTTTGTTTTTGGCGAATTGCTAGTCCATTTCGATTATGATCGAGCCAATGAAAAGTGGCCTTCGATTTCAGGATAACATCGGCTTCATTCATTTTTGGCGAATTGCTAGTTGAATTCGATTGGAATCAAGCCAATGAAAAGTGGTTTTTGATTTCATCATAACTTCAGGTTTGTTCGTTTTTGGTGAATTGCTTATCTAATTTGACTGGAATCGAGCCAATGAAACGTGGTTTTTAATATCATGAGAACTTCGGGTTTGTTCGTTTCTGGCGAATCGCTAGTCTAATTTGATTGGAATCAAGCCAATGAAATGTGGCTTTGGATTTCATGTTAACTTCGAGTTTGTCCATTTTTGACGAGTCGCTTGTAAAATTCGATTGGAATTAAGCCAATGAAAGGTGGTTTTTGATTTCAAGATAAATTCGAGTTTGTTCATTTTCGACGATTCGCTAGTCTAATTCGATTGGAATTGAGCTAAAGAAAAGTGGTTTTTGATTTCAAGATAACTTCGCGTTTGTTCGTTTTACGCGAATTGCTAGTCTAATTCAATTGGAATCGAGTCAATGAAACGTGATTTTTGATTTCATGATAACTTCGAGTTTGTTCATTTTCGATGAATCGCTTGGCAAATTCGATTGGAATCGACCTAATGAAAAGTGGTTTTCGATTTCAAGATAACTTCGAGTTTGTTCTTTTTTACGATTAGCTAGTCTAATTAGGTTGGAGTCGAGCTAATTGAAAGTTGTTTTTGATATCATGATAACTTCGGGTTTGATCGTTTCTGGCGAATTGCTAGTCTAATTCGATTGGAATTGAGAAAATGAAAAGTGGTTGTTGATTTCAAGATAACTTCGGGTATTTTCATTTTTGGCGAAATTCAAGTCTAATTCGATTGGAATCGAGCCGATGAAAAGTGATTTTTGATTTGATGATAACTTCGGGTTTGTTCGTTTTTGGCGAATTGCTAGTCTAATTATATTGGAATCGAGCCAATGAAAAGTGACTTTTGATTTAATGATAACTTTGGGTCTTTTCATTTTTGGGGAATTGCTAGTCTAATTTGATTTGAATCGAGCCAATGAAAAGTGGGCTTTGATTTTATGATAACTTTGGGTTTATTCGTTTTAGGTGAATTGGTTGTCTAATTCGATTGGAATCAAGCTAATGAAAAGTTGTTTTTGATATCATGATAACTTCGGGTTTGATCGTTTCTGGCGAATTGCTAGTCTAATTCGATTGGAATCAAGCTAATGAAAAGTTGTTTTTGATATCATGATAACTTCGGGTTTGATCGTTTCTGGCGAATTGCTAGTCTAATTCGATTGGAATCAAGCTAATGAAAAGTTGTTTTTGATATCATGATAACTTCGGGTTTGATCGTTTCTGGCGAATTGCTAGTCTAATTCGATTGGAATCAAGCTAATGAAAAGTTGTTTTTGATATCATGATAACTTCGGGTTTGATCGTTTCTGGCGAATTGCTAGTCTAATTCGATTGGAATCAAGCTAATGAAAAGTTGTTTTTGATATCATGATAACTTCGGGTTTGATCGTTTCTGGCGAATTGCTAGTCTAATTCGATTGGAATCAAGCTAATGAAAAGTTGTTTTTGATATCATGATAACTTCGGGTTTGATCGTTTCTGGCGAATTGCTAGTCTAATTCGATTGGAATCAAGCTAATGAAAAGTTGTTTTTGATATCATGATAACTTCGGGTTTGATCGTTTCTGGCGAATTGCTAGTCTAATTCGATTGGAATCAAGCTAATGAAAAGTTGTTTTTGATATCATGATAACTTCGGGTTTGATCGTTTCTGGCGAATTGCTAGTCTAATTCGATTGGAATCAAGCTAATGAAAAGTTGTTTTTGATATCATGATAACTTCGGGTTTGATCGTTTCTGGCGAATTGCTAGTCTAATTCGATTGGAATCAAGCTAATGAAAAGTTGTTTTTGATTTCATGATAACTTTGGGTTTATTCGTTTTAGGTGAATTGGTTGTCTAATTCGATTGGAATCGGGCAAATGAAAAGTGGCTTTTAATTTCATGATAACTTCGAGTTTGTTCGTTTTTTACGAATCGCTTGTCAAATTCAGCTGTAATCGAGCCAATGAAAAGTGGTTTTTGATTTAACGATAACTTTAAGTTTGTTCATTTTTGATGAATCGCTAATCTAATTCGATTGAAATTGAGCCAATGAAAAGTGGTTTTCGATTTCAAGAAAACTACGGGTCTTTTCATTTTTGGCGAATTGAAAGTCTAATTCGATTGGAATCGAGCCAATGAAAAGTGGTTTTTGATATCATGATAACATCGGGTTTGTTCATTTTTGGTGAATTTCTAGTCTAATTCGATTGTTATCGAGCCAATGAAAAGTGGTTTCTGATTTCAAGATAACTTTGGGTCTTTTCGTTGTTGGCCAATTGCTAGTCTAATTCGATTGGAATCGAGCCAATGAAAATTGGTTTTTGATATCATGATAACTTTGGGGTTGTTCTTTTTTGCGAATTGCTAGTCTAATTCGATAGGAATCGAGCCAGTGAAAACTGGCTTTTGATTTAAGGATAATTTTGATTTTGTTCGTTTTTTACGAATCGCTGTAAAATTCAATTGGAATCGAGCCAATGAAAAGTGTTTTTTGATCTCATGATAACTTCGAGTTTGTTCATTTTCGACGAATCACTTGTCAAATTCGATTGGAATCGAGCTAATGAAAAGTGGATTCGATTTCAAGATAACTTCGAGTTTGTTCGTTTTTGACAATTCGCTAGTCTAATTTGATTGGAATTGAGCCAATTGAAAGTTGTTTTTGATATCATGATAACTTCGGGTTTGTTCTTTTCTGGCGAATTGCTAGTCTAATTCGATTGGAATCAAGCAAATGAAAAGTGGTTTTTGATTTCAAGATAACTTCGGCTATTTTCGTTTTTGACGAAATTCAAGCCTAATTCGATTGGAGTTGAGCCAATGAAATGTGACTTTAGATATCATGATAACTTCGGGTTTTGTTCGTTTCTGGCGAATTGCTAGTCTAATTCGAGTCAATGAAAAGTGGCTTTTGATTTCATGATAACTTCGGGTCTTTTCATTTTTGGCGAATTGCTAGTCTAATTCGATTTGAATCGAACCAATGAAAAGTGGTATTTGATATCATAATAACTTCGGGTTTGTTCTTTTTTGGTGAATTGCTAGTCGAATTCGATTGGAATCGAGGCAATGAAAAGGTGTTTTTGATTTCATGATAAACTTTAGGTTTGTTCATTTTTGGCGAATTGCTAGTCTAATTCGATTGGAATCGAGCTAATGAAAAGTGGTTTTTGATTTCATGATAACTTTGGGTTTGTTCGTTTCCGGCGAATTGCTAGTCTAATTCGATTGGAATCGAGCTAATGAAAAGTGGTTTTTGATTTCATGATAACTTTGGGTTTGTTCATTTTTGACGAGTTGCTAGTCGATTTCGATTGGAATCGAGCCAATGAAAAGTTGTTTTTGATTTCATGATAACTTTGGGTTTGTTCGTTTCAGGCGAATTGCTAGTTTAATTTGATTGGAATCGAGCAAATGAAAAGTGGCTTTTGATTTCTTGATAACTTCGAGTTTGTTCTTTTTGACGAATCGCTTGTCAAATTCAACTGGAATCGAGCCAATGAAAAGTGGTTTTTGATTTAATGATAACTTCGAGTTTGTTCGCTTTTGATGAATCGCTAGTCTAATTCGATTGAAATCGAGCCAATGAAAAGTGGTTTTTGATTTCATGATAACTTCGAGTTTGTTCGCTTTTTGACGAATCGGTAGTCTAATTAGATTTGAATCGAGCCAATGAGAAGTGACTTTTGATATCATGATAACTTTGGGTTTGTTCGTTTCTGGCGAATTGCCAGTCTAATTCGATTGGAATCGAGCCAATGAAATGTGGCTTTCGATTTCATGATAACTTTGAAACATTTTTAACGAATCGCTACCCAAATTCAATTGGAATCGACCAATGAAAAGTGGTTTTTAAATTCAGGATAACTCCGAGTTTGTTCATTTTCGACGATTCGCTAGTCTAATTCGATTTTAATCGAGCCAAGGAAAATTGGTTTTTGATTTCAAGATAACTTTAGGTTTGTTCATTTTAGGCAAATTGCTAGTCTAATTCGATTGGAATCGAGCTAATGAAAAGCGGTTTTTGATTTCATGATAACTTTAGGTTTATTCGTTTTGGGCGAATTACTAGTCTAATTCGATTGGAATCGAGCCATTGAAAATTGGCTTTCGATTTCCGAATAATTTCGGCTTCATTCGTTTTTGAAGAACTGCTAGTCAAATTCGATTGGAATCGAGCCAATGAAAAGTTGTGACGCCCCGAACTTAAGCTTCGAGGGTCACGTACTAAACATAATAACTTCTGCCTTTGGTACATGTAAATACTCTTAAATAGAAGTATTACATGTTAGAAACTTATTTTTCAATTTGATAAAACAATTCTTATAAAATTTGATGGCCGGTAAAAGTGCATGCCAACATGAAATTTTACATTACATATACAGCCTCGGCACTATCAAGGTTAGTTGGGGCAGCAAGTTTTGACCATTTTTATAAAATTCATCCCAACTCCATTTTACATGAAATTTGTGGCATTAGAAAGGTAATTTCAATTAGTTTTCTAAGTTAAAATATGAAAACTTTCCAAGATCATATGATATAGACGTTTTACTGAAAACAGTGAAGTATTACACAGGAAATCCAGATTGACCCCTTGACATTAAAATCTTGATAACTCAGGCCATAGATATCCAAATTGAGTGATTCGTTCGGCTATATTTAGAAAAATCAAGGAGGAAAACAAACATATTTTTAGAGTCTCAAATGGACGTTTATAGAGTTATAAATATCATTTTGAAATTGACTCCAGAAACTGTCCCGTTTCTGCCTTTTGTCTCTTGTAAGAACAATAAACTACAAAAATGTCTCTTATCATATCATGAAAGATATAGTTACAAAATTTACTATTAATACCATATTACATCATGTCATGTACATAATTTTACTTAATACCATAAGAAAACAGATGGGAAACAGTCATCGAACAAAACATACAAAAGAAAACTTTTGATGCAAAACATCTTTGTCCTTAATCCATCATCGCTTATGCCAACTAACTTCCATCAATCCAAACGATCATGGATCTGAAATTTAGCATAACATACTATGAATATAAGAAATACTCAGTAAGATACCATGCTTGGATTTTTTATCATGATAATACTACACAAAAGAATGCAATCAAACACATACTTGCACATTCCGGCTTGCCGGTGCCCTTTGGACTTGTCCTAAGGCATTAATAGATATCTAACTTTGTGGACTTGTCCACCATAATCATATTATGGTTTTTCATGCATAGCTTAAGGATAAATATTACCATGAAAATCATACCCCTTAAGCATAGAAAGTATCTTACCGTAAACTTGAAGATCTTCGATTGAGATGTAAATTGGAAGTGTTAAGCTTACTTCCTTCTCTTTTCCTTTCTTAATTTCCGTTTTTGCTCTCTATTTAAGTGTATAAGTGTTTTGTAAAATGAAGGAAATCTCTCTATGGCAATGGATATGGATGTATTTATATTTATATAAGGATAAGAATAAATGATTGATATTTTTTTCTTCCTTTTTTCAACCCCACCACCTCAACCTCCTTTTCTCCCATTTTTCTCTTTTTTTTTTCTTACTTGTACACATGTTTAGTCTATTGTCTAAGTGTATGGTGATGATGGATGACAAGTGGGTTGATTATAGGGTAATAAGTGGCCTCAAAACCTAGATTTGCAAAGGAATCCTCTTATCTTTTCAACCAATATAATCTAAACCCTCTAACTTTCATTATTAGCAAAGCATATCCCAAATCTAAACTTGTATCCAACTTACATATTCAAAAATTGTAGATTGTAAAATAATTTAATCGTTTGGTCAATTGAAGTCCTAACAAAATAATCCACTTCATTCAAATTCAAACTTGACTTAAGTTTCGACTAACTAATAATCACTTCATGTATACACAACATTTAGCACTTCATGCTTGCATTCATTAGCTACCTCTAGCATTAACCACTACAAAGGTGGTGCCCCCTTTTCTTATGGCAAAAATAATATTAAAAGTTAAATCGCTATCCTAAAGAAATTTAAACCAGCATAAAATTTCGGAGTATTACAAAAGTTTTTTTTTGATTTCATGATAACTTTAGGTTTTTTCCTTTTTGGCAAATTGCTAGTCTAATTCGACTGGAATCGAGCCAATGAAAAGTGATTTTTGATTTCATGATAACATTGGGTTTTTTCATTTTTGACGAATTGCTAGTCGAATTCGATTGGAATCGAGCCAATTAAAAGTTGTTTTTGAGTTCATGATAACTTTGGGTTTGTTCGTTTCAGGCGAATTGCTAGTCTAATTCATTTGGAATCGAGCAAATGAAAAGTGACTTTTGATTTCATGATAACTTCGAGTTTGTTCGTTTTTGATGAATCGCTTGTCAAATTAGATTAGAATCGAGCTAATGAAAAGTGGTTTTTGATTTCATCATATCTTCGAGTTTGTTCATTTTTTAAGAATCGCTAGTCTAATTCGATTGAAGTCGAGCCAATGAAAAGTGGTATTTGATTTCATGATAACTTTGAGTTTGTTCATTTTTGGGGAATCGCTAGTCTAATTTGATTGGAATCGAGCAAACGAAAAGTGTTTTTGATTTCTAGATAACTTCCAGTTTATTCATTTTCGGTGAATTGCTTGACTAATTCGACTGGAATCGACCCAATGAAAAGTGTTTTTGATTTCATGATAACTTTTGGTTTATTCGTTTTTGACGAATTCCTAGTCAAATTCAATTGGACTCAAGACAATGAAAAGTGTTTTTTTGATTTCATGATAACTTATGACTTGTTCGATTTTGGAGAATTGCTAGTCTAGTTCGATTGGAATCGAGCCAATGAAACGTTGTTTTAGATTCCACGATAACTTCGGGTTTGTTCATTTTTGGTGAATTACTAGTCTAATTCGATTGGAATTGAGCCAACGAAAGGCGGCTTTTGATTTCCTGATAACTTTCAGTTTGTTCCTTTTTGATGAGTTCCTACTCTAATTCGATTGGAATCGAGCCAATGAAAAGTGGTTTTTAATTTCATGATAACCTTGGGTCTGTTTATTTTTGGTGAATTGCTACTCTAATTCGATTTGGATCGAGCCAATGAAAATGGGCTTTGGATTCAAGATAACTTCGGCTTCATTTGCTTTTGGCAAATTGCTAGTCGAATTCGATTGGAATTGAGCCATTGAAAAGTGGGTTTTGATTTTATGATAACTTTGGGTTTGTTCGTTTTTGACGAATTGCTAGTCGAATTCGATTAGAATCGGGCCAATGAAAAGTTTTTTTTGATTTAATGATAACTTTAGGTTCGTTCATTTTTGGCGAATTGCTAGTCACATTCGATTAGAATCGAGCCAATGAAAAGTGATTTTAGATTTCAAGATAACTAGGGGTCTTTTTGTTTTTGGTGAATTGCTAGTCTAATTTGATTGGAATCGAGCTAACGAAAAGTTGTTTTTGATATCGTGATAACTTTGGGTTTGTTCGTTTCTGGCTAATTGCTAGTATAATTCTATTGGAATTGAGCAAAATGAAAAGTGGCTTTTGATTTCATAATAACTTCGAGTTTGTTAATTTTTTATGAATCGCTTGTCAAATCTGATTGGAATTGAGCTAATGAAAAATGGTTTTTGATTTCATGATAACTTTGAGTTTCTTCATTTTTGACGAATCGCTAGTATATTTCGATTGAAATCAAGCCAATGAAAAGTGGTTTTTGAATTCATGATAACTTCGAGTTTGTTCATTTTCGACGATTCGCTAGTCTAATTCGATTGGAATCGAGCCAACGAAAATTGGTTTTTGATTTCAAGATAACTTCGAGTGTTCGTTTTAGGTGAATTGCTAGTCTAATTCGATTGGAATCGAGCCGATGAAAAGTGGTTTTTGATTTGATGATAACTTCGGGTTTGTTCATTTTTGGCGAATTACCAGTCTAATTCGATTGGAATCGAGCCAATGAAAAGTGGTTTTTGATTTCAAGACCACTTCGGGTCTTCCTTTTTGGTGAATTGCTAGTCTAATTCGATTGGAATCGAGCTAATGAAAAGTGGTTTTTGATATCATGGTTACTTCGAATTTGTTCATTTTTGGTGAATTGCTATCTAATTTGACTGGAATCGAGCTAATGAAAAGTGGCTTTTGATTTCATGATAACTTCGGGTTCGTTCATTATTGGCGAATTGCCAGTCTAATTCGATTGGAATCGAGCCAATGAAAAGTTGTTTTTAATTTCTTGATGACTTTTGTTTTGTTTATTTTTGGCGAATTGCTAGTCTAATTCGATTGGAATTGAGCCAATGAAAAGTAGTTTTTGATTTCAAGATAACTACGAGTCTTTCATTTATGGCGAATTGCTAGTCAGATTCTATTAGAATTGAACAAATGAAAAGTGGCTTTTGATTTTATGATAACTTCGAGTTTTTTTTATTTTTGACGAATCGCTTGTCAATTTCGATTGGTATCGAGCCAATGAGAAGTGGTTGTTGATTTCATGATAACTTCGAGTTTGTTGATTTCTGACGAATCGTCAGTCTAATTCAATTGGAATCGAGCCAATGAAAATTGGTTTTTGACGTCAAGATAACTTCGGGTCTTTTCATTTTTGGTGAATCGCAAGTCTAATTCGACTAGAATCGAGCCAATGAATAGTGGCTTTTGATATCATGATAACTTTGGGTTTGTTCATTTTTGGCAAATTGCTAGTCTAATTCGATTGGAATCGAGCCAATCAAATGTGGCTTTCGATTTCAGGATAACTTCGAAATGTTTTTAACGAATCGCTATCCAAATTCAATTGGAATCAAACCAATGAAAAGTGGTTTTTGAATTCAGGATAACTCCGAGTTTGTTCGTTTTCGATGATTCGCTAATCTAATTCGATTTTAATCGAGCCAAGGAAAATTGGTTTTTGATTTCAAGATAACTTCGGGTTTGTTCGTTTTAGGTAAATTGCTAGTCTATTTTGATTGGAATCGAGACAATGAAAAGTAATTTTTGATTTCATGATAACTTCGGGTTTGTTCGTTTTGGGCGAATTACTTGTCTAATTCAATTGGAATCGAGCCAATGAAAATTGGCTTTCGATTTTCGAATAATTTCGACTTCATTCATTTTTGGAGAACTGCTAGTCGAATTCGATTGGAATCGAGCCAATGAAAAGTGTCTTTTGATTTCATGATAACTTCAGGTTTTTTCCTTTTTGGAGAATTGCCAGTCTAATTCGACTGGAATTGAGCCAATGAAAAGTTGTTTTTGATTTCATGATAACCTTGGGTTTGTTCATTTCGGGTGAATTGCTAGTCTAATTCATTTGGGACCGAGCAAAAGAAAATTGGCTTTTGATTTCATGATAACTTCGAGTTTGTTCATTTTTGATGAATCGCTTGTCAAATTCGATCAGAATCAAGCCAATGAAAAGTGGTTTTTGATTTCATGATATCTTCAAGTTTGTTCATTTTTGACGATTCGCTAGTCTAATTCAATTGAAATCGAGCCAATGAAAAGTGGTTTTTGATTTCATGATAACTTCGGGTTTGTTCATTTTTGGGGAATTGCTAGTCTAATTTGTTTGGAATCGAGCCAACGAAAAGTGTTTTTGATTTCAAGATAACTTCCAGTTTGTTCATTTTCGGCTAATTGCTTGACTAATTCGACTGGAATCGACCCGATGAAAAGTGTTTTTGATTTCATGATAACTTTGGGTTTGTTCATTTTTGACGAATTCCTAGTCGAATTCGATTGGAATCGAGACAATGAAAAGTGTTTTTTGATTTCATGATAACTTAGGGCTTGTTCGATTTTGGAGAATTGCTAGTCTAATTCGATTGGAATCGAGCCAATGAAACGTTGTTTTAGATTTCACGATAACTTCGGGCCTATTTATTTTTGGCGAATTGCTAGTCTAATTCGATTGGAATTGAGCGAATGAAAGGTGGCTTTTGATTTCCTGATAACTTTCAGTTTGTTCATTTTTGATGAGTTCCTAGTCTAATTCGTTTGGAATTGAGCCAATGAAAAGTGGTTTTTAATTTCATGATAACTTCGGGTCTATTCATTTTTGGCGAATTGCTACTCTAATTTAATTGGGATCGAGCCAATGAAATTAGGCTTTGGATTTCAGGATAACTTCGGCTTCATTAGCTTTTGGCGAATTTCTAGTCGAATTCGATTGGAATCAAGCCATTGAAAAGTGGTTTTTGATTTCATGATAACTTTGGGTTTGTTTATTTTTGACGAATTGCTAGTCGAATTCTATCAGAATCAAGCCAATGAAAAGTTTTTTTTGATTTAATGATAACTTCAGGTTCGTTCATTTTTGGTGAATTGCTAGTCTAATTCGATTAGAATCGAGCCAACGAAAAGTGGTTTTAGATTTCAACATAACTAGGGGTCTTTTTGTTTTTGGTGAATTGCTAGTCTAATTTGATCGGAATCAAGCCAACGAAAAGTTGTTTTTGATATCATGATAACTTTGGGTTTGTTCGTTTCTGGCTAATTGCTAGTACAATTCTATTGGAATTGAGCAAAATGAAAAGTGGCTTTTGATTTCTTAATAACTTCGAGTTTGTTCATTTTTTACGAATTGCTTGTCAAATCCGATTGGAATCGAGCCAATGAAAAATGGTTTTTGATTTCATGATAACTTTGAGTTTCTTCATTTTTGACAAATCGCTAGTATAATTCGATTGAAATCGAGCCAATGAAAAGTGGTTTTTGATTTCATGATAACTTCGAGTTTGTTCGTTTTTTACAAATCGGTAGTCTAATTCGATTAGAATCAAGCCAATAAAAAGTTGCTTTTGATATCATGATAACTTTGGGTTTGTTCGTTTCTGGAGAATTTCTAGTCTAATTCGATTGGAATCGAGCCAATGAAATGTGGCTTTTGATTTCTAGATAACTTCGAGTTTGTTCTTTTTGACGAATCGCTTGTCAAATTCGATTGGAATCGAACCAATGAAAAGTGGTTTTTGAATTCATGATAACTTCGAGTTTGTTCGTTTCTGGCGAATTGCTAGTCTAATTCGATTGGAATCGAGCCAATGAAATGTGGCTTTTGATTTCTAGATAACTTCGAGTTTGTTCTTTTTGACGAATCGCTTGTCAAATTCGATTGGAATCGAACCAATGAAAAGGGGTTTTTGAATTCATGATAACTTCGAGTTTGTTCGTTTCTGGCGAATTGCTAGTCTAATTCGATTGGAATCGAGCCAATGAAATGTGGCTTTTGATTTCTAGATAACTTCGAGTTTGTTCTTTTTGACGAATCGCTTGTCAAATTCGATTGGAATCGAACCAATGAAAAGTGGTTTTTGAATTCATGATAACTTCGAGTTTGTTCATTTTCGACGATTTGCTAGTTTAATTTGATTGGAATCGAGCCAACGAAAATTGGTTTTTGATTTCAAGATAACTTCGAGTTTGTTCGTTTTAGGCGAATTGCTAGCCTAATTTGATTGGAATCGAGCTAATGAAAAGCGGTTTTCGATATCATGATTACTTCGGGTTTGTTCATTTTTTATTAATTGCTTGTCTAATTTGATTGGAATCGAGCTAATGAAAAGTGGCTTTTGATTTCATGATAACTTCGGGTTCATTCATTTTTGGCGAATTGCCAGTCTAAATCGATTGGAATCGAGCCAATGAAAAGTTGTTTTTGATTTCTTGATAACTTTGGTTTTGTTTGTTTTTGGCGAATTGCTAGCCTAATTCGATTGGAATCGAGCCAATGAAAAGTAGTTTTTGATTTCAAGATAACTACGAGTCTTTCATTTTTGGCGAATTGCTAGTCTGATTCGATTGGAATCGAACAAATGAAAAGTGGCTTTTGATTTCATGATAACTTCGAGTTTGTTTATTTTTGACGAATCGCTTGTCAAATTCGATTGGAATCGAGCCAATGAAAATTGGTTGTTGATTTCATGATAACTTTGAGTTTGTTTGTTTCTGACGAATCGCCCAATCTAATTCGATTGGAATCAAGCCAATGAAAATTGGTTTTTGACGTCAAGATAACTTCAGGTCTTTCCATTTTTGGTGAATTGCAAGTCTAATTCGATTAGAATCGAGCCAATAAATAGTGCCTTTAGATATCATGATAACTTCGAGTTTGTTCGTTTCTGGCGAATTGCTAGTCTAATTCGATTGGAATCGAGCCAACGAAAAGTGGCTTTTGATTTCACGATAACTTCGAGTTTGTTAGTTTTTGGTGGATCACTTGTCAAATTCGATTGGAATCGAGCCAATGAAAAGTGGTTTTTGATTTCATGTTAACTTCGAGTTTGATCATTTTCGACGATTCGCTAGTCTAATTAGATTGGAATTGAGCCGATGAAAAGTGATTTTTGATTTTAAGATAACTTTTGGTTAGTTCGTTTTAGGGGAATAACTAGTCTAATTCGATTTGAATCAATCAAATGAAAACTTGTTTTTCATTTCATGATAACTTCAGGTTTGATCATTTTTTTCGAATTGTAAGTCTAATTCGACTGGAATCAAGCCAATGAAAAGTGGTTTTTGATTTCAAGATAACTATGACTCTTTTCATTTTTGGCGGTTTGTTAGTCTAATTCGATTGGAATCGAGCCAATGAAAAGTGGTTTTTAATATCATGATAACTTCGGGTTTGTTCGTCTTTGGAGAATTGCTAGTCTAATTTGATTGGAATCGAGACAATGAAAAGTGGTTTTTGATTTCATGATAACTTCGGGTTTGTTCATTTTTGGCGAATTGCTAGTCTAATTTGATTGGAATCGAGACAATGAAAAGTGGTTTTTGATTTCATGATAACTTCGGGTTTGTTCATTTTTGGCGAATTGCTAGTCTAATTTGATTGAAATCGAGCCAATGAAACGTGGTTTTTAATTTCAAGATAACTTCATGTTTGTTTATTTTAGGCGAATTGCTAGAATAATTCGATTGGAATCGGACCAATGAAAAGTGGTTTTTGATTTCATTATAACTTTGATTTTGTTCATTTTCGGCGAATTGCTAGTCTAATTCGATTGGAATTGAGTTAATTAAAAGTGGCTTTTGATTTCATGATAACTTCGAGTTTGTTTGTTTTTGGCGAATTGCTAGTCCAATTCGATTGGAATCGAGCCAATAAAAAGTGGCTTTCGATTTCAGGATAACATCGGCTTCATTCGTTTTTGGTGAATTGCTAGTCGAATTCAATTGGAATCGTGCCAATGAAAAGTGGTTCTTGATTTCATGATTACTTCCGGTTTGTTCGTTTTTGGTGAGTTGTTTATCTAATTTGACTGGAATCGAGCTAATGAAAAGTGGTTTTTGATTTCATGATAACTTCAGGATCGTTCATTTTTGGTGAATTGCCAGTCTAATTCGATTGGAATCGAGCCAATGAAAAGTTGTTTTTGATTTCTTGATAACTTTGGGTTTGTTTGTTTTTGGTGAATTGCTAGTCTAATTCGATTGGAATCGAGCCAATGAAAAGTAGTTTTTGATTTCAAGATAACTACGAGTCTTTTCGTTTTTGGCGAATTGCTAGTCTAATTCATTTGAATCAAACAAATGAAAAGTGGCTTTTGATTTCATGATAACTATGAGTTTGTTTATTTTTGACGAATCGCTTATCAAATTCGATTGGAATCGAGCCAATGAAAAGTGGTTTTTGATTTCATGACAACTTCGAGTTTGTTCGTTTTTTTATGAATCGCTAGTCTAATTCGATTGAAATCAAGCCACTAAAAAGTGGTTTTTGATTTAAAAATAACTTCGGGTCTTCTCATTTTTGGCGAAATACAAGTCTAATTCGATTGGAATCGAGCCAATGAATAGTGGGTTTTGATATCACGATAACTTCGAGTTTGTTCGTTTCTGGCGAATTACTAGTCTAATTCGATTGGAATCGAGCAAATGAAAAGTGGCTTTCAATTTCTTGATAACTTCGAGCTTGTTCGTTTTTGATGAATCACTAGTCTAATTCGATTGGAATCGAGTTAATGAAAAGTTGCTTTTGATATCATGATAACTTCGGGTTTGTTCATTTCTGACGAATTGCTAGTCTAATTCGATTGGAATCGAGCCAACGAAAAGTGGTTTTTAATATCATGATAACTTCGGGTTCGTCCATCTTTGGAGAATTGCTAGTCTAATTTGATTGGAATCGAGACAATGAAAAGTGGTTTTTGATTTCATGATAACTTCGGGTTTGTTCATTTTTGGCGAATTGCTAGTCTAATTTGATTGAAATCGAGCCAATGAAATGTGGTTTTTAATTTCAAGATAACTTCAGGTTTGTTTATTTTAGGCGAATTGCTAGAATAATTCGATTGGAATCGGAACAATGAAAAGTGATTTTTGATTTCATTACAACTTTGATTTTGTTCATTTTTGGCAAATTGCTAGTCTAATACGATTGGAATCGAGCCAATTAAAAGTGGCTTTTGATTTCATGATACTTCGAGCTTGTTTGTTTTTGACGAATTCCTAGTCCAATTCGATTGGAATCGAGCCAATAAAAAGTGGCTTTCGATTTCAGGATAACATCGGCTTCATTCGTTTTTGGCGAATTGCTAGTCGAATTCAATTGGAATCGAGCCAATGAAAAGTGGTACTTGATTTCATGATTACTTCGGGTTCATTCATTTTTGGTGAATTGCTTATCTAATTTGACTGGAATCGAGCTAATGAAAAGTGGTTTTTGATTTCATGATAACTTCAGGTTCTTTCACTTTTGGTGAATTACCCGTCTAATTCGATTGGAATTGAGCCAATGAAAAGTTGTTTTTGATTTCTTGATAACTTTGGGTTTGTTTGTTTTTGGCGAATTGCTAGTCTAATTCGATTGGATTCGAGCCAATGGAAAGTAGTTTTTGTTTCAAGATAACTATGAGTCTTTTCGCTTTTGGCAAATTGCTAGTCTAATTCGATTTGAATCAAACAAATGAAAAGTGGCTTATAATTTCATGATAACTTCGAGTTTTTTTATTTTTGACGAATCGCTTATCAAATTCGATTGGAATCAAGCCAATGAAAAGTGGTTTTTGATTTCATGACAACTTCGAGTTTGTTCGTTTTTGACGAATCGCTAGTCTAATTCGATTGGAATCGAGCCACTAAAATGTGGTTTTTGATTTAAAGATAACTTTGGGTCTTCTCATTTTCGGCGAATTACAAGTCTAATTCGATTGGAATCGAGCCAATGAATAGTGGCTTTTGATATCACGATAACTTCGAGTTTGTTCGTTTCTGGCGAATTGCTAGTCTAATTCGATTGGAATCGAGCAAATGAAAAGTGGCTTTCAATTTCTTGAAAACTTCAAGTTTGTTCATTTATGACAAATCACTAGTCTAATTCGATTGGAATCGAGCTAATGAAAAGTTACCTTTGATATCATGATAACTTCGAGTTTGTTCATTTCTGGCGAATTGCTAGTCTAATTCGATTG
This sequence comes from Olea europaea var. sylvestris, assembly GCF_002742605.1. NCBI lineage: Eukaryota > Viridiplantae > Streptophyta > Magnoliopsida > Lamiales > Oleaceae > Olea > Olea europaea. The sequence goes on from NC_036239.1 coordinate 24,253,448, forward strand.
GAACCGAGCCAATGAATTTTGGCTTTTGATTGCATAATAACTTCGAGTTTGTTCAAATTTGATGAATCGCTTGCCAAATTAGATTGGAATTGAGCCAATGAAAAGTGGCATTCGATTTCGGGATAACTTTGTCTTCATTCATTTTTGGGGAACTGCCGGTCGAGTTAGATTGGAATCGAGCCAACTTCGGGTTCATTCGTCTTTGGCGAATTGCTAGTCTAATTTGACTGGAATCAAGCCAATGAAAAGTGGCTTTTGATTTCATCATAACTTCGGGTTTGTTCTTTTTTGGCGAATTACTAGTCTAATTCGATCGGAATCGAGCCAGTGAAAAGTTATTTTTGATTTAATGATAAGTTTGGTTTTGTTTGTTTTTAGCTAATTGCTAGCCTAATTCAATTGGAATCGAGCCAATGAAAAGTTGTTTTCGATTTCATGATAACTTTGAGTTTGTTCGTTTTCGACGAATTGCTAGTCTAATTCGATTGAAATCGAGTCAATGAAAAGTGGTTTTTGATTTCATGATAACTTCGGGTATGTTCATTTTTGGCGAATTGATAGTCTAATTCGGTTGGAATCGAGCTAATGAAAGGTGGCTTTTGATTTCATGATAACTTCGAGTTTGTTCATTTTTGACGAATTGCTAGTCTAATTCGATTAGAATCGAGCCAATGAAAAGTGGTTTTTAATTTCATGATAACTTCGAGTTTGTTCATTTTTGGCAAATTGCTAGTCTAATTCGATGTGGATCGAGCCAATGAAAATTGGCTTTCGATTTCAGGATAACTTCGGCTTCATTCATTTTTGGTAAATTACTAGTCGAATTCGATTGGAATCTAGCCAATGAAAAGTGGTTTTTGATTTCATGATAACTTCAGATTTGATGAATTGCTAGTCTAATTCAATTGGAATCGAGCCAATGAAAAGTGATTTTTGATTTCTAGATAACTTTGCGTTTGTTTATTTTAGCGAATTGTTTGTCTAATTCGACTGGAATCGAGCCAATGAAAAGTGGTTTTTGATTTCATGATAACTTCGGGTATGTTCATTTTTGGGTTAATTACTACTCTAATTCGGTTGGAATGAGCCAATGAAAGGTGGGCTTCGATTTCATGATAACTTCGAGTTTGTTCATTTTTGACGAATTGCTATTCTAATTCGATTGGAATCGAGCCAATGAAAAGTGGTTTTTAATTTCATGATAACTTCGGGTTTGTTCATTTTTGGCAAATTGCTAGTCTAATTCGATGGGAATCGAGCCAATGAAAAGTTGTTTTTGATTTCATGATAACATCGGGTTTGTTTGTTTTTGGCGAATTGCTAGTCTAATTCAATTGGAATCGAGCCAATGAAAAGTGGTTTTTAATTTCATGATAACTTCGGGTTTGTTCATTTTTGGCAAATTGCTAGTCTAATTCGATGGGGATCGAGCCAATGAAAAGTTGTTTTTGATTTCATGATAACATCGGGTTTGTTTGTTTTTGGCGAATTGCTAGTCTAATTCAATTGGAATCGAGCCAATGAAAAGTGGTTTTTGATTTAAAGATAACTACGGGTCTTTTCATTTTTGGCAAATTGCTAGTCTAATTCGTTTGGAATCGAGCCAATGAAAAGTTGTTTTTGATGTCATGATAACTTCGGATTTGTTCATTTCTGGCGAATTGCTAGTCAAATTCGATTGGAATCGAGCAAATGAAAAGTGGCTTTTGATTTCAAGATAACTTCGAGTTTGTTCTTTTTGACGATTCGCTAGTCTAATTAGATTGGAATCTAGCCAATTGAAAGTTGTTTTTGATATCGTGATAACTTCGGGTTTGTTCGCTTCTGGCGAATTGCTAGTCTAATTCGATTGGAATCGAGCAAATAAAAAGTGGTTTTTGATTTATAGATAACTTCGGGTCTTTTAATTTTTCGCGAAATTCAAGTCCAATTCGATTTGAGTCGGGCGAATGAATTGTGACTTTAGATATCAAGATAACTTCATGTTTGTTCGTTTTAGCCGAATTGCTAGTCCAATTCGATTGGAATTGAGCCAATGAAAAGTGGCTTTTGTTTTCATGATAACTTCGGGTCTTATCATTTTTGGCTAATTTCTAGTCTAAATCGATTGGAATCGAGCCAATGAAAAGTGGTACTTGATATCATGATAACTTTGGATTTGTTCATTTTTGGCGAATTGCTAGTCTAATTCGATTGGAATCGAGCCAATGGAAAGTGTCTTTTGATTTCATCATAACTTCGAGTTTGTTCGTCTTTTGTGAATCACTAGTCAAATTCGAATGGAATTGAGCCAATGAGAAGTGGTTTTTGATTTCATGATAACTTCGAGTTTGTTCATTTTTTATGAGTCGCTAGTCTAATTCGATTGGAATCGAGCTAATGAAAAGTGGTTTTTGATTTCACGATTACTACGGGTTTGTTCGTTCTTAACGAATCAAGCGAATGAAAAGTGGTTTTCGATTTCAAGATAACTTCGGGTTTATTCATTTTAGGCGAATTGCTGGTCTAATTTGATTGGAATCGAGCCAATGATAAGTGGTTTTTGATTTCATTATAACTTTTGGTTAGTTCATTTTTGGCGAATTGGTAGTCTAATTTGGAATCGAGCCAATGAAAAGTATCTTTTGATTTCATGATAACTTCAGGTTTGTTCATTTTTGACGAATTGCTAGTCTAATTCAATTAGAATCGAGCAAATGAAAAGTGGTTTTTGATTTCATGATAACTTCGGGTTTGTTCGTTTTTGGCGAATTGCTAGTGTAATTCGATTAGAATTGAGCCAATGAAAAGTGGCTTTCAATTTTAGCATAACTTCGGCTTCATTCATCTTTGGCGAATTGCTAGTCGAATTTGATTGGAATCGAACCAATGAAAAGTGATTATTGATTTCATGATAACTTCGGGTTTGTTTGTTTTTGGCGAATTGCTAGTCTAATTCGACTGGAATCGAGCCAATGAAAAGTGATTTCATGATATCTTTGGGCTTGTTCATTTTTGGCGAATTACTAGTCTAATTTGGTTGGAATCGAGCAAATGAAAAGTTGTTTTTGATTTCATGATAACATCAGGTTCGTTCATTTTTGGCGAACTGCTAGTCTAATTCAATTGGAATCGAGCCAATGAAAAGTGGTTTTTGATTTCAAGATAACTAAGTGTCTTTTCGTTTTTGGTGAATTACGAGTCTAATTCGATTGGAATCAAGCCAATGAAAAGTGGTTTTTGATGTCATGATAACTTCGGGTTCGTACGTTTCTGGCGAATTACTAGTCAAATTCGATTGGAATCGAGCAAATGAAAAGTTTCTTTTGATTTCATGATAACTTCGAGTTTGTTCATTTTCGACGAATCGCTTGTCAAATTCAATTGGAATCGAGCTAATGAAAAGTGGTTTTTGATTTCATGATAATTCCGGGTTTGCTCATTTTTGGTGAATTGCTAGTCTAATTCGGTTGGAATCGAGCCAATGAAAAGTTGTTTTTGATTTCATGATAACTTCGGGTTTGTCCATTTTTGGAGAATTGCTAGTCTAATTCAATTCGAATCAAGCCAATGAAAAGTGGTTTTTGATTTCAAGATAACTACGAGCCTTTTTGTTTTTGGCGAATTGCTAGTCCAATTCGATTGGAATCGTGCCAATGAAAAGTGGTTTTTGATGTCATGATAACTTCAGGTTTGTACATTTTTGGCGAATTTCTAGTCTAATTCGATTCGAATCGAGCAAATAAAAAAGTGGCTTTTGATTTTTTGATAACTTCAAGTTTGTTCATTTTTGACGAATCGCTTGTCAAATTCGATTGGAATTGAGCCAACGAAATTGTTTTTGATTTCATAATAACTTCGAGTTTGTTCATTTTTGACGAATCGCTAGTCTAATACGATCGATATCGAGCCAATGAAAAGTGGTCTTTGAATTCATTATAACTTCGAGTTTGTTCGTTTTTGACGAATCGGTAGTCTAATTCGATTAAAATCGAGCTAATGAAAAGTGGCTTTTGATATCATGATAACTTCGGGTTTGTTCATTTTAGGCAAATTCCTAGTCTAATTCGATTGGAATCAAGCCAATAAAATGTGGCTTTTGATTTCTAGATAAGTTCAAGTTTGTTCGTTTTTGACGACTCGCTTGTCAAATTCGATTGGACTCGAACCAATGCAAAGTGGTTTTTGATTTCATGATATCTTCAAGTTTGTTCGTTTTTGACGAATCGCTAGTCTAATTCGATTGAAATTGAGCGAATGAAAAGTTGTTTTTGATTTCATGATAACTTCGAGTTTGTTCATTTTTGATGAATCGCTAGTCTAATTTGATTGGAATCGAGCCAATGAAAAGTGGCTTGATATCATGATAACTTCAGGTTTGTTCATTTCTGGCAAATTGCTAGTTTAGTTCGATTGGAATCGAGCCAGTGAAAAGTGGCTTTTGATTTCATGATAACTTCGAGTTTGTTCGTTTTTTGCGAATCATTTGTCAAATTAGATTGGAATTAAGCTAATGAAAAGTGGAATTTGATTTTAGGATAACTTCAGCTCAATTCGTTTTTGGCAAATTGCTAGTCGAATTCGATTGGAATCGAACCAATGAAAAGTGGTTTTTGATTTCATGATAAATTTGGATTCGTTCTTTTTGGCGAATTGCTAGTCTAATTCGACTAGAATCGAGCCAATGAAAAGTGGTTTTTGATTTCATCATAACTTCGGGTTTGTTCATTTTTGGCGAATTACTAGTCCAATTTGATTGGAATTGAGCCAATGAAAAGTGGTTTTTGATTTCAAGATAACTTTAGGTTAGTTCGTTTTAGGCGAATTGCTAGTCTAATTCGATTTGAATCGAGCCAATGAAAAGTTGTTTTTTGATTTCATGATAACTTCAGGTTTCTTCATTTCAGGCGAATTCCTAACCTAATTCAATTGGAATTGAGCTAATGAAATGTGGCTTTCGATTTCTAGATAACTTCAAGTTTGTTCGTTTACGGCAAATTGCATGTCTAATTCGATTGGAATCGAGCCTATGAAAAATGGTTTTTGATTTCATGATAACTTCAGGTTTCTTCATTTCAGGCGAATTCCTAACCTAATTCAATTGGAATTGAGCTAATGAAATGTGGCTTTCGATTTCTAGATAACTTCAAGTTTGTTCGTTTACGGCAAATTGCATGTCTAATTCGATTGGAATCGAGCCTATGAAAAATGGTTTTTGATTTCATGATAACTTCAGGTTTGTTCATTTTTGGCGAATCGCTAGTCTAATTCGATTAGAATGGAGCTAATGAAAAGTGGCTTTTGATATCATGATAACTTCAGGTTTCTTCATTTCAGGCGAATTCCTAACCTAATTCAATTGGAATTGAGCTAATGAAATGTGGCTTTTGATTTCTAGATAACTTCAAGTTTGTTCGTTTTTGAAGAATCGCTTGTCAAATTCGATTGGACTCGAACCAATGGAAAGTGGTTTTTGATTTCATGATATCTTCGAGTTTGTTCGTTTTTGACGAATGGCTAGACTAATTCGATTGAAATTGAGCGAATGAAAAGTGGTTTTTGATTTCATGATAACTTCGAGTTTGTTCATTTTTGATGAATCGCTAGCCTAATTCGATTGGAATCGAGCCAATGAAAAGTGGCTTGATATCAGGATAACTTCAGGTTTGTTCATTTCAGGCGAATTGCTAGTCTAATTCGATTGGAATTGAGCCAATGAAAAGTGATTTTTGATTTCATCTTAACTTCGGGTTTGTTCATTTTTGGTGAATTACTAGTCTAATTTGATTGGAATTGAGCTAATGAAGAGTGATTTTTGATATCAAGATAACTTTGGGTTAGTTCGTTTTAGGCGAATTGCTAGTCTAATTCGATTTAAATCGAGCCAATGAAAAGTTGTTTTTGATTTCATGATAACTTCGGGTTTGTTCATTTCTGGCGAATTGCTAGTCTAATTCAGTTCGAATCAAGCCAATGAAAAGTGGTTTTTAACTTCAAGATAACTACGAGTCTTTTTTATTTTTGACGAATTGCTAGTCCAATTCGATTGGAATCGAGCCAATGAAAAGTGGTTTTTGAAGTCATGATAAATTCAGGTTTGTACTTTTTTGGCGAATTGCTAGTCTAATTCGATTTGAATCAAGCAAATGAAAAGTTGCTTTTGATTTCATGATAACTTAGAATTTGTTCACTTTTGACGAATCGCTTGTTAAATTCGATTGGAATTGAGCCAACGAAAAGTGGTTTTTGATTCCATAATAACTTCGAGTTTGTTCATTTTTGACGAATCGCTAGGCTAACTCGATTAAAATCGAGCCAATGAAAAGTGTTATTTGATTTCATTACAACTTCGAGTTTGTTTGTTTTTGACGAATCGGTAGTCTAATTCTATTAAAATCGAGCTAATGAAAAGTGGCTTTTGATATCATGATAACTTTGGGTTTGTTCATTTCTGTAGAATTGCTAGTCTAGTACGATAGGAATTGAGCCAATGAAATGTGGCTTTTAATTTCATGATAACTTCGAGTTCGTTCGTTTTTGACGAATCGTTTGTCAAATTAGATTGGAATTGAGCCAATGAAGAGTGGCATTCGATTTCAGGATAACTTCGGCTCCCTTCGTTTTTGGCAAATTGCTAGTTGAATTCGACTGGAATCGAACCAATGAAAAGTGGTTTTTGATTTCATGGTAACTTTGTGTTCGTTCTTTTTTTGGCGAATTGCTAGTCTAATTCGACTAGAATCGAGCCAATGAAAAGTGGTTTTTGATTTCATCATAACTTCGGGTTTGTTCATTTTTGGCAAATTACTAGTCCAATTTGATTGGAATTGAGCCAATGAAAAGTGGTTTTTGATTTCAAGGTAACTTTAGGTTAGTTCGTTTTAGGCGAATTGCTAGTCTAATTCGATTTGAATCGAGCCAATGAAAAGTTGTTTTTTGATTTCATGATAACTTCGAGTTTGTTCATTTTTGGCGAATTGCTAGTCTAATTCAATTCGAATCAAGCCAATGAAAAGTGGTATTTGATTTCAAGATAACTACGATTCTTTTTATTTTTGGCGAATTGCTAGTCGAATTCGATTGGATTCAAGCCAATGAAAAGTGGTTTTTGATGTCATGATAACTTCAGGTTTGTACGTTTTTAGCGAATTGCTAGTCAATTCGATTTGAATCGAGCAAATGAAAAGTGGCTTTTGATTTCACGATAACTTCGAGTTTGTTCATTTTTGACGAATCGCTTGTCTAATTCGATTGGAATTGAGCCAACAAAAAGTGGTCTTTGATTTCATAATAACTTCGAGTTTGTTCATTTTTGGCGAATCGCTAGTCTAATTCGATTGAAATCGAGCCAATAAAAAGTGGTCTTTGATTTCATTATAACTTCGAGTTTGTTCATTTTTTACGAATCGGTGGTCTAATTCGATTAAAACCGAGCTAATGAAAAGTGGCTTTTGATATCATGATAACTTCAGGTTTCTTCATTTCAGGCGAATTCCTAACCTAATTCAATTGGAATCGAGCTAATGAAATGTCGCTTTTGATTTCTAGATAACTTCAAGTTTGTTTGTTTTTTGACGAATCGCTTGTCAAATTCGATTGGACTCGAACCAATGGAAAGTGGTTTTTGATTTCATGATATCTTCGAGTTTGTTCGTTTTTGACGAATGGCTAGACTAATTCGATTGAAATTGAGCGAATGAAAAGTGGTTTTTGATTTCATGATAACTTCGAGTTTGTTCATTTTTGATGAATCGCTAGTCTAATTCGATTTGATTGAGCGAATGAAAAGTGGTTTTTGATTTCATGATAACTTCGAGTTTGTTCATTTTTGATGAATCGCTAGTCTAATTCGATTGGAATCGAACCAATGAAAAGTGGCTTGATATCATGACAACTTCAGGTTTGTTCATTTCAGTCGAATTGCTAGTCTAATTCGATTGGAATTGAGCCAATGAAAAGTATTTTTGATTTCATCTTAACTTTGGGTTTGTTCATTTTTGGCGAATTACTAGTCCAATTTGATTGGAATTGAGCCAATGAAGAGTGATTTTTGATATCAAGATAACTTTGGGTTAGTTCGTTTTAGGTGAATTGCTAGTCTAATTCGATTTAAATCGAGCCAATGAAAAGTTGTTTTTGATTTCATGATAACTTCGGGTTTGTTCATTTCTGGCGAATTGCTAGTCTAATTCAGTTCGAATCAAGCCAATGAAAAGTGGTTTTTGATTTCAAGATAACTACGAGTCTTTTTTATTTTTGTCGAATTGCTAGTCCAATTCGATTGGAATCGAGGCAATGAAAAGTGGTTTTTGATGTCATGATAAATTCAGGTTTGTACTTTTTTGGCGAATTGCTAGTCTAATTCGATTTGAATCAAGCAAATGAAAAGTTTCTTTTGATTTCATGATAACTTAGAGTTTGTTCATTTTTGACGAATCGCTTGTTAAATTTTATTGGAATTGAGCCAACGAAAAGTGGTTTTTGATTCCATAATAACTTCGAGTTTGTTCATTTTTGACGAATCGCTAGGCTAATTCGATTAAAATCGAGCCAATGAAAAGTGTTCTTTGATTTCATTATAACTTCGAGTTTGTTTGTTTTTGACGAATCAGTAGTCTAATTCTATTAAAATCGAGCCAATGAAAAGTGGCTTTTGATATCATGATAACTTCGGGTTTGTTCATTTCTGGAGAATTGCTAGTCTAGTTCTATTGGAATTGAGCCAATGAAATGTGGCTTTTAATTTCATGATAACTTCGAGTTCGTTCGTTTTTGACGAATCGTTTGTCAAATTAGATTGGAATTGAGCCAATGAAGAGTGGCATTCGATTTCAGGATAACTTCGGCTCCCTTCGTTTTTGGCAAATTGCTAGTTGAATTCAACTGGAATCGAACCAATGAAAAGTGGTTTTTGATTTCATGGTAACTTTGGGTTCGTTCTTTTTTGGCGAATTGCTAGTCTAATTTGACTAGAATCGAGCCAATGAAAAGTGGTTTTTGATTTCATCATAACTTCGGGCTTGTTCATTTTTGGTAAATTACTAGTCCAATTTGATTGGAATTGAGCCAATAAAAAGTGATTTTTGATTTCAAGATAACTCTGGGTTAGTTCATTTTAGGCGAATTGCTAGTCTAATTCGATTTGAATCGAGCCAATGAAAAGTTATTGTTTGATTTCATGATAACTTCCGATTTGTTCATTTTTTGGCGAATTGCTAGTCTAATTCAATTCGAATCTAGCTAATGAAAAGTGGTTTTTGATTTCAAGATAACTACGAGTCTTTTTGTTTTTGGCGAATTGCTAGTCCAAGTCGATTGGATTCAAGCCAATGAAAAGTGGTTTTTCATGTCATGACAACTTCAGGTTTGTACGTTTTTAGCGAATTGCTAGTCAATTCGATTTGAATCGAGCAAATGAAAAGTGGCTTTTGGTTTCACGATAACTTCGAGTTTGGTCATTTTTTATGAATCTCTTCTCAAATTCGATTGGAATTGAGCCAACGAAAAGTGGTTTTTGATTTCATAATAACTTCCAGTTTGTCCATTTTTGACGAATCGCTAGTCTAATTCGATTGAAATCGAGCCAATAAAAAGTGGTCTTTGATTTCATTATAATTTCGAGTTTGTTCGTTTTTGACGAATCGGTAGTCTAATTCGATTAAAATCAAGCGAATGAAAAGTGGCTTTTGATATCATGATAACTTTTGGTTTGTTCATTTCAGGCGAATTCCTAGTCTAATTCGATTGGAATCGAGCCAATGAAATGTGGCTTTTGCTTTCTAGATAACTTCAAGTTTGTTCGTTTTTGACGAATCGCTTGTCAAATTCAATTGGACTCGAACCAATGCAAAGTGGTTTTTGATTTCATGATATCTTCGAGTTGGTTCGTTTTTGATGAATCGCTAGTCTAATTCGATTGAAATGGAGCGAATGAAAAGTGGTTTTTGATTTCATGATAACTTCGAGTTTGTTCGTTTTTTATGAATCGCTAGTCTAATTCAATTAGAGTCAAGCCAATGAAAAGTGATTTTTGATTTCAAGATAACTACGAGTCCTTTTGTTTTTGGCGAATTGCTAGTCAATTTGATTGGAATCGAGCCAATGAAAAGTGATTTTTGATGTCATGATAAATTCAGGTTTGTACGTTTTTGGCGAACTGCTAGTCTAATTCGATTTGAATCGAGCAAATGAAAAGTTGCTTTTGATTTCATGATAACTTAGAGTTTGTTCAGTTTTGACGAATCGCTTGTTAATATGACTGCACTATTCACTTCCATCCAGGTACGGCATGTATGAAAAGTTATAAAGTTAATATTTTGAAATGTATAGCTTGATCACGAATGCACCTATGACACCTATTGAGTTTTTCAACTCACGGGTTCAATCCCATCTCTACAGATTGAAGGAATTCTACCTCAGGCATGGATGGAGGAGAAGATGGAGAGTGATGCAACGAGCCCATGGAAATCCGATGAATAAGTGATTTGGATTTATTTTTATGAAATGTTTTCCAATGTTATTTCTTTAAAGTTTTGAATAACGAAGAATGCGAGAACAAGTTATGTTTTCTTCAAATAAATTGCATTTTTGTTGTTTTGAAAAATGATTCAGTGTTTTTCTTTAAAGTATTTGAAGTATTGTTATTTAAATTATTATCGGAAGATGTAAGCTTCCGTTAAAACATATACACTTGTTACTAAACCACCGGTTAAGCTAAGTAAAGTAAGTAGGGTTTCGGTCCACTAGGGGTCGGGGCGTTACATCATTCGTTTTTGGTGAATTGCTAGTCGAATTCGATTGGAATCGAGCCAATGAAAAGTGATTTTTGATTTCATGATAACGTTGGGTTTGTATGTTTTTCGCGAATTGCTAGTTTAACTCGAATGGAATCGAGCCAATGAAAAGTGGTTTTCAATTTCATGATAAATTCGTTTTTGTTCATTTTTGGTGAATTGCTAGTCTAATTCGGCTGGAATCGAGCCACTAAAAAGTTGTTCTTGATTTCATGATAACATCAGGTTTGTTTTTTTTGGCGAATTGCTAGTCTAATTCAATTGGAATCGAGTCAATGAAAAGTTGTTTTTGATTTCAAGATAACTATGGGTCTTTTCGTTTTTCGCGAATTGTGAGTCTAATTCAATTGGAATCGAGCCAATGAAAATTTGTTTTTGATTTCATGACAACTTCGAGTTTGTTCATTTTTTACGAACCGTTTGTCAAATTTGATTGGAATCGAGCCAATGAAAAGTGGTTTTTGATTTCAAGATAACTTTGAGTTTGTTCTTTTTGACGATCCGCTAGTTTAATTAGATTGGAATCGTGCCAATCGAAAGTTGTTTTTGATATCATGATAACTTCAGTTTGTTCATTTCTGGAAAATTGCTAGTCTAATTCGATTGGAATCGAGCAAATGAAAAGTGGTTTTTCATTTCAAGATAACTTCGGGTCTTTTCATTTTTGGCAAAATTCAAGTCTAATTCGATCGAAGTCGAGCCAATGAAATGTGACTTTAGATATCATGATAACTTTAGGTTTGTTCATTTCTGGCAAATTACTAGTCTAATTCGATTGGAATCGAGCCAATGAAAAGTGGCTTTTGATTTTATGATAACTTCGGGTCTTTTCGTTTTTTTCGAATTGCTAGTCTAAGTCAATTGGAATCGAGCCAATGAAAAGTGGTACTTGTTATCATGATAACTTTGGGTTTGTTCCTTGCTAGTCTAATTCGATTGGAATTGAGCCAATGAAAAGTGGCTTTAGATTTCATGATAACTTTGAGTTTGTACGTTTTTTAAGAATCGCTTGTCAAATTCGAATGGAATTGAGCCAGTGAGAAGTGGTTTTTGATTTCATGATAACTTCGAGTTTGTTCATTTTTTATGATTCGCTAGTCTAATTCGATTGAAATCGAGCCAATGAAAACTAGTTTTCGATTTCAAGATAACTTCGGGTTTGTTCGTTTTAGGCGAATTGCTAGTCTAATTCAATTGGAATCGAGCCAATGATAAGTGGTTTTTGATTTCATTATAACTTTTGGTTTGTTCATTTTTGGCAAATTGCTAGTCTAATTCAATTGGAATCGAGCCAATGAAAAGTGTCTTTTGATTTCATGATAACTTTGGGTTTGTTCGCTTTTGACGAATTGCTAGTCTAATTCAATTGGAATCGAGCAAATGAAAAGTGGTTTTTGATTTCATGATAACTTTGGGTTTGTTCGCTTTTGACGAATTGCTAGTCTAATTCAATTGGAATCGAGCAAATGAAAAGTGGTTTTTGATTTCATGATAACTTCGGGTTTGTTCATTTTTGGAGAATTGCTAGTGTAATTCGATTAGAATCAAGCCAATGAAAAGTGTCTTTTGATTTCATGATAACTTTGGGTTTGTTCGCTTTTGACGAATTGCTAGTCTAATTTGATTGGAATCGAGCAAATGAAAAGTGGTTTTGGTTCCATGATAACTTCGCTTTTGTTCATTTTTGGTGAATTGCTAGTGTAATTCGATTAGAATCAAGCCATTGAAAAGTGGCTTTTGATTTTCGGATAACTTTAGCTTTATTCGTTTTTGGAGAATCACTAGTCGAATTCAATTGGAATCAAGCCAATGTAAAGTGGTTTTTGATTTCATGTTAACTTCGGGTTTGTTCATTTTTGGCGAATTGCTAGTCTAATTCGATTGGAATCGAGCCAATGAAAAGTGTCTTTTGATTTCATAATAACTTCGGCTTTGTCAATTTTTGACGAATTGCTAGTCTAATTCGATTGGAATCGAGAAGAATGAAAAGTGGTTTTTGATTTCATGATAACTTTGGGTTTGTTCATTTTTGGCGAATTGCTATTGTAATTCGATTAGAATCGAGCCAATGAAAAGTGGTTTTTGATTTCAAGATAACTACAGGTCTTTTCATTTTTGGCGAATTGCTAGTGTAATTTGATGGGAATCGAGCCAATGAAAAGTGGTTGTTGATGTCATGATACCTTCGGGTTTGTACATTTCTTGCGAATTGCTAGTCAAATTCCATTGGAATCGAGCAAATGAAAAGCTACTTTTGATTTCATGATAACTTTGAGTGTGTTCATTTTTGATGAATTGTATGTCAAATTCGAATGGAATCGAGCCAATGAAAAGTGGTTTTTGATTTCAAGATTACTTCGAGTTTGTTCGTTTTCGACAATTAGCTAGTCTAATTAGATTGGAATTGAGCCAATCGAAATTTGTTTTTGATATCATGATAACTTCGAATTTGTTCATTTCTGGCAAATTGCTAGTCTAATTCGATTGGAATCGAGCAAATGAAAAGTGTTTTTTGATTTCAAGATAGCTTCGGGTCTTTTTATTTTTGGCGAAGTTCAAGTCGAATTCGATTGGAGTCGAGCCAATGAAATGTGACTTTAGTTATCATGATAACTTCGGGTTTGTTCGTTTCTGGCGAATTGCTAGTCTAATTCGATTGGAATCGAGCCAATGAAAAGTGGCTTTCGATTTCATGATAACTTCGAGTTTGTTTATTTTTCGGGAATTGCTTGTCAAATTTGATTTGAATTGAGCCATTGAGAAGTGGTTTTTGATTTCATGATAACTTCAAGTTTGTTCATTTTTGATGATTCGCTAGTCTAGTTCGATTGGAATCGAGCCAATGAAAAGTTGTTTTTGATTTCATGATAAGTTCGGGTTTGTTCATTTTTTACGAATTGCTAGTCTAATTCAATTGGAATCGAGCCAATGAAAAGAGGTTTTCCATTTCAAGATAACTTTGGGTTTGTTCATTTTAAGCTAATTGCTAGTCTAATTCGATCGGAATCGAGTATATGAAAAGTGGTTTTTGATTTCATTATAACTTTCGGTTTGTTCATTTTTGATGAATTGCTAGTCTAATTCGATTGGAATCGAACCAATAAAAAGTTGCTTTCGATTTCAGGATAACTTCGGCTTCATTCATTTTTGGTGAATTGCTAGTCGAATTCGATTGGAATCGAGCCAATGAAAAGTGGTTTTTGATTTCATGATAATTTTGGGTTTGTTCATTTTTGTCGAATTGTTAGTCTAATTCGATTAGAATCGAGCTAATGAAAAGTGGCTTTCGATTTCAGGATAACTTCGGCTTCATTCATTTTTGGTGAATTGCTAGTCGAATTCGATTGGAATCGAGTCAATGAAAAGTGGTTTTTGATTTCATGATAACTTTGGGTTTGTTGGTTTTTGGCGAATTGCTAGTCTAACTCGAATGGAATCGAACCAATAGAAAGTGGTTTTTGATTTCATGATAAATTCATTTTTGTTCATTTTTGGCGAATTGCTAGTCTAATTCGATTGGAATCGAGCCAATAAAAAGTTGTTTTTGATTTCATGATAACATCGGGTTTGTTTGTTTTTGGCGAACTACCAGTCTAATTCAATTGGAATCGAGCTAATGAAAAGTCGTTTTTGATTTCAAGATAACTATGGGTCTTTCCATTTTTGGTGAATTGCGAGTCCAATTCGATTGAAATCGAGCCAATGAAAAGTTGTTTTTCATGTCATGATAACTTCGGGTTTGTTCGTTTCTGGCAAATTGCTAGTCAAATTCGATTGGAATCGAGCAAATGAAAAGTGGCTTTTGATTTCTGATAACTTCGAGTTTGTTCATTTTTGACGAATCGTTTGTCAAATTCGATTGGAATCGAACCAATGAAAAGTGATTTTTGATTTCAAGACAACTTCAAGTTTGTTCTTTTTGACAATTCGCTAGTCTAATTAGATTGGAATCGAGCCAATCGAATTTTTTTTATATCGTGATAACTTCGGGTTGTTCGTTTCTATTGAATTCCTAGTCTATTTCGATTGGAATCGAGCAAATGAAAAGTAGTTTTTGATTTCAAGATAACTTCGGGTCTTTTCATTTTTAGCGAAATTCAAGTCTAATTCGATTGGAATCGAGCCAATGAAATGTAACTTTACAGATCATGATAAATTCAGGTTTGTTCGTTTCTGGCAAATTGCTAGTCTAATTCGATTGGAATCGAGCCAATGAAAAGGGTCTTTTCGTTTTTGGCAAATTGCTAGTCTAAGTCGATTGGAATCGAGACATTGAAAAGTGGTACTTGATATCATGATAACTTCAGGTTTGTTCATTTTTGACAAATTGTTGGTCTAATTCGAATGGAATCGAGCCAATGAAAAGTGGCTTTGGATTTCATGATAACTTCGAGTTTGTTCATTTTTTATGAATCGCATGTCAAATTCGAATGGAATTGAGCTAATGAGAAGTGGTTTTTGATTTCATGATAACTTCGAGTTTATTCATTTTTTATGATTTGCTAGTCTAATTCGATTGGAATTGAGCCAATGAAAAGTGGTTTTCGATTTCAAGATAACTTCGGGTTTGTTCGTTTTAGGCGAATTGCTAGTCTAATTCGATTGGAATCGAGCCAATTATAAGTGGTTTTTGATTTCATTATTACTTTTGGTTTGTTCATTTTTGGCGAATTGCTAGTCTAATTCAATTGGAATCGAGCCAATGAAAAGTATCTTTTGATTTCATGATAACTTCGGGTTTGTTCATTTTTGACGAATTGCTAGTCTAATTCGATTGGAATCGAGCAAATGAAAAAGTGATTTTTGATTTCATGATAACTACGGATCTTTTCATTTTTGGCGAATTGTTAGTCTAATTCGATGGGAATTGAGCCAATGAAAAGTGGTTTTTGATGTCATGATAGCTTAGGGTTTGTACGTTTCTTGCGAATTGCTAGTCAAATTAGATTGGAATCGAGCAAATGAAAAGTTGCTTTTGATTTCATGATAACTTCGAGTTTGTTCATTTTTGATGAATCGCTTATCAAATTCGATTGGAATCGAACCAATGAAAAGTGGTTTTTGATTTCACGATAACTTCGAGTTTGTTCGTTTTTTACGATTACCTAGCCTAATTAGATTGGAATCGAGCCAATCGAAAGTTATTTTTGATATCATGATAACTTCCAATTTCTTCGTTTCTGGCAAATTGCTAGTCTAATTCGATTGAAATCAAGCAAATGAAAAATGTCTTTTGATTTCAAGATAACTTTGGGCCTTTTCATTTTTGGCGAAGTTCAAGTCTAATTCAATTGGAGTGGAGCAAATGAAATGTGACTTTATTTATCATGATAACTTCGGGTTTGTTCGTTTCTGGCGAATTGCTAGTCTAATTCGATTGGAATCGAGCCGATGAGAAGTGGCTTTTGATTTCATGATAACTTCGGGTCTTTTCATTTTTGGTGAATTGCTAGTCTAATTCGATTAGAATCGAGCCAATGAAAAGTGGCATTTGATATCAAGATAACTCGCCATTTTTGGCGAATTGTTAGTCTAATTCGATTGGAATTGAGCCAAAGAAAAGTGGCTTTCGATTTTATGTTAACTTCGAGTTTGTTTGTTTTTTACGAATTGCTTGTCAAATTTGATTGGAATTGAGCCAATGAGAAATGGTTTTTGATTTCATGATAACTTCGAGTTTGTTCATTTTTGAAGATTCGTTAGTCTAATTCGATTGGAATCGAGTCAATGAAAAGTGGTTTTTGAATTCATGATGTAACGCCCTGACCCCTAGTGGACTGGAATGCTACTTACTTTACTTAACTTAACCGGTGGTTTAGTAAGAAGTGTATACATTTAAGCGGAAGCTTACATCTTCGAATAATAATTTAAATAACAATGCTTCAAATACTTTTAACAAAAACACTGAATCATTTTTCAAAACAACAAAATGTAATTTATTTGAAGAAAACATAACTTGTTCTCGCATTCTGCATTATTCAAAACTTTAAAGAAATAACATTGGAAAACATTTCATAAAAATAAATCCAAATCACTTATTCACCGGATTTCCATGGGCTCGTTGCATCACTCTCCATCTTCTTCTCCATCCGTGCCCAAGGTAGAATTCCTTCAATCTGTAGAGATGGGATTAAACTCGTGTGTTGAAAAACTCAATAGGTGTCATAGATGCATTCGTGATCAAACTATACATTTCAAAACATTAACTTTATAACTTTTCATACATGCCGTACCCGGAGGCACTATTTGACATGAAGGGGTATGCCGTACCCGAGGGCATCATTTGACATACGAACATTTCTTCAACATAAAGGGGTATGCCGCACCGGAGTACCATTTGACATACAACCATTAACATAGAGGGATATGCCGTACCAGAGTACCATTTGACATACAAACATTAACATGAATTGAAATTTATAACTTAACACGATTAAACACATTGCACCTCTACCTACCTTGATTGATGCTTTTGAAACTTTGAAAACTTGGATTGAAAACTTCAATGAAACTTGGATGTTGAAAGAAATGCACTCCTTGGATGTTCGAAAAATCGTTGACAATTGATGCTTGAAAACACTTCTTAAACTTCTAGGAAAAATAGTTTTCCTCCCTCTCTTTTCCTCCCTTGGAAACTCTTTCATTAGTATGTAAAAGCTCTTGCTTTTGGTGTGAGAAAAAATGAGTGAAATGAGGTCTCTATTTATAGGTAAATATCCCATAACTTAAAGCAAATGAAGGGTCGAATTTCATTTAAGAGAGAAAACATGGATGTTATTTAAGTTTGAGGTTAAATGCTTCAATTTAGTGGGGTTTTTATTGCCAAAAATGTGGGTGGCCCTTTGAGAAAATAATTGATGAAAATAAATATTTAAATTCTAGAGAAAAACGAGAATTTTCATTTCAGACAGTTTCGGTCGACCGATTGTAGTCCCGTTGACACTGCACAACTTTCAATATTTTTATCATAACTTCTTCTCCCAATAGCTGATTGAGGTAATTCAAAGCGTGTTCGAAAGCTAACTCAAACAGCTACAACTTTTATTTAGATATCATTTTACAAATCGAATGTTTCCTATGTCGAAAATGGGTCTCAAATGAGATAAAAAAATCTGAAGTATACTTTAGTCATCCAAAATTTATGTCATAGTGCCACTAAGGTGTCTAAAATTATTTAGGGTTCTACACATGACAACTTCGGGTTCGTTCATTTTTGATGAATTGTTGGTCTAATTCGATTGGAATCGAGCCAATGAAAAGAGGTTTTCGATTTCAAGATAACTTCGGATTTGTTCATTTTAGGCTAATTGCTCGTCTAGTTCGATTGGAATCGAGCCAATGAAAAGTGGTTTTTCATTTCATTATAACGTTTGGTTTGTTCATTTTTGGCGAATTGCTAGTCTAATTCGATTGGAATTGAGCCAATGAAAAGTGGCTTTTGATTTCATGATAACTTCAGGTTTGTTCATTTTTTGAACAATTGCTAGTCTAATTCGATTGGAATCGAGCAAATGAAAAGTGGTTTTTGATTTCATGATAACTTCGGGTTTGTTCGTTTTTAGCAAATTTCTAGTCTAATTCGATTGGAATCGAGCCATTGAAAAGTGGCTTTCGATTTCAGGATAACTTCGTCTTCGTTCATTTTTGGCGAATTGCTAGTTAAATTCGATTGGAATCGAGCCAATGAAAAGTGGTTTTTGATTTCATGATAATTTTAGGTTTGTTTGTTTTTCGCGAATTGCTAGTCTAATTCGACTGGAATCGAGTATATGAAAAGTGGCTTTCGATTTCATGACAACTTCGGGTTTGTTCATTTTTGGCGAATTGCTAGTCTAATTCGGTTGGAATCAAGCAAATGAAAAGTTGTTTTTGATTTCATGATAACATCGGGTCTTTTTGTTTTTGGCGAATTGCTAGTCGACTTCGATTGAAATCGAGCCAATGAAAAGTGGTTTTTGATTTCAAGATAAATACGGGTCTTTTCGTCTTTGGCGAATTGCTAGTCTAATTCGATTGGAATCGAGCCAATGAAAAGTTGTTTTTGACGTCATGATAACTTCAGGTTTGTTCATTTCTGGCGAATTGCTAGTCAAATTTAATTGGAATCAAGCAAATGAAAAGTGGCTTTTGATTTCATGATAACTTCGAGTTTGTTCGTTTTTGACGAAGCGGTTGTCAAATTCGATTGGAATCGAACCAATGAAAAGTGGTTTTTGATTTCAAGATAACTTCGCGTTTGTTTTTTTACTGATTTGCTAGTCTAATTAGATTGGAATCGAGCCAATCGAAAGTTGTTTTTGATATCATGATAACTTCGAGTTTGTTTGTTTCTGGCAAATTGCTAGTCTAATTCGATTGGAATCGAGCAAATGAAAAGTGATTTTTGATTTCAAGATAACTTCGGGTCTTTTCATTTTTGGAAAAATTCAAGTCTAATTCGATTGGAGTCGAGCCAATAAAATGTTACTTTAGATATCATGATAACTTCGGGTTTGTTCGTTTCTGGTGAATTGCTAGTTTAATTTGATTGGAATAGAGCCAATGAAAAGTGGCTTTTCATTTCATGATAGCTTCGGGTCTTTTGATGATTCGCTCGTCTAATTCAATTGGAATGGAGCCAATGAAAAGTTGTTTTTGATTTCTTGATAACTTCGAGTTCGTTCATTTTTGACGAATTGATAGTCTAATTATATTGGAATGGAGCCAATGAAAAGTTGCTTTCGATTTCAGGATAACTTCGGCTTCATTCGTTTTTGGCGAATTTCTAGTCGAATTCGATTAGAATCGAGCTAATGAAAAGTCATTTTTGATTTCATGATAACTTCGGGTTTGTTCGTTTCTGGCGAATTGCTAGTCTGATTAGATTGGAATCGAGCAAATGAAAAGTGGCTTTTGATTTCATGATAACTGCTAGTCTAATTCGACTGGAATCGAGCCAATGAAAAGTGGCTTTTGATTTCATGATAACTGCTAGTCTAATTCGACTGGAATCGAGCCAATGAAAAGTGGCTTTTGATTTCATGATAACTGCTAGTCTAATTCGACTGGAATCGAGCCAATGAAAAGTGGCTTTTGATTTCATGATAACTGCTAGTCTAATTCGACTGGAATCGAGCCAATGAAAAGTGGCTTTTGATTTCATGATAACTGCTAGTCTAATTCGACTGGAATCGAGCCAATGAAAAGTGGCTTTTGATTTCATGATAACTGCTAGTCTAATTCGACTGGAATCGAGCCAATGAAAAGTGGCTTTTGATTTCATGATAACTGCTAGTCTAATTCGACTGGAATCGAGCCAATGAAAAGTGGCTTTTGATTTCATGATAACTGCTAGTCTAATTCGACTGGAATCGAGCCAATGAAAAGTGGCTTTTGATTTCATGATAACTGCTAGTCTAATTCGACTGGAATCGAGCCAATGAAAAGTGGCTTTTGATTTCATGATAACTGCTAGTCTAATTCGACTGGAATCGAGCCAATGAAAAGTGGCTTTTGATTTCATGATAACTGCTAGTCTAATTCGACTGGAATCGAGCCAATGAAAAGTGGCTTTTGATTTCATGATAACTGCTAGTCTAATTCGACTGGAATCGAGCCAATGAAAAGTGGCTTTTGATTTCATGATAACTGCTAGTCTAATTCGACTGGAATCGAGCCAATGAAAAGTGGCTTTTGATTTCATGATAACTGCTAGTCTAATTCGACTGGAATCGAGCCAATGAAAAGTGGCTTTTGATTTCATGATAACTGCTAGTCTAATTCGACTGGAATCGAGCCAATGAAAAGTGGCTTTTGATTTCATGATAACTGCTAGTCTAATTCGACTGGAATCGAGCCAATGAAAAGTGGCTTTTGATTTCATGATAACTGCTAGTCTAATTCGACTGGAATCGAGCCAATGAAAAGTGGCTTTTGATTTCATGATAACTGCTAGTCTAATTCGACTGGAATCGAGCCAATGAAAAGTGGCTTTTGATTTCATGATAACTTCGAGTTTGTTTGTTTTTGACGATTCACTAGTCTAATTAGATTGGAGTCGAGCCATTCAAAAGTTGTTTTTGATATCATGATAACTTCGGGTTTGTTCGTTTCTGGCGAATTGCTAGTCTGATTAGATTGGAATCGAGCAAATGAAAAGTGGCTTTTGATTTCATAATAACTTTAAGTTTGTTCATTTTTGACGAATCGCTTTTCAAATTTGATTGGAATCGAGCCATTGAAAAGTGGTTTTTGATTTCAAGATAACTTCGAGTTTGTTTGTTTTTGACGATTCACTAGTCTAATTAGATTGGAATCGAGCCAATCGAAAGTTGTTTTTGATATCGTGATAGTTCGTTTCTGGCGAATTGCTAGTCCAATTCGATTCGAATCGAGCAAATGAAAAGTGGTTTTTGATTTCAAGATAACTTCGGGTCTTTTCATTTTTGGCGAAGTTCAAGTCTAATTCGATTGGAATCGAGCCAATGAAAAGTGGTTTTTGATTTCAAGATAACTTCGGGTCTTTTCATTTTTGGCGAAGTTCAAGTCTAATTCGATTGGAGTCGAGCAAATGAAATGTGAATTTAGATATCATGAAAACTTCGGATTTGTTCGTTTTTAGTGAATTACTAGTCTAATTAGATTGAAATCGAGCCAATGAAAAGTGGCTTTTGATTTCATAATAACTTTGGGTCTTTTCAGTTTTCGCGAATTGTTAGTCTAATTCGATTGAAATCGAGCCAATGAAAAGTGGCATTTGATATCATGATAACTACGGGTATGTTTGTTTTTGGCAAATTGCTATTCTAATTCGAGTGGAATCGAGCTAATGAAAATTGGCTTTCGATTTTATGATAACTTCAAGTTTGTTCGTTTTTATTAATCGCTTGTCAAATTCGAATGGGATTGTGCCAATGAGAAGTGGTTTTTGATTTCATGATAACTTCGAGTTTTTTCAATTTTGATGATTCGCTAGTCTATTTCAATTGGAATGGAGCCAATGAAAAGTTGTTTTTGATTTCTTGATAACTTCGAGTTCGTTCGTTTTTGACAAATTGCTATTATAATTCGATTGGAATGGAGCCAATGAAAAGTGGCTTTTGATTTCAGGATAACTTCGACTTCATTCATTTTTGGCGAATTTCTAGTCGAATTCGATTGGAATCGAGCCAATGAAAAGTCATTTTTGATTTCATGATAACTTCGGGTTTGTTATTTTTGGCGAATTGCAAGTTTAATTCGACTGGAATCGAGCCAATGAAAAGCGATTTTTGATTTCACGATAACTTCGGGCTTGTTCATTTTTGGCGAATTGCTAGTTTAATTCGGTTGGAATTGAGCCAATGAAAAGTTGTTTTTGATTTCGTGACAACATTGGGTTTGTTTGTTTTTGGTAAATTGCTAGTCTAATTCAATTGGAATCGAGCCAGTGAAAAGTGGTTTTTGATATCAAGATAACTATGGGTCTTTTCATTTTTAGCGAATTGCTAGTCTAATTTGATTGGAATCGAGCCAATGAAAAGTGGTTTTTGATTTCATGATAACTTCGGGTTTGTTTGTATTTGGTGAATTTCTAGTATACTTCGACTGGAATCGAGCCAATGAAAAGTGGTTTTTGATTTCATGATAACTTCGGGTTTGTTCATTTTTTGCAAATTGCTAGTCTAATTCGGTTGGAATCAAGCAAATGAAAAGTTGTTTTTGATTTCATGATAACATTGGTTTTGTTCATTTTTTGTGAATTGCTAGTCAAATTCGATTTGACTCGAGCAAATGAAAAGTGGCTTTTGATTTCATGGTAACTTTGAGTTTGTTCATTTTTGACGAATCGCTTTTCAAATTCGATTGGAATCAAGCCATTGAAAAGTGGTTTTTGATTTCAAGATAACTTCAAGTTTGTTCATTTTTGACGATTCGCTAGTCTAATTAGATTGGAGTCGAGCCATTCAAAAGTTATTTTTGATATCATGATAACTTCGGGTTTGTTCGTTTCTGGCGAATTGCTAGTCTGATTAGATTGGAATCGAGCAAATGAAAAGTGATTTTTGATTTCAAGATAACTTCGGGTCTTTTCATTTTTGGCGAAGTTCAAGTCTAATTTGATTGGAGTCGAGCCAATTTAATGTGAATTTAGATATCGTGATAACTTCGGGTTTGTTCATCTTTAACGAATTGCCTGTCTAATTAGATTAGAATCGAGCCAATCAAAAGTGGCTTTTGATTTCACGATAACTTCGGGTCTTTTCATTTTTGGCGTATTACTAGTCGAATTCGATTGGAATCGAGCCAATGAAAAGTGGTATTTGATATCATGATAACTACGGGTATGTTTGTTTTTGGCGAATTGCTATTCTAATTCAATTGGAATCGAGCCTATGAAAACTAGCTTTCGATTTCATGATAACTTCGAGTTTGTTCTTTTTATTAATCGCTTGTCAAATTCGATTGGAATTGTGCCAATGAGAAGTGGTTTTTGATTTCATGATAATTTCGAGATTTTTCAATTTTGATGATTCGCTAGTCTAATTCAATTGGAATGGGGCCAATGAAAAGTTATTTTTGATTTCTTGATAACTTCAAGTTCGTTCGTTTTTGACGAATTGATAGTCTATTCGATTGGAATGGAGCCAATGTAAAGTGGCTTTCGATTTCAAGATAACTTCGGCTTCATTCGTTTTAGGAAAATTTCTAGTCAAATTTGATTGGAATCGAGGCAATGGAAAGTCGTTTTTGGTTTCATTATAACTATGGGTTTGTTTGTTTTTGGCGAATTGCAAGTCTAATTCGACTGGAATCGAGCCAATGAAAAGCGGTTTTTGATTTCATGATAACTTCGGGTTTGTTCATTTTTGGTGAATTGCTAGTTTAATTCAGTTGGAATCGAGCTAATGAAAAGTTGTTTTGATTTCATGATAACATCGGGTTTGTTTGTTTTTGGCAAATTGCTAGTCTAATTCAATTGGAATCGAGTCAGTGAAAAGTGGTTTTTGATATCAAGATAACTACGGGTCTTTTCATTTTTGGCGAATTGCTAGTCTAATTCGATTGGAATCGAGCCAATGAAAAGTTTTTTTGATTTCAAGATAACTAAGGGTCTTTTCATTTTTTAGCGAATTGCTAGTCTAATTCGATTGGAATTGGGACAATGAAAAGTTGTTTTTGATGTTATTATAACTTCGGGTTTGTTCGTTTCTGGCGAATTGCTAGTCAAATTAGATTGGACTCGAGCAAATGAAAAGTGGCTTTTGATTTCGTGATAACTTTGAGTTTGTTCATTTTTTACGAATCGCTTGTCAAATTCGATAGGAATCGAGCCATTGAAAAGTGGTTTTAGATTTCAAGATAACTTCGAGTTTGTTCGTTTTTGATGATTCGCTAGTCTAATTAGATTGGAATCGAGCCAATCGAAACTTGTTTTTGATATAATGATAACTTCGAGTTTGTTCATTTCTGGCAAATTGCTACTCTAATTCGAATGGAATCGAGCAAATGAACAGTGGTTTCTGATTTCAAGATAACTTCGGGTCTTTTCATTTTTGGCGAAATTCAAGTCTAATTCGATTGGAGTCGAGGCAATGAAATGTGACTTTAGATATCATGATAACTTCGGGGTTGTTCATTTCTGGCGAATTGCTTGTCGAATTCAGTTGGAATTGAGCCAATGAAAAGTGGTTTTGGATTTCAAGATAACTATGGTCTTTTCATTTTTAGCGAATTGCTAGTCTAATTCGATTGGAATCGAGCCAATGAAAAGTTGATTTTGATGTCATGATAACTTAGGGTTTGTTCATTTTTGGTGAATTGCTAGTCGAATTCGATTGGAATTGAGTCAAAGAAATGTGGCTTTAGATTTCATGATAACTTCGGGTTTGTTCATTTTTGACGAATTGCTAATCCAATTCGATTAGAATCGAGCCAAAGAAAAGTGGCGTTTGATTTCTTGACAACTTCAGGTTTGTTCATTTTTTGGCGAATTGCTAGTCTAATTCGATTAGAATCGAGCTAATGAGAAGTGATTTTTGATTTCAAGATAACTTCGGGTCTTTTCAGTTTTGGCAAATTTGTAGTCTAATTCGATTGGAATCGAGCAAATGAAAACTGGTTTTTGATATCATGATAACTTTGGGTTTGTTCGTTTCTGGCGAATTTCTAGTCTAATTCGATTGGAATCGAGCGAATGAAAAGTGGTTTTTGATATCATGAAACTTTGGGTTTGTTCATTTCTGGCGAATTTCTAGTCTAATTCGACTGGAATCGAGCAAATGAAAAGTGGTTTTTGATATCATGAAAACTTCGGGTTTGTTCATTTCTGGCGAATTTCTAGTCTAATTCGATTGGAATCGAGCCAATGAAAAGTGGTTTTTGATTTCAAAATAACTACCGATCTTTTCATTTTTGGCAAATTGCTAGTCTAATTCGATTGGAATCGAGCCAATGAAAAGTTGATTTTGATGTCATGATAACTTAGGGTTTGTTCGTTTCTGGTGAATTGCTAGTCGAATTCGATTGGAATCGAGTCAAAGAAATGTGGCCTAAGATTTCTCGATAACTTCCGAGTTGTTCATTTTTGACGAATTGCTAGTCTAATTCGATTGGAATCGAGCCAAAGAAAAGTGGCTTTTGATTTTTGATAACTTCATGTTTGTTCATTTTTGGCGAATGGCTAGTCTAATTCGATTGGAATCGAGCTAATGAGAAGTGGGTTTTGATTTCAAGATAATTTGGGGTCGTTTCATTTTTTGACGTATTTCTAGTCCATTTCGATTGGAATCGAGCGAATGAAAAGTGGTTTTTGATATCATGATAACTTCGGGTTTGTTCATTTCTGGCGAATTTCTGGTCTAATTTAATTGAAATCGAGCCAATGAAAAATGGTGTTTGAATCCATGATAACTTCGAGTTTGTTCGCTTTTGACGAATCGCTAGTCTAATTCAAATAGAATAAAGCCATTGAAAAGTGGTTTTTGATTTCAAGATTACTTCGATTTAGTTCGTTTTGGGCGAATAGCTAGTCTAATTCGATTCGAATCGAGCCAATGAAAAGTGGTTTTTGATTTCATGATAACTTTGGGTCTCTTCATATTTGGCGAATTGCTAGTCTAATTCGATTGGAATCGAGTCAATGAAAAGTGGTTTTTGATTTCAAGATGACTTCGAGTTTGTTCATTTTTGATGATTCGCTAGTCTAAATAGATTGGAATCGAGCCACTCGAAAGTTGTTTTTGATATCATAATAACTTCAGGTTTGTTCATTTTTGGTGAATTGCTAATCTAATTCGATTGGAATCGAGCCAACGAGAAGTGGTTTTTTATTTCAAGATAACTTCGGGTCTTTTAATTTTTGGCAAAATTCAAGTCTAATTCGATTGGAGCCGAGCCAATGAAATGTGAGCTTAGATATCATGATAACTTCGGCGTTATTCATTTGTGGCGAATTGCTAGTCTAATTCAATTGGAATTGAAACAATGAAAAGTGGTTTTTATTTCAAGATAACTACGGGTCTTTTCATTTTTGGCAAATTGCTAGTCTAATTCGATTGGAATCGAGCCCATGAAAAGTTGATTTTGATGTCATGATAACTTAGGGTTTGTTCGTTTCTGGTGAATTACTAGTCGAATTCGATTGGAATCGAGTCAAAGAAATGTGGCTTTAGATTTCATGATAACTTCGGGTTTGTTCATTTTTGACGAATTGTTAGTCTAATTCGATTGGAATCGAGCCGAAGAAAAGTGGCTTTTGATTTCTTGATAACTTTGAGTTTGTTCATTTTTGGTGAATTTCTAGTCTAATTCGATTGGAATCGAGCCAATGAGCAGTGGTTTTTGATTTCGAGATAACTTCGGGTTCTTCCATTTTTGGCGAATTTCTAGTCTAATTCCTTTGGAATCGAGCAAATGAAAAGTGGTTTTTGATATCATGGTAACTGCAGGATTGTTCATTTTTGGTAAATTTCTAGTCTAATTCGATTGGAATCGAGCCAATGAAAAGTTGTTTTTTATTTCATGATTACTTCGGGTTTGTTCGTTTTTGGTGAATTGCTAGTCTAATTCGATTGGAATCGAGCCAATGAGAAGTGGTTTTTTATTTCAAGATAACTTTGGGTTCTTTAATTCTTGGCGAAATTCAAGTCTAATTCGATTGGAGTCGAGCCAATGAAATGTGACCTTAGATATCATGATAACTTAGGGGTTGTCCATTTTTGGCGAATTGCTTGTCTAATTCATTTGGAATTGAGCCAACGAAAAGTGGTTTTTGATTTCAAGATAACTACGGGTCTTTTTATTTTTGGCGAATTGCTAGTCTAATTCGATTGGAATCGAGCCCACGGAAAGTTGATTTAGATGTCATGATAACTTAGGGTTTGTTCGTTTCTGGTGAAATACTAGTCAAACTCGATTGGAATCGAGTCAAAGAAATGTGGCTTTAGATTTCATGATAACTTCGGGTTTGTTTGTTTTTGACGAATTGGTAGTCTAATTCGATTGGAATCGAGCCAAAGAAAAGTGGCTTTTGATTTCTTGATAACTTCAGGTTTGTTCATTTTTGGCGAATAGCTAGTCTAATTCGATTGGAATCGAGCCAATGAGTAGTGGTTTTTGATTTCGAGATAACTTCGGGTCCTTCCATTTTTGGCGAATTTCTAGTCTAAATCGATTGGAATTGAGCGAATGAAAAGTGGTTTTTGATATCATGATAACTGCGGGATTGTTCGTTTTTGACGAATTTCTAGTCTAATTCGATTGGAATTGAGCCAATGAAAAGTGATTTTTGAATCTATGATAATTTCGAGTTTGTTTGTTTTTGACGAAACGCTAGTCTAATTCGAATAGAATCAAGCCATTGAAAAGTGGTTTTTGATTTCAAGATTACTTCGGTTTAGTTCGTTTTAGGCGAATTGCTAGTCTAATTCGATTCGAATCGAACCAATGAAAAGTGGTTTTTGATTTCATGGTAACTTTGGGTCTTTTCATTTTTGGCGAATTGCTAGTCTAATTCGATTGGAATAGAGCCAATGAAAAGTGATTTTTGATTTCATGATAACTTCGTGTGTTGTTCGTTTTTGGGGAATTCCTAGACTAATTTGATTGGAATCGAGCCAATGAAAAGTTGTTTTTGATTTCAAGATAACTATGAGTTTGTTCATTTTTTACGATTCGCTATTCTAATTAGATTGGAATCAAGCCAATCAAAAGTTATTTTTGATATCATTATAACCTCGGGTTTGTTCGTTTCTGGCGAATTGCTTGTCTAATTCGATTGGAATCGAGCAAATGGAAAGTGGTTTTTGATTTCAAGATAACCTTGGTCTTTTCATTTTTGGCGAAATTCAAGTCTAATTCGACTGGAGTCGAGCCAATGAAAAGTGGTTTTTGAGTTCAAGATTACTTCGGTTTAGGCGAATTGCTAGTCTAATTCGATTCGAATCAAGCCAATGAAAAGTGATTTTTGATTTCATGATAACTTCGGGACTTTTCATTTTTGGCAAATTGCCAGTCTAATTGGATTGGAATTGAGCCAATGAAAAGTGGTTTTTGATTTCAAGATTACTTCGGTTTAGTTCGTTTTAGGCGAATTGCTAGTCTAAATCGATTCGAATCGAGCAAATGAAAAGTGGTTTTTGATTTCATTATATCTTTGGGTCTTTTCATTTTTGGCGAATTACTGGTCTAATTCGATTGGAATCGAGCAAATGAAAAGTGGTTTTTGAGTTCAAGATAACTTTGAGTTTGTTCATTTTTGTCGATTTGCTAGTCCAATTCGATTGGAATCGAGCCAATGAAAAGTTTTGTTTTTGATTTCGTGATAACTTCGGGTTTGTTCGTTTTTGCCGAATTCTAGTCTAATTCGACTGGAATCGAGCAAATGAGAAGTGGTTTTTTATTTCAAGATAACTTCGGGTCTTTTAATTTTTGGTGAAATTCAAGTCTAATTCGATTGGAGTCGAGCCAATGAAATGTGGCCTTAGATATCATGATAACTTCGTGATTGTTCATTTTTGGCAAATTGCTAGTCTAATTCAATTGGAATCGAGCCAATGAAAAGTTGTTTTTGATTTCATGATAACTTCGGGTTTGTTCATTTTTGGCGAATTGCTAATCTAATTCGATTGGACTCGAGCCAATGAGAAGTGGTTTTTTATTTCAAGATAACTTCGGGTCTTTTCATTTTTGGCAAAATTCAAGTCTAATTCGATTGGAGTCGAGCCGATGAAATGTGACCTTAGATATCAAGATAACTTCGTGGTTGTTCATTTTAGGCGAATTTCTAGTCTAATTCAATTGGAATTGAGCCAATGAAAAGTGGTTTTTGATTTCAAGATAACTACGGGTCTTTTCATTTTTGGCGAATTGCTAGTCTAATTCGATTGGAATCGAGCCAATGAAAAGTTAATTTTGATATCATGATAACTCAGGGTTTTTTCATTTCTGGTGAATTGCTAGTCGAATTCTATTGGAATCGAGTCAAAGAAATGTGGCTTTAGATTTCATGATAACTTCAGGTTTGTTCGTTTTTGGTGAATTGCTAGTCTAATTCGGTTGGAATCGAGCCAACGAGAAGTGGTTTTTATTTCAAGATAACTTTGGGTCTTTTAATTTTTGGCGAAATTCAAGTCTAATTCGATTGGAGTCGAGCCAATGAAATGTGACCTTAGATATCATGATAACTTAGGGGTTGTCCATTTTTGGCGAATTGCTAGTCTAATTCATTTGGAATGGAGCCAACGAAAAGTGGTTTTTGATTTCAAGATAACTACGGGTCTTTTTATTTTTGGCCAATTGCTAGTCTAATTCGATTGGAATCGAGCCCATGGAAAGTTGATTTAGATGTCATGATAACTTAGGGTTTGTTCGTTTCTGGTGAAATACTAGTCGAATTCGATTGGAATCGAGTCAAAGAAATGTGGCTTTAGATTTCATGATAACTTTGGGTTTGTTCATTTTTGACGAATTGGTAGTCTAATTCGATTGGAATCGAGCCAAAGAAAAGTAGCTTTTGATTTCTTGATAACTTCAGGTTTGTTCATTTTTGGCCAATAGCTAGTCTAATTCGATTGGAATCGAGCCAATTAGTAGTGGTTTTTGATTTCAAGATAACTTCGGGTCCTTCCATTTTTGGCGAATTTCTAGTCTAAATCGATTGGAATTGAGCGAATGAAAAGCGGTTTTTGACATCATGATAACTGCGGGATTGTTCGTTTTTGACGAATTTCTAGTCTAATTCGATTGGAATCGAGCCAATGAAAAGTGATTTTTGAATCTATGATAACTTCGAGTTTGTTTGTTTTTGACGAATCGCTAGTCTAATTCGAATAGAATCAAGCCATTGAAAAGTGGTTTTTGATTTCAAGATTACTTCGGTTTAGTTCGTTTTAGGCGAATTGCTAGTCTAATTCGATTCGAATCGAACCAATGAAAAGTGGTTTTTGATTTCATGGTAACTTTGGGTCTTTTCATTTTTGGCGAATTACTAGTCTAATTCGATTGGAATAGAGCCAATGAAAAGTGGTTTTTGATTTCATGATAACTTCGTGTGTTGTTCGTTTTTGGGGAATTCCTAGACTAATTTGATTGGAATCAAGCCAATGAAAAGTTGTTTTTGATTTCAAGATAACTATGAGTTTGTTCGTTTTTTACGATTCGCTAGTCTAATTAGATTGGAATCGAGCCAATCAAAAGTTATTTTTGATATCATTATAACCTCGGGTTTGTTCGTTTCTGGCGAATTGCTTGTCTAATTCGATTGGAATCGAGCAAATGGAAAGTGGTTTTTGATTTCAAGATTACTTCGGTTTAGGCGAATTGCTAGTCTAATTCGATTGGAATCGAGCAAATGGAAAGTGGTTTTTGATTTCAAGATAACCTTGGTCTTTTCATTTTTGGCGAAATTCAAGTCTAATTCAACTGGAGTCGAGTCAATGAAATGTGACTTTAGATATCATGATAACTCCGGGTTGTTCATTTCTGGCGAATTGCTAGTCTAATTCAATTGGAATTGAGCCAATGAAAAGTGGTTTTTGAGTTCAAGATTACTTCGGTTTAGGCGAATTGCTAGTCTAATTCGATTCGAATCAAGCCAATGAAAAGTGGTTTTTGATTTCATGATAACTTCGGGACTTTTCATTTTTGGCAAATTGCCAGTCTAATTGGATTGGAATTGAGCCAATGAAAAGTGGTTTTTGATTTCATGATAACTTCGTGTTTGTTCGTTTTTGGGGAATTGCTAGTCTAATTCGATTGGAATCGAGCCAATGAAAAGTTGATTTGATGTCATGATAACTTAGGGTTTGTTCATTTTTGGTGAATTGCTAGTCGAATTCGATTGGAATCGAGTCAAATAAATGTGGCTTTAGATTTCATGATAACTTCGGGCTTGTTCATTTTTGCCGAATTGCTAGTCTAATTCGATTGGACTCGAGCCAATGAGAAGTGGTGTTTTATTTCAAGATAAGTTCGTGTCTTTTCATTTTTGGCAAAATTCAAGTCTAGTTCGATTGGAGTCGAGCCGATGAAATGTGACTTTAGATATCATGATAACTCCGGGGTTGTTCATTTCTAGCGAATTGCTAGTCTAATTCAATTGGAATTGAGCCAATGAAAAGTGGTTTTGATTTCAAGATTACTTCGGTTTAGTTTGTTTTAGGCGAATTGCTAGTCTAAATCGATTCAAATCGAGCAAATGAAAAGTGGTTTTTGATTTCATTATATCTTTGGGTCTTTTCATTTTTGGCGAATTACTGGTCTAATTCGATTGGAATCGAGCCAATGAAAAGTGGTTTTTGAGTTCAAGATAACTATGAGTTTGTTCATTTTTGTCGATTTGCTAGTCTAATTCGATTGGAATCGAGCCAATGAAAAGTTGTTTTTGATTTCGTGATAACTTCGGGTTTGTTCGTTTTTGGCGAATTCTAGTCTAATTCGATTGGGGTCGAGCCAATGAAATGTGGCCTTAGATATCATGATAACTTCGGGGTTGTTCATTTTTGGTGAATTGCTAGTCTAATTCAATTGGAATTGAGCCAATGAAAAGTGGTTTTTGATTTCATGATAACTTCGGGTTTGTTCATTTTTGGCGAATTGCTAATCTAATTTGATTGGACTCGAGCCAACGAGAAGTTGTTTTTTATTTCAAGATAACTACGTGTCTTTTCATTTTTAGCAAAATGCAAGTCTAATTCGATTGGAGTCGAGCCGTGAAATTTGACCTTAGATATCATGATAACTTCGTGGTTGTTCATTTTTGGGAATTGCTAGTCTAATTCAATTGGAATCGAGCCAATGAAAAGTTTTTTTTGATTTCATGATAACTTCGGGTTTGTTCATTTTTGGCGAATTGCTAATCTAATTCGTTTGGACTCAAGCCAACGAGAAGTGGTTTTTTATTTCAAGATAACTTCGGGTCTTTTCATTTTTGGCGAAAGTCAAGTCTAATTCGATTGGAGTCGAGCCGATGAAATGTGACCTTAGATATCAAGATAACTTTGAGATTGTTCATTTTAGGCGAATTGCTAGTCTAATTCAATTGGAATTGAGCCAATGAAAAGTGGTTTTTGACTTCAAGATAACTACGGGTCTTTTCATTTTTGGCGAATTGCTAGCCTAATTCGATTGGAATCGAGCCAATGAAAAGTTAATTTTGATATCATGATAACTCAGGGTTTTTTCATTTCTGGTGAATTGCTAGTCGAATTCTATTGGAATCGAGTCAAAGAAATGTGGCTCTAGATTTCATGCTAACTTCGGGTTTGTTCATTTTTGACGAATTGCTAGTCTAATTCGATTGGAATCGAGCCAAAGAAAACTGGCTTTTGATTTCTTGATAACTTCGGGTTTGTTCATTTTTGGCGAATTCCTAGTCTAATTCGGTTGGGATCGAGCCAATGAGAACTGGTTTTTGATTTCATGATAACATTGGGTCTTTTCATTTTTGGCGAATTTCTAGTCTAATTCGATTGGAATCAAGCGGATGAAAAGTGGTTTTTGATATCATGATAACTTCGGGTTTTTCATTTTTGGCGAATTTCTAGACTAATTCTATTGGAATGGAGCCAATGAATAGTGGCTTTTGAATCCATGATAACTTTGAGTTTGTTCATTTTTGACGAATCGCTAGTCCAATTCGAATAGAATCAAGCCATTGAAAAGTGGTTTTTGATTTCAAGATTACTTCGGTTTAGTTCGTTTTAGGTGAATTGCTAGTCTAAATCGATTCGAATCGAGCCAATGAAAAGTGGTTTTTGATTTCATGATAACTTCGGGTCTTCATTTTTGGACGAATTGCTAGTCTAATTCGATTGAAATCGAGCCAATGAAAAGTGATTTTTGATATCAAGACAACTTCGAGTTTGTTCATTTTTGATGATTCGCTAGTCTAATTAGATTGGAATCGAGCCAATCGAAAGTTGTTTTTGATATCATGATAACTTCGGGTTTGTTCGTTTCTGGTGAATTGCTAGTCCAATTTGATTGGAATCGAGCAAATGAAAAGTGGTTTTTGATTTCAAGATAACTTCGGTTCTTTTCATTTTTGGCGAAATTCAAGTCTAATTCGATTGGAATCGAGCCAATGAAAAGTTGATTTTGACGTCATGATAATTTAGGGTTTGTTCGTTTCTGTTGAATTGCTAGTCGAATTCGATTGGAATCGAGTCAAAGAAATGTGGCTTTAGATTTCATGATAACTTCAGGTTCGTACATTTTTGACGAATTGCTAGTCTAATTCAATTGGAATCGAGCCAAGGAAAAGTAGCTTTTGATTTCTTGATAACTTCGGGTTTGTTCGTTTTTGGCGAATTGCTAGTCTAATTCGATTGGAATCGAGCCAATGAGTAGTGATTTTTGATTTCGAGATAACTTTGCGTCCTTCTATTTTTGGCGAATTTCTAGTCTAATTCGATTGGAATCGAGCGAATGAAAAGTGGTTTTTGATATCATGATAACTGCGGGATTGTTCATTTTTGGCGAATTTCTAGTCTAATTCAATTGGAATCGAGCCAATGAAACGTGGTTTTTGAATCTATGATAACTTCGAGTTTGTTCAGTTTTTACGAATCGCTAGTCTAATTCGAATTGAATCAAGCCATTGAAAAGTGGTTTTTGATTTCAAGATTACTTCGGTTTAGTTCGTTTTAGGCGAATTGCTAGTCTAATTCGATTGAAATAGAGCCAATGAAAAGTTGGTTTGGATTTAATGATAACTTCATGTTTGTTCATTTTTGGGGAATTCCTAGACTAATTCGATTGGAATCGAGCCAATGAAAAGTTATTTTTGATTTCAAGATAACTACGAGTTTGTTCATTTTTTATGATTCGCTAGTCTAATTAGATTGGAATCGAGCCAATCGAAAGTTATTTTTGATATCATTATATCCTCGGGCTTGTTCGTTTCTAGCGAATTGCTTGTCTAATTCGATTTGAATCGAGCAAATGGAAAGTGGTCTTTGATTTCAAGATGACTTTGGTCTTTTCATTTTTGGCGAAATTCAAGTCTAATTCGATTGGAGTCGAGCCAATGAAATGTGACTTTAGATATCATGATAACTTCGGGGTTGTTCATTTCTGGCGAATTGCTAGTCTAATTCAATTGGAATTGAGCCAACGAAAAGTGGTTTTTGATTTCAAGATTACTTCGGTTTAGTTCGTTTTAGGCAAATTGCTAGTCTAATTCGATTCAAATTAAGCCAATGAAAAGTGGTTTTTGATTTCATGATAACTTTGGGTCTTTTCATTTTTGGCGAATTGCTAGTCTAATTCGATTGGAGTCGAGCCGATGAAATGTGACCTTAGATATCAAGATAACTTCGTGGTTGTACATTTTAGGCGAATTGCTAGTCTAATTCAATTGGAATTGAGCCAATGAAAAGTGGTTTTTGATTTCAAGATAACTACGGGTCTTTTCATTTTTGGCGAATTGCTGGTCTAATTCGATTGGAATCGAGCCAATGAAAAGTGGTTTTTGATTTCATGATAACTTCGTGTTTGTTCATTTTTAGGGAATTCCTAGACTAATTCGATTGGAATCGAGCTAATGAAAAGTTGTTTTTGATTTCATGATAACCTCGGGTTTGTTCGTTTTTGGCGAATTGATATTCTAATTCGATTGGACTCGAGCCAGCGAGAAGTTATTTTTTATTTCAAGATAACTTCGAGTCTTTTCATATTTGGCGAAATTCAAGTCTAATTCGATTGGAGTCAAGCCGGTGAAATGTGACCTTAGATATCATGATAACTTCAGGGGTGTTCATTTTTAGCGAATTGCTATTCTAATTCAATTGGAATTGAGCCAATGAAAAGTGGTTTTTGATTTCAAGATAACTACGGGTCTTTTCATTTTTGGCGAATTGCTAGTCTAATTCGATTGGAATCAAGCCAAAGAAAAGTTAATTTTGATATCATGATAACTTAGGGTTTGTTCATTGCTGGTGAATTGTTAGTCGAATTCGATTGGAGTCGAGTCAAAGAAGTGTGGCTTTAGATTTCATGATAACTTTGGGTTTGTTCATTTTTGACGAATTGCTAGTCTAATTCGATTGGAATCGAGCCAAAAAAATGTGACTTTTGATTTCTTGATAACTTTGGGTTTGTTCGTTTTTGGCGAATTCCTAGTCTAATTCGTCTGGAATCGAGCCAATGAGAACTGGTTTTTGATTTCATGATAACATTGGGTCGTTTCATTTTTGGCGAATTTTTAGTCTAATTCGATTGGAATCGAGCTGATGAAAAGTGGTTTTTGATATCATGATAACTTTGGGTTTTTCGTTTTTGGGAATTTCTAGTCTACTTCGATTGGAATGGAGCCAATGAATAGTGGCTTTTGAATCCATGATAACTTCGAGTTTATTCGTTTTTTACGAATCGCTAGTCTAATTCGAATAGAATCAAGCCATTGAATAGTGGTTTTTGATTTCAAGATTACTTTGGTTTAGTTCGTTTTAGGTGAATTGCTAGTCTAATTCGATTCGAATCGAGCCAATGAAAAGTGGTCTTTGACTTCATGATAACTTCAGGTCTTTTCATTTTTTGACGAATTGCTAGTCTAATTCGATTCGAATCGAGCCAATGAAAAGTGGTTTTTGATATCAAGATAACTTCGAGTTTGTTCATTTTTGCCGCTTTCCTAGTCTAATTAGATTCGAATCGAGCCAATCGAAAGTTGTTTTTGATATCATGATAACTTCGGGTTTGTTCGTTTCTGGGGCATTGCTAGTCTAATTCGATTGGAATCGAGCAAATGAAAAGTTGTTTTTGATTTCAAGATAACTTTGGGTCTTTTCATTTTTGGCGAAATTCAAGTCTAATTCGATTGGAGTTGAGCCAATAAAATGTGACTTTAGATATCATGATAACCACGGGGTTGTTCATTTCTTGTGAATTGCTAGTCTAATTCAATTGGAACTGAGCTAATGAAAAGTGGTTTTTGATTTCAAGATAAGTACGGGTCTTTTCTTCTTCGGTGAATTGCTAGTCTAATTCGATTGGAATCGAGCCAATGAAAAGTTGATTTGATGTCATGATAACTTAGGGTTTGTTCGTTTTTGGTGAATTGCTAGTCGAATTCGATTGGAATCGAGTCAAATAAATGTGACTTTAGATTTCATGATAACTTCGGGTTTGTTCATTTTTGACGAATTGCTAGTCTAATTCGATTGGATTGGAATCAAGCCAAAGAAAAGTGGCTTTTGATTTATTGATAAAGTTGGGTTTGCTCGTTTTTGGCGAATTGCTAGTCTACTTCGATTGGAATCGAGCCAATGAGAAGTGATTTTTGATTTAAAGATAACTTTGAGTCTTTCCATTTTTGGGGAATTTCTAGTCTGATTCGAATGGAATCGAGCGAACGAAAAATAGTTTTTGATGTCATGATAACTTCGGGTTTGTTCGTTTCTGGCGAATTTCTAGTCTAATTCGATTGGAATCGAGCCAATTAAAAATGATTTTTGATTCCATGGTAACTTCGAGTTTGTCCCTTTTTGACGAATCGCTAGTCTAATTCGAATAAAATCAAGCCATTGAACAGTGGTTTTTGATTACAAGATTACTTCGATTTTGTTCGTTTTAGGTAAATTGCTAGTCTAATTCGATTCGAATGGGGCCAATGAAAAACGCTTTTTGATTTAATTATAACTTTAGGTCTTTTCATTTTTGGGGAATTGCTAGTCTAATTCGATTGTAATCGAGCCAATGAAAAGTGGGTTTTGATTACAAGATAACTTCGAGTTTGTTCGTTTTTGGGGAATTACTAGTCTAATTCGATAGGAATCGAGTCAATGTAAAGTGGGTTTTGATTTCAAAATAAATACGAGTTTATTCATTTTTGACGATTCGCTAGTCTAATTAGATTGGAATCGAGCCAATCGTAAGTTGTTTTTGATATCTTGATAACTACGGGTTTTTTCGTTTCTAGCGAATTGCTAGTCTAATTCAATTGGAATCGAGCAAATTAAAAGTGGTTTTTGATTTCAAGATAACTTCGGGTCTTTTCATTTTTGGCGAAATTCAAGTCTAAATCGATTGGAGTCGAGCCAATGAAATGTGACTTTAGATATCATGATAACTTCGTGGTTGTTCATTTCTGGCGAATTGCTAGTCTAATTCAATTGGAATTGAGCCAATGAAAAGCGGTTTTCGATTTCAAGATAACTACTAGTCTTTTCATTTTTTGCGAATTGCTAGTCTAATTCGATTGGAATCGAGCCAATGAAAAGTTGATTTTGATGTCATGATAACTTAGGGTTTTTTCATTTATGGTGAATTGCTAGTCGAATTCGATTGGAATCGAGTCAAAGAAATGTGGCTTTAGATTTCTTGCTAACTTCGGGTTTGTTCATTTTTTACGAATTGCTCGTCTAATTCGATTGGAATCGAGCCAAAGAAAAGTGGCTTTTGATTTCTTGATAACTTAGGGTTTGTTCATTTTTGGCGAATTGCAAGTCTAATTCGATTGGAATCGAGCCAACGAGAAGTGGTTTTTGATTTCAAGATAACTTCAGGTCATTTCATTTCTGGCGAATTTCTAGTCTAATTCGATTGGAATCAAGCGAATGAAAAGTTGTTTTTGATATCATGATAACTTCGAGTTTGTTCGTTTCTGGAGAATTTCAAGTCTAATTCGATTGCAATCGAGCCAATGAAAAGTGGTTTTTGAATCCATGAAAACTTCGAGTTTGTTCATTTTTGGCAAATCGCTAGTCTAATTCGATTAGAATCAAGCCATTGAAAAGTGGTTTTTGATTTCAAGGTTACTTCGGTTTAGTTCATTTTAGGCGAATTGCTAGTCTAATTCGATTCGAATGGGGCCAATGAAAAATGGTCTTTGATTTAATTTTAACTTTGGGTCTTTTCATTTTTGGTGAATTGCTAGTCTAATTCGATTGTAATCGAGCCAATGAAAAGTGGATTATGATTTCAAGATAACTTAGAGTCTGTTCGTTTTTTGGGAGTTACTAGTCTAATTCGATACGAATCGAGCCAATGTAAAGTGGTTTTTGATTTCAAGATAACTACGAGTTTATTCATTTTTGACGATTCGCTAGTCTAATTAGATTGGAATCGAGCCAATCGTAAGTTGTTTTTGATATCATGATAACTTCGGGTTTGTTCGTTTCTGGCGAATTGCTAGTCTAATTTGATTGGAATCGAGCAAATTCAAAGTGGTTTTTGATTTCAAGATAACTTCGGGTCTTTTCATTTTTGGCGAAATTCAAGTCTAATTCGATTGGAGTCGAGCCAATGAAATGTGACTTTAGATATCATGATAACTTCGTGGTTGTTTATTTCTGGCGAATTGCTAGTCTAATTCAATTGGAATTGAGCCAATGAAAAGTGGTTTTTGATTTTAAGATAACTAGTCTAATTCGATTGGAATCGAGCCAATGAAAAGTTGATTTTGATGTCATGATAATTTAGGGTTTTTTCGTTTATGGTGAATTGCTAATTGAATTCGATTGGAATCTGAGTCAAAGAAATGTGGCTTTAGATTTCATGCTAACTTCGGGTTTGTTCATTTTTTATGAATTGCTAGTCTAATTCGATTGGAATCGAGCCAAAGAAAAGTGGCTTTTTATTTCTTGATAACTTCGGGTTCGATCTTTTTTGGCGAATTGCTAGTCTAATTCGATTGGAATCGAGCCAACGAGAAGTGGTTTTTGATTTCAAGATAACTTCGGGTCATTTCGTTTTTGGCGAATTTCCAGTCTAATTCGATTGGAATCGACCGAATGAAAAGTTATTTTGGATATCATCATAACTTCGAGTTTGTTCGTTTCTGAAGAACTTCTAGTCTAATTCGATTGGAATCGAGCCAATGAAAAGTGGTTTTCGAATCCATGATAACTTTGAGTTTGTTCGTTTTTGACAAATCGCTAGTCTAATTCGAATAGAATCAAGCCATTGAAAAGTAGTTTTTGATTTCAAGATTACTTCGGTTTTGTTCGTTTTAGGCAAACTGCTAGTCTAATTAGATTCGTACGGGGCCAATGAAAAATGCTTTTTGATTTAATTATAACTTTGGGTCTTTTCATTTTTGGTGAATTGCTAGTCTAATTCGATTGTAATCGAGCCAATGAAAAGTGATTTTTGATTTCAATATAACTTTGAGTTTGTTCGATTTTGGGGAATTACTAGTCTAATTCGATAGGAATTGAGCCAATGTAAAGTGGTTTTTGATTTCAAGATAACTACGAGTTTATTCATTTTTGACGATTCACTAGTCTAATTAGATTGGAATCGAGCCAATCGTAAGTTGTTTTTGATATCATGATAACTTCGGGTTTGTTCGTTTCTGGCGAATTGCTTGTCTAATTCGATTGGAATCGAGCAAATTAAAAGTGGTTTTTGATTTCAAGATAACTTCGGGTCTTTTCATTTTTGGCGAAATTCAAGTCTAATTCGATTGGAGTCGAGCCAATGAAATGTGACTTTAGATATCATGATAACTTCGTCGTTGTTCATTTCTGGCGAGTTGCTAGTCTAATTCAATTGGAATTGAGCCAATGAAGAGTGGTTTTTGATTTCAAGATAACTACGAGTCTTTTCATTTTTGGCGAATTGCTAGTCTAATTCGATTGGAATCGAGCCAATGAAAAGTTGATTTTGATGTCATGATAACTTAGGGTTTTTTCGTTTATGGTGAATTGCTAGTCGAATTCGATTGGAATCGAGTCAAAGAAATGTGGCTTTAGATTTCATGCTAACTTTGGGTTTGTTCATTTTTTACGAATTGCTAGTCTAATTCGATTGGAATCGAGCTAAAGAAAAGAAGCTTTTGATTTCTTGATAACTTTGGGTTTGTTCATTTTTGGCGAATTGCTAGTCTAATTCGATTGGAATCGAGCCAACGAGAAATGATTTTTGATTTCAAGATAACTTCGGGTCATTTCATTTTTGGCGAATTTCTAGTCTAATTCGATTGGAATCGAGCGAATGAAAAGTTGTTTTTGATATCATGATAACTACGGGTTTGTTCGTTTCTAGCGAATTGCTAATCTAATTCAATTGGAATCGAAGAAATTAAAAGTGGTTTTTGATTTCAAAATAACTTCGGGTCTTTTCTTTTTTGGCGAAATTCAAGTCTTGAAAACTTCGAGTTTGTTCGTTTTTGGCAAATTGTTAGTCTAATTCGAATAGAATCAAGCCATTGAAAAGCAGTTTTTGATTTCAAGATTACTTCGGTTTAGTATATTTTAGGCGAATTGCTAGTCTAATTCGATTCGAATGGGGCCAATGAAAAATGGTCTTTGATTTAATTATAACTTTGGGTCTTTTCATTTTTGGTGAATTGCTAGTCTAATTCGATTGTAATCGAGCCAATGAAAAGTGGATTATGATTTCAAGATAACTTCGAGTCTGTTCGTTTTTGGGGAATTAATAGTCTAATTCGATAGGAATCGAGCCAATCGTAAGTTGTTTTTGATATCATGATAACTTCTGGTTTGTTCGTTTCTGGCGAATTGCTAGTCTAATTCGATTGGAATCGAGCAAATTAAAAGTGGTTTTTGATTTCAAGATAACTTCGGGTCTTTTCATTTTTTGCGAAATTCAAGTCTAATTCAATTGGAGTCGAGCCAATGAAATGTGACTTTAGATATCATGATCACTTCTTGGTTGTTCATTTCTAGCGAATTGCTAGCCTAACTCAATTGGAATTGAGCCAATGAAAAGTGGTTTTTGATTTCAAGATAACTACGAGTCTTTTCATTTTTGGCGAATTGTTAATCTAATTCAATTGGAATCGAGCCAATGAAAAGTTGATTTTGATGTCATGATAACTTAGGGATTTTTCGTTTATGCTGAATTTCTAGTCGAATTCGATTGTAATCGAGTCAAAGAAATGTGGCTTTAGATTTCATGCTAACTTCGGGTTTGTTCATTTTTTACGAATTGCTAGTCTAATTCGATTGAAATCGAGCCAAAGAAAATTGGCTTTTGATTTCTTGATAACTTCGGGTTTGTTCATTTTTGGGGAATCGCTAGTCTAATTCGATTGGAATCGAGCCAACGAGAAGTGGTTTTTGATTTCAAGATAACTTCGGGTAATTTCGTTTTTGGCGAATTTCCAGTCTAATTCGATTGGAATCGAGCCAACGAGAAGTGGTTTTTGATTTCAAGATAACTACGAGTCTTTTCATTTTTGGCGAAATTCAAGTCTAATTCGATTGGAATCGAGCCAACGAGAAGTGGTTTTTGATTTCAAGATAACTACGAGTCTTTTCATTTTTGGCGAATTGCTAGTCTAATTCGATTAGAATCAAGCCATTGAAAAGTGGTTTTTGATTTCAAGATTACTTCGGTTTAGTTCATTTTAGGCGAATAGCTTGTCTAATTCGATTCGAATGGGGCCAATGAAAAATGGTTTTTGATTTAATTATAACTTTGGGTCTTTTCATTTTTGGTGAATTGCTAGTCTAATTAGATTGTAATCGAGCCAATGAAAAGTGGTTTTTGATTTCAAGATTACTTCGGTTTAGTTCGTTTTAGGCAAATTGCTACTCTAATTCGATTCGTATGGGGCCAATAAAAAATGGTTTTTGATTTAATTATAACTTTGGGTCTTTTCTTTTTTGGCGAATTGCTAGTCTAATTAGATTGTAATCGAGCCAATGAAAAGTGGTTTTTGATTTCAAGATAACTTCGAGTTTGTTCGTTTTTGGTGAATTGCTAGTCCAATTCGATTGGAATGAGCCAATGAAAAGTGGATTTTGATTTCAAGATAACTTCAGGTTTGTTCGTTTTTTGCAAATTGCTAGTCTAATTCGATTGGAATCGAGCCAATGAAAAGTTATTTTTAA
The DNA here is from genome assembly GCF_002742605.1 of Olea europaea var. sylvestris. NCBI lineage: Eukaryota > Viridiplantae > Streptophyta > Magnoliopsida > Lamiales > Oleaceae > Olea > Olea europaea. The sequence goes on from NC_036239.1 coordinate 24,295,482, forward strand.
TTTTATGATAACTTCGAGTTTGTTCGTTTCTGGTGAATTGCTAGTCTAATTCGATTGGAATCAAGCGAATGAAAAGTTGTTTTTGATATCATGATAACTATGAGTCTGTTCGTTTCTGAAGAACTTCTAGTCTAATTCGATTGGAATAGAGCCAATGAAAAGTGGTTTTTGAATACATGATAACTTTGAGTTTGTTCGTTTTTGACAAATCGCTAGCCTAATTCGAATAGAATCAGGCCATTGAAAAGTGGTTTTTGATTTCAAGATTACTTCGGTTTAGTTCATTTTAGGCGAATTGCTAGTCTAATTCGATTCGAATGGGGCCAATGAAAAATGGTCTTTGATTTAATTATAACTTTGGGTCTTTTCATTTTTGGTGAATTGCTAGTCTAATTCGATTGTAATCGAGCCAATGAAAAGTGGATTATGATTTCAAGATAACTTCGAGTCTGTTCGTTTTTGGGGAATTAATAGTCTAATTCGATAGGAATCGAGCCAATCGTAAGTTGTTTTTGATATCATGATAACTTCTGGTTTGTTCGTTTCTGGCGAATTGCTAGTCTAATTCGATTGGAATCGAGCAAATTAAAAGTGGTTTTTGATTTCAAGATAACTACGAGTCTTTTCGTTTTTGGCGAATTACTAGTCTAATTCGATAGGAATCGAGCCAATGTAAAGTGTTTTTGATTTCAAGATAACTACGAGTCTTTTCGTTTTTGGCGAATTACTAGTCTAATTCGATAGGAATCGAGCCAATGTAAAGTGTTTTTGATTTCAAGATAACTACGAGTCTTTTCGTTTTTGGCGAATTACTAGTCTAATTCGATAGGAATCGAGCCAATGTAAAGTGTTTTTGATTTCAAGATAACTACGAGTCTTTTCGTTTTTGGCGAATTACTAGTCTAATTCGATAGGAATCGAGCCAATGTAAAGTGTTTTTGATTTCAAGATAACTACGAGTCTTTTCGTTTTTGGCGAATTACTAGTCTAATTCGATAGGAATCGAGCCAATGTAAAGTGTTTTTGATTTCAAGATAACTACGAGTCTTTTCGTTTTTGGCGAATTACTAGTCTAATTCGATAGGAATCGAGCCAATGTAAAGTGTTTTTGATTTCAAGATAACTACGAGTCTTTTCGTTTTTGGCGAATTACTAGTCTAATTCGATAGGAATCGAGCCAATGTAAAGTGTTTTTGATTTCAAGATAACTACGAGTCTTTTCGTTTTTGGCGAATTACTAGTCTAATTCGATAGGAATCGAGCCAATGTAAAGTGTTTTTGATTTCAAGATAACTACGAGTCTTTTCGTTTTTGGCGAATTACTAGTCTAATTCGATAGGAATCGAGCCAATGTAAAGTGTTTTTGATTTCAAGATAACTACGAGTCTTTTCGTTTTTGGCGAATTACTAGTCTAATTCGATAGGAATCGAGCCAATGTAAAGTGTTTTTGATTTCAAGATAACTACGAGTCTTTTCGTTTTTGGCGAATTACTAGTCTAATTCGATAGGAATCGAGCCAATGTAAAGTGTTTTTGATTTCAAGATAACTACGAGTCTTTTCGTTTTTGGCGAATTACTAGTCTAATTCGATAGGAATCGAGCCAATGTAAAGTGTTTTTGATTTCAAGATAACTACGAGTCTTTTCGTTTTTGGCGAATTACTAGTCTAATTCGATAGGAATCGAGCCAATGTAAAGTGTTTTTGATTTCAAGATAACTACGAGTCTTTTCGTTTTTGGCGAATTACTAGTCTAATTCGATAGGAATCGAGCCAATGTAAAGTGTTTTTGATTTCAAGATAACTACGAGTCTTTTCGTTTTTGGCGAATTACTAGTCTAATTCGATAGGAATCGAGCCAATGTAAAGTGTTTTTGATTTCAAGATAACTACGAGTTTATTCATTTTTGACGATTCGCTAGTCTAATTCGATTGGAATCAAGCGAATGAAAAGTTGTTTTTGATATCATGATAACTATGAGTCTGTTCGTTTCTGAAGAACTTCTAGTCTAATTCGATTGGAATAGAGCCAATGAAAAGTGGTTTTTGAATACATGATAACTTTGAGTTTGTTCGTTTTTGACAAATCGCTAGCCTAATTCGAATAGAATCAGGCCATTGAAAAGTGGTTTTTGATTTCAAGATTACTTCGGTTTAGTTCGTTTTAGGCAAATTGCTAGTCTAATTCGATTCCTACGGGGCCAATGAAAAATGCTTTTTGATTTAATTATAACTTTGGGTCTTTTCATTTTTGGTGAGTTGCTAGTCTAATTCGATTGTAATCGAGCCAATGAAAAGTGGTTTTTGATTTCAATATAACTTTGAGTTTGTTCGATTTTGGGGTATTACTAGTCTAATTCGATAGGAATCGAGCCAATGTAAAGTGGTTTTTGATTTCAACATAACTACGAGTTTATTCTTTTTTGACGATTCGCTAGTCTAATTAGATTGGAATCGAGCCAATCGTAAGTTGTTTTTGATATGATGATAACTTCGGGTTTGTTCGTTTCTGGCGAATTGCTAGTCTAATTCGATTGGAATCGGGCAAATTAAAAGTGGTTTTTGATTTCAAGATAACTTCGGGTCTTTTCATTTTTGGCGAAATTCAAGTCTAATTCGATTGGAATCGAGCCAATGAAATGTGACTTTAGATATCATGATAACTTCGTGGTTGTTCATTTATGGCGAATTGCTAGCCTAACTTAATTGGAATTGAGCCGATGAAAAGTGGTTTTTGATTTCAAGATAACTACGAGTCTTTTCATTTTTGGCGAATTGCTAGTCTAATTCAATTGGAATCGAGCCAATGAAAAGTTGATTTTGATGTCATGATAACTTAGGGATTTTTCGTTTATGCTAAATTGCTAGTCGAATTCGATTGGAATCGAGTCAAAGAAATGTGGCTTTAGATTTCATGCTAACTTCGGGTTTGTTCATTTTTTACGAATTGCTAGTCTAATTCGATTGGAATCGAGCCAAAGAAAAGTAGCTTTTGATTTCTTGATAACTTCGGGTTTGTTCATTTTTAGGGAATTGCTAGTCTAATTCGATTGGAATCGAGCCAACGAGAAGTGGTTTTTGATTTCAAGATAACTTCGGGTCATTTCGTTTTTGGCGAATTTCTAGTCTAATTCGATTGGAATCGAGCGAGTGAAAAGTTTTTTTTGATATCATGATAACTTCGAGTTTGTTCGATTCTGGAGAATTTCTAGTCTAATTCGATTGGAATCGAGCCAATGAAAAGTGGTTTTTGAATCCATGAAAACTTCGAGTTCGTTCGTTTTTGGCAAATCGCTAGTCTAATTCGAATAGAATCAAGCCATTGAAAAGTGGTTTTTGATTTCAAGATTACTTCGGTTTCGTTCATTTTAGGCGAATTGCTAGTCTAATTCGATTCTAATGGGGCCAATGAAAAATGGTCTTTGATTTAATTATAACTTTGGGTCTTTTCATTTTTGGTGAATTGCTAGTCTAATTCGATTGTAATCGAGCCAATGAAAAGTGGATTATGATTTCAAGATAACTTCGAGTCTGTTCGTTTTTGGGGAATTACTAGTCTAATTCGATACGAATCGAGCCAATGTAAAGTGGTTTTTGATTTCAAGATAACTACGAGTTTATTCATTTTTGACGATTCGCTAGTCTAATTAGATTGGAATCGAGCCAATCGTAAGTTGTTTTTGATATCATGATAACTTCGGGTTGGTTCGTTTCTGGCGAATTGCTTGTCTAATTCGATTGGAATCGAGCAAATTAAAAGTGGTTTTTGATCTCAAGATAACTTCGGGTCTTTTCATTTTTGGCGAAATTCAAGTCTAATTCGATTGGAGTCGAGCCAATGAAATGTGACTTTAGATATCATGATAACTTCGTGGTTGTTCATTTCTGGTGAATTGCCAGTCTAATTCAATTGGAATTGAGCCAATGAAAAGTGGTTTTTGATTTCGAGATAACTACGAGTCTTTTCGTTTTTGGCGAAGTGCTAGTCTAATTCGATTGGAATCGAGCCAATGAAAAGTTGATTTTGATGTCATGATAACTTAGGGTTTTTTCGTTTATGGTGAATTGCTAGTCGAATTCGATTGGAATCTAGTCAAAGAAATGTGGCTTTAGATTTCATGCTAACTTCGGGTTTGTTCATTTTTTACGAATTGCTAGTCTAATTCGATTGGAATCGAGCAAAAGAAAAGTGGCTTTTGATTTCTTGATAACTTTGGGTTTGTTCATTTTTGGCGAATTGCTAGTCTAATTCGATTGGAATCGAGCCAACGAGAAGCGGTTTTTGATTTCAAGATAACTTTGGGTCATTTCATTTTTGGCGAATTTCTAGTCTAATTCGATAGGAATCGAGCCAATGTAAAGTGTTTTTGATTTCAAGATAACTTCGGGTCTTTTCATTTTTGGCGAAATTCAAGTCTAATTCGATTGGAGTCGAGCCAATGAAAGTGGTTTTTGAATCCATGAAAACTTCGAGTTTGTTCGTTTTTGGTAAATCGCTAGTCTAATTCAAATAGAATCAAGCCATTGAAAATTGGTTTTTGATTTCAAGATTACTTCGGTTTAGTTCATTTTAGGCGAATTGCTAGTCTAATTCGATTCGAATGGGGCCAATGAAAAATGGTCTTTGATTTAATTATAACTTTGGGTCTTTTCATTTTCGGTGAATTGCTAGTCTAATTCGATTGTAATTGAGCCAATGAAAAGTGGATTATGATTTCAAGATAACTTCGAGTCTGTCCGTTTTTGGGGAATTACTAGTCTAATTCAATACGAATCGAGCCAATGTAAAGTTGTTTTTGATTTCAAGATAACTACAAGTTTATTCATTTTTGACGATTCGCTTGTCTAATTAGATTGGAATCGAGCCAATCGTAAGTTGTTTTTGATATCATGATAACTTCGGGTTTGTTCGTTTTTGGTGAATTGCTTGTCTAATTCGATTCGAATCGAACAAATTAAAAGTGGTTTTTGATTTCAAGATAACTTCGGGTCTTTTCATTTCTGGCGAAATTCAAGTTTAATTCGATTGGAGTCGAGCCAGTGAAATGTGACTTTAGATATCATGGTAACTTCGTGGTTGTTCATTTCTGGCGAATTGCTAGTCTAATTCAATTGGAATTGAGCCAATGAAAAGTGGTTTTTGATTTCAAGATAACTACGAGTCTTTTCGTTTTTGGCGAATTGCTAGTCTAATTCGATTGGAATCGAGCCAATGAAAAGTTGATTTTGATGTCATGATAACTTAGGGTTTTTTCGTTTATGGTGAATTGCTAATCGAATTCGATTGGAATCGAGTCAAAGAAATGTGGCTTTAGATTTCATGCTAACTTCGGGTTTGTTCATTTTTTATGAATTGCTAGTCTAATTCGATTGGAATCGAGCCAAAGAAAAGTGGCTTTTGATTTCTTGATAACTTCGGGTTCGATCTTTTTTCGCGAATTGCTAGTCTAATTCGATTGGAATCGGGCCAACGAGAAGTGGTTTTTGATTTCAAGATAACTTCGGGTAATTTCGTTTTTGGCGAATTTCCAGTCTAATTCGATTGGAATCGACCGAATGAAAAGTTGTTTTTAATATCATGATAACTTCATGTTTGTTCGTTTCTGGAGCATTTCTAGTCTAATTCGATTGGAATCGAGCCAATGAAAAGTGGTTTTTGAATCCATGGTAACTTCGAGTTTGTTTGTTTTTGACAAATCGCTAGTCTAATTCGATTAGAATCAAGCCATTGAAAAGTGATTTTTGATTTCAAGATTACTTCGGTTTAGTTCATTTTAGGCGAATTGCTAGTCTAATTTGATTCGAATGGGGCCAATGAAAAATGGTGTTTGATTTAATTATAACTTTGGGTCTTTTCATTTTTGGTGAATTGCTAGTCTAATTCGATTGTAATCGAACGAATGAAAAGTGGTTTTTGATTTCACGATAACTTCGAGTTTGTTCGTTTTTGGGGAATTACTAGTCTAATTCGATAGGAATCGAGCCAATGTAAAGTAGTTTTTGATTTCAAGATAACTACGAGTTTATTCGTTTTTGACGATTCGCTAGTCTAATTAGATTGGAATCGAGCCAATCGTAAGTTGTTTTTGATATCATGATAACTTCGGGTTTGTTCGTTTCTAGCGAATTGCTTGTCTAATTCGATTGGAATCAAGCAAATTAAAAGTGGTTTTTGATTTCAAGATAACTTCGGGTCTTTTCATTTTTGGCAAAATTCAAGTCTAATTCGCTTGGAGTCGAGCCAATGAAATGTGAGTTTAGATATCGTGATAACTTCGTGGTTGTTCATTTCTGGCGAATTGCTAGCCTAATTCAATTGGAATTGAGCCAATGAAAAGTGGTTTTTGATTTCAAGATAACTACGAGTCTTTTCATTTTTTGCGAATTGCTAGTTTAATTCGATTGGAATCGAGACAATGAAAAGTTGATTTTGATGTCATGATAACTTAGGGATTTTTCGTTTATGCTGAATTGCTAGTCGAATTCGATTGAAATCGAGTCAAAGAAATGTGGCTTTTGATTTCATGCTAACTTTGGGCTTGTTCATTTTTTACGAATTTCTAGTCTAATTCGATTGGAATCGAGCCAAAGAAAAGTGGCTTTTGATTTCTTGATAACTTCGGGTTTGTTCATTTTTGGGGAATTGCTAGTCTAATTCGATTGGAATCGAGCTAACGAGAAGTGGTTTTTGATTTCAAGATAACTTCGGGTCATTTCGTTTTTGGCGAATTTCCAGTCTAATTCGATTGGAATCGACCGAATGAAAAGTTGTTTTTGATATCATGATAACTTCGAGTCTGTTCGTTTCTGAAGAACTTCTAGTCTAATTCGATTGGAATCGAGCCAATGAAAAGTGGTTTTTGAATCCATGATAACTTGGAGTTTGTTCGTTTTTGACAAATCGCTAGTCTAATTCGAATAGAATCAAACCATTGAAAAGTGGTTTTTGATTTCAAGATTACTTCGGTTTAGTTCGTTTTAGGCAAATTGCTAGTCTAATTCGATTCGTATGGGGCCAATGAAAAATGCTTTTTGATTTAATTATAGCTTTGGGTCTTTTCATTTTTGGAGAATTACTAGTCTAATTCGATTGTAATCGCGCCAATGAAAAGTGGTTTTTGATTTCAATATAACTTTGAGTTTGTTCGATTTTGGGGAATTACTAGTCTAATTCGATAGGAATCGAGCCAATGTAAAGTGGTTTTTGGTTTCAAGATAACTTCGGGTCTTTTCATTTTTGGCGAAATTCAAGTCTAATTCGCTTGGAGTCGAGCCAATGAAATGTGAGTTTAGATATCGTGATAACTTCGTGGTTGTTCATTTATGGCGAATTGCTAGCCTAACTCAATTGGAATTGAGCCAATGAAAAGTGGTTTTTGATTTCAAGATAACTACGAGTCTTTTCGTTTTTGGCGAATTGCTAGTCTAATTCGATTGGAATCGAGCCAATGAAAAGTTGATTTTGATGTCATGATAACTTAGGGATTTTTCGTTTATGCTGAATTGCTAGTCGAATTCGATTGGAATCGAGTCAAAGAAATGTGGCTTTAGATTTCATGCTAACTTTGGGTTTGTTCATTTTTTACAAATTGCTAGTCTAATTCGATTGGAATCGAGCTAAAGAAAAGTGGCTTTTGATTTCTTGATAACTTTGGGTTTGTTCATTTTTGGCGAATTGCTAGTCTAATTTGATTGGAATCGAGCCAACGAGAACTGGTTTTTGATTTCAAGATAACTTCGGGTCATTTCATTTTTGGCGAATTTCTAGTCTAATTCGATTGGAATCGAGCGAATGAAAAGTTGTTTTTGATATCATGATAACTTCGAGTTTGTTCGTTTCTGGAGAATTTCTAGTCTAATTCGACTGGAATCGAGCCAATGAAAAATGGTTTTTGAATCCAAGAAAACTTCGAGTTTGTTCGTTTTTGGCAAATTGTTAGTCTAATTCGAATAGAATCAAGCCATTGAAAAGCGGTTTTCGATTTCAAGATTACTTCGGTTTAGTATATTTTAGGCGAATTGCTAGTCTAATTCGATTCGAATGGGGCCAATGAAAAATGGTCTTTGATTTAATTATAACTTTGGGTCTTTTCATTTTTGGTGAATTGCTAGTCTAATTCGATTGTAATCGAGCCAATGAAAAGTGGTTTTTGATTTCAAGATAACTTCGAGTTTGTTCGTTTTTGGGGAATTACTAGTCTAATTCGATAGGAATCGAGCCAATGTAAAGTTTTTTTTGATTTCAAGATAACTACGAGTTTGTTCGTTTTTGGGGAATTACTAGTCTAATTCGATAGGAATTGAGCCAATGTAAAGTGTTTTTGATTTCAAGATAACTACGAGTTTATTCATTTTTGACGATTCGCTAGTCTAATTAGATTGTAATCCAGGCAATCTTAAGTTGTTTTTTATATCATGATAACTTCGGGTTTGTTCGTTTCTAGCGAATTGCTAGTCTAATTCGATTGGAATCGAGCAAATTAAAAGTGGTTTTTGATTTCAAGATAACTTCAGGTCTTTTCAATTTTGGCGAAATTCAAGTCTAATTCGCTTGGAGTCGAGCCAATGAAATGGGAGTTTAGATATCATGATAACTTCATGGTTGTTCATTTCTGGCGAATTGCTAGCATAATTCAATTGGAATTGAGCCAATGAAAAGTGGTTTTTGATTTCAAGATAACTACGAGTCTTTTCATTTTTTGCGAATTGCTAGTTTAATTCGATTGGAATCGAGCCAATGAAAAGTTGATTTTGATGTCATGATAACTTAGTAATTTTTCGTTTATGCTGAATTGCTAGTCGAATTCGATTGGAATCGAGTCAAAGAAATGTGGCTTTAGATTTCATGCTAACTTCGGGTTTGTTCATTTTTTACGAATTGCTAGTCTAATTCGATTGGAATCGAGCCAAAGAAAAGTGGCTTTTGATTTCTTGATTATTTCGGGTTTGTTCATTTTTGGGGAATTGCTAGTCTAATTCGATTGGAATCGAGCCAACGAGAAGTGGTTTTTGATTTCAAGATAACTTCGGGTAATTTCGTTTTTGGCGAATTTCCAGTCTAATTCGATTGGAATCGACCGAATGAAAAGTTGTTTTTAATATCATGATAACTTCATGTTTGTTCGTTTCTGGAGCATTTCTAGTCTAATTCGATTGGAATCGAGCCAATGAAAAGTGGTTTTTGAATCCATGGTAACTTCGAGTTTGTTTGTTTTTGACAAATCGCTAGTCTAATTCGATTAGAATCAAGCCATTGAAAAGTGATTTTTGATTTCAAGATTACTTCGGTTTAGTTCATTTTAGGCGAATTGCTAGTCTAATTTGATTCGAATGGGGCCAATGAAAAATGGTGTTTGATTTAATTATAACTTTGGGTCTTTTCATTTTTGGTGAATTGCTAGTCTAATTCGATTGTAATCGAACGAATGAAAAGTGGTTTTTGATTTCACGATAACTTCGAGTTTGTTCGTTTTTGGGGAATTACTAGTCTAATTCGATAGGAATCGAGCCAATGTAAAGTAGTTTTTGATTTCAAGATAACTACGAGTTTATTCGTTTTTGACGATTCGCTAGTCTAATTAGATTGGAATCGAGCCAATCGTAAGTTGTTTTTGATATCATGATAACTTCGGGTTTGTTCGTTTCTGGCGAATTGCTAGTCTAATTCGATTGGAATCGAGCAAATTAAAAGTGGTTTTTGATTTCAAGATAACTTCGGGTCTTTTCATTTTTGGCGAAATTCAAGTCTAATTCGATTGGAGTCGAGCCAATGAAATGTGACTTTAGATATCATGTAACTTCATGGTTGTTCATTTCTGGCGAATTGTTAGCCTAATTCAATTGGAATTGAGCCAATGAAAAGTGGTTTTTGATTTCAAGATAACAACGAGTCTTTTTGTTTTTGGCGAATTGCCAGTCTAATTCGACTGGAATCGAGCCAATGAAAAGTTGATTTTGATGTCATGATAACTTAGGGTTTTTTCGTTTATGGTGAATTGCTAGTCGGATTCGATTGGAATCGAGTCAAAGAAATGTGGCTTGAGATTTCATGATAACTTCGGGTTTGTTCATTTTTTACGAATTTCTAGTCTAATTCGATTGGAATCGAGCCAAAGAAAAATGGCTTTTGATTTCTTGATAACTTCGGGTTTGTTCATTTTTGGCGAATTGCTAGTCAAATTCGATTGGAATCGAGCCAAAGAGAAGTGGTTTTTGATTTCAAGATAACTTCGGGTCATTTCATTTTTGGCGAATTTCTAGTCTAATTCGATTGGAATCGAGCCAAAGAGAAGTGGTTTTTGATTTCAAGATAACTTCGGGTCATTTCATTTTTGGCGAATTTCTAGTCTAATTCGATTGGAATCGAGCGAATTAAAAGTTGTTTTTGATATCATGGTAACTTCGACTTTGTTCATTTCTAGAGAATTTCTAGTCTAATTCGATGGTAACTTCGAGTTCGTTTGTTTTTGACAAATCACTAGTCTAATTCGAATAGAATCAAGCCATTGAAAAGTGGTTTTTGATTTCAAGATTACTTCGGTTTAGTTCGTTTTAGGCAAATTGCTAGTCTAATTCGATTCGAATGGGGCCAGTGAAAAATGGTTTTTGATATAATTATAACTTTGGGTCTTTTCATTTTTGGTGAATTGCTAGTCTAATTCGATTGTAATCGAGCCAATGAAAAGTTGGTTTTGATTACAAGATAACTTCGAGTTTGTTCATTTTTGGGGAATTACTAGTCTAATTCGATAGGAATCGAGTCAATGTAAAGTGGGTTTTGATTTCAAGATAACTACGAGTTTATTCATTTTTGACGATTCGCTAGTCTAATTAGATTGGAATCGAGCCAATCGTAAGTTGTTTTTGATATCATGATAACTACGGGTTTGTTCGTTTCTAGCGAATTGCTAATCTAATTCAATTGGAATCGAAGAAATTAAAAGTGGTTTTTGATTTCAAAATAACTTCGGGTCTTTTCTTTTTTGGCGAAATTCAAGTCTAATTCGATTGGAGTCGAGCCAATGAAATGTGACTTTAGATATCATGATAACTTCGTGGTTGTTCATTTCTGGCGAATTGCTAGTCTAATTCAATTGAAATTGAGCCAATGAAAAGTGGTTTTTGATTTCAAGATAACTACGAGTCTTTTCATTTTTGGCGAATTGCAAGTCTAATTCGATTGGAATCGAGCCAATGAAAAGTTGATTTTGATGTCATGATAACTTAGGGTTTTTTCGTTTATGGTGAATTGCTAGTCGAATTCGATTGGAATCGAGTCAAAGAAATGTGGCTTTAGATTTCATGCTAACTTCGGGTTTGTTCATTTTTTATGAATTGCTAGTCTAATTCGATTGGAATCGAGCCAAAGAAAAGTGGCTTTTGATTTCTTGATAACTTAGGGTTTGTTCATTTTTGGCGAATTGCTAGTCTAATTCGATTGGAATCGAGCCAATGAGAAGTGGTTTTTGGTTTCAAGATAACTTCGGGTCATTTCATTTTTGGCGAATTTCTAGTCTAATTCGATTGGAATCGAGCGAATGAAAAGTTGGTTTTGATATCATGATAACTTCGAGTTTCTTCGTTTCTAGAGAATTTCTAGTCTAATTCTATTGGAATCGAGCCAATGAAAAATGGTTTTTGAATCCATGGTAACTTCGAGTTTGTTCGTTTTTGACAAATCGCTAGTCTAATTCGAATAGAATCAAGCCATTGAAAACTGGTTTTTGATTTCAAGATTACTTCAGCTAAGTTCATTTTAGGTGAATTGCTAGTCTAATTCTATTCGAATGGGACCAACGAAAAATGGTTTTTGATTTAATTATAACTTTGGGTCTTTTCATTTTTGGTGAACTGCTAGTCTAATTCGATTGTAATCGAGCCAATGAAAAGTGATTTTTGATTTCAAGATAACTTCGAGTTTGTTCGTTTTTGAGGAATTGCTAGTCTAATTCGATAGGAATCGAGCCAATTTAAAGTGTTTTTGATTTCAAGATAACTACGAATTTATTCATTTTTGACGACTTGCTGGTCTAATTATATTGGAATCGAGCCAATCGTAAGTTGTTTTTGATATCATGATAATTTCGAGTTTGTTCATTTTTGGCGAATTACAAGTCTAATTCGATTGGAATCGAGCAAATTAAAAGTGGTTTTTGATTTCAAGATAACTTCGGGTCTTTTCATTTTTGGCGAAATTCAAGTCTAATTCGATTGGAATCGAGCAAATTAAAAGTGGTTTTTGATTTCAAGATAACTTCGGGTCTTTTCATTTTTGGCGAAATTCAAGTCTAATTCGATTGGAGCCGGGCCAATGAAATGTGACTTTAGATATCATGATAACTTCGTGGTTGTTCATTTCTGGCGAATTGCTAGCCTAATTCAATTGGAATTGAGCCAAGGAAAAGTGGTTTTTGATTTCAAGATAACTACGAGTCTTTTCGTTTTTGGCGAATTGCTAGTCTAATTCGATTGGAATCGAGCCAATGAAAAGTTGATATTGATGTCATCATAACTTAGGGTTTTTTCGTTTATGGTGAATTGCTAGTCGAATTCGATTGGAATCGAGTCAAAGAAATGTGGCTTTAGATTTCATGCTAACTTCGGGTTTGTTCATTTTTAACGAATTGCCAGTCTAATTCGATTGGAATCAAGCCAAAGAAAAGAGGCTTTTGATTTCTTGATAACTTCGGATTTGTTCATTTTTGGCGAATTGCTAGTCTAATTCGATTGGAATCGAGCCAACGAGAAGTGGTTTTTGATTTCAAGATAACTTCGGGTCGTTTCATTTTTGGCAAATTTCTAGTCTAATTCGATTGGAATCGAGCGAATGAAAAGTTGTTTTTGATATCATGATAACTTCGACTTTGTTCATTTCTAGAGAATTTCTAGTCAAATTCGATTGGTATCGAGCCAATGAAAAGTGGTTTTTGAATCCATGATAACTTTGAGTTTGTTCGTTTTTGACAAATCGCTAGTCTAATTCGAATAGAATCAAGCCATTGAAAATTGGTTTTTGTTTCAAGATTACTTCGGTTTAGCTCGTTTTAGGTGAATTGCTAGTCTAATTCGATTCGAATGGGGCCAATGAAAAATGGTTTTCGATTTAATTATAACTTTGGGTCTTTTTATTTTTGGTGAATTGCTAGTCTAATTCGATTGTAATCGAACGAATGAAATGTGGTTTTTGATTTCACGATAACTTCGAGTTTGTTCGTTTTTGGGGAATTACTAGTCTAATTCGATAGGAATCGAGCCAATGTAAAGTGGTTTTTGATTTCAAGATAACTACGAGTTTATTCATTTTTAACGATTCGCTAGTCTAATTAGATTGGAATCGAGCCAATCGTAAGTTGTTTTTGATATCATGATAACTTCGGGTTTGTTCGTTTCTGGCGAATTGCTAGTCTAATTCAATTGGAATTGAGCCATTGAAAAGTAATTTTTGATTTCAAGACAACTACGAGTCTTTTCATTTTTGGCGAATTGCTAGTCTAATTCGATTGGAATCGAGCAAATTAAAAGTGGTTTTTGATTTCAAGATAACTTCGGGTCTTTTCATTTTTGGCGAAATTCAAGTCTAAATCGATTGGAGTTGAGCCAATGAAATGTGACTTTTGATATCATGATAACTTCGTGGTTGTTCATTTCTGGCGAATTGCTAGTCTAATTCAATTGGAATTGAGCCATTGAAAAGTAATTTTTGATTTCAAGATAACTACGAGTCTTTTCATTTTTGGCGAATTGCTAGTCTAATTCGATTGCAATCGTGCCAATGAAAAGTTGATTTGATGTCATGATAACTTAGGGTTTGTTCATTTCTGGTGAATTGCTAGTCGAATTCGATTGGAATCGAGTCAAAGAAATGTGGCCTTAGATTTCATGATAACTTTGGATTTGTTCATTTTTGACGAATTGCTAGTCTAATTCGATTGGATTGGAATCGAGCCAAAGAAAAGTGGCTTTTGATTACTTGATAACTTCGGGTTTGCTCAGTTTTGGCAAGTTGCTAGTCTAATACGATTGGAATCGAGCCAATGAGAAGTGATTTTTGATTTAAAGATAACTCCAGGTCATTCCATTTTTTGGCGAATTTCTAGTCTGATTCGATTGGAATCGAGCAAATGAAAAGTGGTTTTTGATATCATGATAACTTCGGGTCTGTTCGTTTCTCGCGAATTTCTAGTCTAATTCGATCGGAAACGAGCCAATGAAAAGTGGTTTTTGAATCCATGATAACTTCGAGTTTGTTCATTTTTGACGAATCGCTAGTCTAATTCGTATAGAATCAAGCCATTGCTAGTCTAATTCGATTCGAATCGAGCCAATGAAAAGTGGTTTTTGATTCATGATAACTTTGGGTCTTTTCAATTTTGGTGAATTTCTAGTCTAATTCGATTGGAATCGAGCCAATGAAAAGTGGTTTTTGATTTCAAGATAACTTTGAGTTTGTTCGTTTTTGACGATTCGCTAGTCTAATTAGATTCGAATCGAGCCAATCAAAAGTTGTTTTTGATATCATGATAACTTCGGGTTTGTTCGTTTCTAGCGAATTGCTTATCTAATTCGATTGGAATCGAGCCAATGAGAAGTGGTTTTTGATTTCACTCTAACTTCGAGTCTTTTCATTTTTGCTGAATTGCTAGTCTAATTCGATTGGAATTGAACCAATGAAAAGTGGTTTTTGATTTCATGATAACTTCGTGTTTGTTCATTTTTAGGGTATTCCTAGTCTAATTCGATTGGAATCGAGCCAATGAAAAGTTGTTTTTGATTTCATGATAACTTCGGGTTTGTTCGTTTCTTGCGAATCGCTAGTCTAATTGGATTGGAATCGAGCCAATTAGAAATGGTTTTTGATTTCTAGATAACTTCAGGTCTTTTCAATTTTGGAGAAATTCAAGTCCAATTCGATTGGAGTCGAGCCAATGAAATGTGACTTTAGATATCATGATAACTTCAGGGTTGTTCATTTCTGGCAAATTGCTAGTCCAATTCAATTGGAATTGAGCCAATGAAAAGTGGCTTTTGATTTCAAGATAACTACAGGTCATTTCATTTTTGATGAATTGCTAGTCTAATTCGATTGGAATCGAGCCAAAGAAAAGTGGCTTTTGATTTCTTGATAACTTCGGGTCTGTTCGTTTCTTGCGAATTTCTATTCTAATTCGATTGGAATCACGCCAGTTAAAAATGGTTTTTCATTCCATGATAACTTCGTGTTTGTTCATTTTTGACGAATCGCTAGTCTAATTGGAATAGAATCAAGCCATTGAAAAGTGATTTTTGATTTCAAGATTACTTCGGTTTAGGTCATTTTAGGCGAATTGCTAGTCTAATTCGATTCGAATTGAGCCCATGAAAAGTGGTTTTTGATTTCATGATAACTTCTGGTCTTTTCATTTTTGACGAATTGCTAGTCTAATTCGATTGGAATTGAGCCAATGAAAAATGGTTTTTTATTTCATGATAACCTTGTGTTTGTTCATTTCTAGCGAATTGCTAGTCTAATTAGATTGGAATCGAGCCTATGAAAAGTGGCTTTTGATTTCATGATAACTTTAGGTCTTTTCATTGTTGGCGAATTGTTAGTCTAATTCGATTGGAATCGAGCCAATGAAAAGTGGTATTCGATATCATGATAACTTTGGGTATGTTTGTCTTCAGCGAATTTCTAGTCCAATTTGATTGGAATCGAGCCAATTAGAAGTGGCTTTTGATTTCGTGATAACTTCGAGTTTCTTCATTTTTTATGAATCGCTTAACAAATTCGATTGGAATTGTTCCAATGAGAAGTGTTTTTTGATTTCATGATAACTTCGAGTTTCTTCATTTTTGATGATTCGCTAGTCTAATTCAATTGGAATTGAGCCAATGAAAAGTCATTTTTGATTTCTTGAAAACTTCGGGTTTGTTCATTTTTGACGAATTACTAGTCTAATTCGATTGGAATCGAGCCAATGAAAAGTGGCTTTCGATTTCAGGATAACTTCGCTTCATTCATTTTTGGCGAATTTCTAGTCGAATACGATTGGAATCGAGCCAATGAAAAGTGATTTTTGATTTCATGATAATTTCGGGTTAGTTTATATTTGGCGAACCGCTTGTCTAATTTGACTGAAATCAGGCCAATGAAAAGTAATTTTTGATTTCATGATAACTTCGGGTTTGTTCAATTTTGGTGAATTGTTAGTTTAATTCGCTTGGAATCGAGCCAATGAAATGTTGTTTTTGATTTCGTGATAACATCGGGTTTGTTTGTTTTTAGCAAATTGCTAGTCTAATTCAATTGGAATAGAGCCAGTGAAAAGTGGTTTTTGATTTCATGCTAACTACAGTTATTTTCATTTTTGGCGAATTGCTAGTTTAATTCGATTGGAATTGAGCCAATGAAAAGTTGTTTTTGATGTCATGATAACTACGGGTTTGTTCGTTTCTGGCGAATTGCTAGTCAAATTTGATTGGAATTGAGCAAATGTAAAGTGGCTTTTGATTTCATGATAACTTCGAGTTTCTTCGTTTTTGACGAATCGCTTGTCAAATTCGATTGGAATCGAGCCAGAGAAAAATGGTTATTGATTTTAAGATAACTTCGAGCTTGTTCATTTTTGAGGATTCGCTAGTCTAATTAGAGTGGAATCGAGCCAATCGAAGGTTGTTTTTGATATCATGATAACTTCGGGTTTGTTCTTTTCTAGCGAATTGCTTGTCTAATTCGATTGGAATCGAGCCAATAAGAAGTGGGTTTTGATTTCAAGATAACTTCAAGTTTTTTTCATTTTTGCCGAATTGCTAGTCTAATTCGATTGGAATCGAACCAATGAAAAGTGGTTTTTGATTTCATGATAACTTCGTGTTTCTTCATTTTTGGGGAATTACTAGTCTAATTCGATTGGAATCGAGCTAACAAAAAGTTGCTTTTGATTTCACGATAACTTCGGGTTTGTTCATTTCTGGTGAATTGCTACTCTAATTTGATTGGAATCGAGCCAATGAGAAGTGGTTTTTGATTTCAAGATAACTTCGGGTCTTTTCATTTTTGGCGAAATTCAAGTCCAATTCGATTGGAGTCGAGCCAATGAAATATGACTTTAGATATCATGATAACTTTGGGGTAGTTCATTTCTGGCGAATTGCTAGTCTAATTCAATTGGAATTAAGCCAATGAAAAGTGGTTTTTGATTTCAAGATAACTACGGGTCTTTTCATTTTTGGCGAATTGCTAGTCTAATTCGATTGGTATCGAGCCAATGAGAAATGGTTTTTAATTTCAAGATAAATTCGAGTCTTTTCATTTTTGGCGAATTTCTAGTCTAATTCGATTGGAATCGAGCGAAAGAAAAGTGGTTTTTGATATCATGATAACTTCGGGTTTGTTCGTTTCTGACAAATTTCTAGTCTAATTCGATTGTAATCGAGCCAATTAAAAGTGGTTTTTGATTCCATGATAACTTCGAGTTTGTTCGTTTTTGCCGAATCGCTAGTGTAATTTGAATAGAATCAAGCCATTGAAAAGTGGTTTTTGATTTCAAGATAACTTCTGTTTTGTTCGTTTTAGGCGAATTGCGAGTCTAATTCGATTCGAATGGAGCCAATGAAAAGTGATTTTTGATTTCATGATAACTTCGGGTCTTTTCATTTTTGGTGAATTGCTAGCCTAATTCGATTGGAATCGAGCCAATGAAAAGTGGTTTTTGATTTCATGATAACTTCGAGTTTGTTCATTTTTTGACAATTCGCTAGTCTAATTAGATTGGAATCGAGCCAATTGAAAGTTGTTTTTGATATCATGATAACTTTGGGTTTGTTCGTTTCTGGCGAATCGCTTGTCTAATTCGATTGGAATCGAGCAAATGAACAGTGGTTTTTGATTTCAAGACAACTTCGGGTCATTTCATTTTAGGCAAAATTCAAGTCTAATTCGACTGGAGTCGAGCCAATGAATTGTGACTTTAGATATCATGATAACTTCGGGTTTGTTCATTTCTGGCGAATTGCTAGTCTAATTCAATTGGAATTGAGCCAATGAAAAGTAGTTTTTTATTTAAAGATAATTTCGGGTCTTTCCATTTTTGGCGAATTTCTAGTCTGATTCGATTGGAATCGAGCGAATGTAAAGTGGTTTTTGATATCATGATAACTGCGGGTTTGTTTATTTCTCTCGAATTTCTAGTCTAATTCGATTGGAATCGAGCCAATGAAAAGTGGTTTTTGAATCCATGATAACTTCGAGTTCATTCATTTTTTACGAATGGCTAGTCAAATTTGAATAGAGTCAAGCCATTGAAAAGTGGTTTTTGATTACAGGATTACTTCGGTTTAGTTCATTTTAGTCAAATTGCTAGTCTAATTCGATTCGAATCAAGCCAATGAAAAGTGGTTTTTGATTTCATGATAACTTTGGGTCTTTTTATTTTTGGGCGAATTGCTAGTCTAATTCGATTGGAATCGAGCCAGTGAAAAAGTGATTTTTGATTTCAAGATAACTTCGAGTTTGTTCGTTTTTTACGATTCGCTAGTCTAATTAGATTTGATCGAGCCAATTGAAAGTTGTTTTTGATATCATGATAACTTCGGGTATGTTTGTTTATGGCGAATTGCTTGTCTAATTCAATTGGAATCGAGCCAACGAGAAGTGGTTTTTGATTTCACGATAACTTTAAGTCTTTTCATTTTTGCCAAATTGCTAGTCTAATTCGATTGGAATTGAACCAATGAAAAGTGGTTTTTTATTTTATGATAACTTCGTGTTTGTTCATTTTGGAGGAATTTCTAGTCCAATTCGATTAGAATCGAGCCAATGAAAAGTTGTTTTTGATTTCATGATGACTTTGGGCTTGTTTGTTTCTGGCGAATTGCTAGTGTAATTCGATTTGAATTGAGCCCATAAGAAGTGGTTTTTGAATTCAAGATAACTTCGGGTCTTTTCATTTTTGGCGAAATTCAAGTCCAATTCGATTGGAGTCGAGCCAATGAAATGTGACTTTGGATAACGTGATAACTTCGGGGTTGTTCATTTCTGGCGAATTGCTAGTCTAATTCAAATGGAATTGGGCCAATAAAAAGTGGTTTTTGATTTCAAGATAACAACGGGTCTTTTCATTTTTGGCGAATTGCTAGTCTAATTCGATTGGAATCGAGCTAATGAAAAGTGGTTTTTGATTTCAAGATAACTTCGGGTCTTTTCATTTTTGGCGAATTGCTAGTCTAATTCGATTGGAATCGAGCTAATGAAAAGTGGTTTTTGATTTCAAGATAACTTCGAGTTTGTTAATTTTTAGGGAATTACTAGTCTAATTCGATTGGAATCGAGCCAATGAAATGTTGTTTTTGATTTCATGATGACTTCGGGTTTGTTCATTTCTGGCGAATTACTAGTCTAATTCGATTGGAATCGAGCCAATGAGAAGTGGTTTTTGATTTCAAGATAACTTCGGGTCTTTTCATTTTTGGCGAATTTCCAGTCTAATTCAATTGGAATCTAGCGAATAAAAAGTGGTTTTTGATATCATGATAACTTCGGGTTTTTCGTTTCTCGCGAATTTCTAGTCTAATTCGATTGGAATCGAGCCTATGAAAAGTGGTTTTTGATTCCATGATAACTTCGAGTTTGTTCATTTTTGACGAATCGCTAGTCAAATTCGAATAGAATCAAGCCATTGAAAAGTGGTTTTTGATTTTGAGATAACTTCGGTTTTGTTCGTTTTAGGCGAATGGCTAGTCTAATTTGATTAGAATCGAGCCAATGAAAAGTGATTTTTGATTTCATGGTAACTTTGGGTCGTTTCATTTTTGGCGAATTGCTAGTCTAATTCGATTTGAATCGAGCCAATGAGAAGTGGTTTTTCATTTCAATATAACTTCGGGTCTTTTCATTTTTGGCGAATTTCTAGTCTAATTCGGTTGGAATCGAGCGAATGAAAAGTGGTTTTTGATATCATGATAACTTCGGGTTTGTTCGTTTATGACGAATCACTAGTCTAATTCGATTGGAATCGAGCCGATGAAAAGTTGATTTTGATTTCTTGATAACTTCGGGTCTTTTCATTTTTGGCGAATTGCTAATCCAATTCGATTGGAATCGAGCTAATGAAAAGTAGGTTTTGATTTCATGATAACTTCGGGTCTTTTCAGTTTTGACAAATCTCTAGTCCAATTCGATTGGAATCAAGCCAACGAAAAGTGGTTTTTTATTTTCAAGATAACTTTTGGTTTTGTTCATTTTAGGCGAATTGCTAGTTTAATTCGATTGGAATCGAGCCAATAAAAAGTGGTTTTTTGATTTCATGATAACTTCAAGTTTGTTCGTTTTTGGCGAATTTCTAGCCTAATTCAATTGGAATCGAGCCAATGAAAAGTGATTTTTGCTTCCATGATAACTTTGAGTTTGTTCATTTTTGACGAATTACTAGTCTAATTCGAATAGAATCAAGCCATTGAAAAGTGGTTTTTGATTTCAAGATAACTTCGGTTTTGTTCATTTTAGGAGAATTGCTAATCTAATTCTTTTCGAATCGAGCTAATGAAAAGTGGTTTTTGACTTCAAGATAACTTCGGGTCTTTTCATTTTTGTCGAATTCCTAGCCTAATTCGATTAGAATCGAGCCAATGAAAAGTGGTTTTTGATATCATGATAACTTTGGGTTTGTTCATTTCTGGCGAATCGCTAGTCTAATTCGATTGGAATCGAGCCAATGAAAAGTGGTTTTTGATTTCAAGATAACATCGGGTCTTTTCATTTTTAGGCTAATTTGATTGGAATCGAGCCAATGAAAAGTGTTTTTTGATATCATGAAAACTTCGGGTTTGCTCGTTTCTGGCGAATTGCTAGTCAAATTCGATTGGACTCGAGCCAATGAAAAGTGGTTTTTGATTTGACGATAACTTTGGTTTTGTTCATTTTAGGCGAATTGCTAGTTTAATTCGATTGGGATCGTGCCAATAAAAAGTGGTTTTTGATTTCATGATAACTTCAAGTTTGTTCATTTTTGGCAATTGCTAGTCTAATTCGATTAAAATCTGGGCAACGAAATGTGGTTTTTGATTTCATGATTACTTCGGGTTTTTTTATTTTTAGCGAATTGCTAGTTTAATTCGATTGGAATCGAGCTAATGAAAAGTGGCTTTCGATTTATGGATAACTTTGGCTTCATTTGTTTTTGGCGAATTGCTAGTCGAATTCGACTGTAATCGAACCAATGAAAAGTGGTATTTGATTTCATGATAACTTCGAATTTGTTCATTTATGGCGAATTGCTAGTCTAATTCGACTGGAATTGAGCCAATGAAAAGTGGCATTTGATTTCATGATAACTTCAGGTTTGTTCATTTTTTGCGAATTGCTAGTAAATTTTGATTGGAATCAAGCCAATAAAAAGTAGTTTTTGATTCATGATAACTTCGGGTTTGTTCGTTCTTGGCGAATTGCTACTCTAATTCGATTGGAATCGAGCGAATGAAAAGAGATTTTTGATATCATGATAACTTCGGGTTTGTTCGTTTCTAGCGAATTTCTAGTCCATTCGATTGGAATCGAGCCAATGAAAAGTGGTTTATGATTCCCTGATAACTTCGAGTTTGTTCGTTTTTGATGAATCGCTAGTCTAATTGGAATGGAATCAAGCCATTGAAAAGTGGTTTTTGATTTCAAGATAACTTCGGTTTTGTTCGTTTTAGGTGAATGGCTAGTCTAATTCGATTCGAATCGAGCCAATGAAAAGTGATTTTTGATTTCATGATAATTTTGGGTCGTTTCATTTTTGGCGAATTGCTAGTCTAATTCGATTTGAATGGAGCCAATGAGAAGTGGTTTTTGATTTCAATATAACTTCAGGTCTTCTCATTTTTGGCGAATTTCTAGTCTAATTCGATTGGAATCGAGCGAATAAAAAGTGGTTTTTGATATCATGATAACTTCGGGTTTGTTCTTTTCTGGCGAATCACTAGTCTAATTCGATTGGAATCGGGCCGATGAAAAGTTGATTTTGATTTCATCATAACTTCGGGTCTTTTCATTTTTGGCGAATTGCTAGTCTAATTCGATTGGAATCGAGCCAATGAAAAGTGGGTTTTGATTTCATGATAACTTTGGGCATTTTCATTTTTGATGAATCTCTAGTCCAATTCGATTGGAATCAAGCGAATGAAAAGTGGTTTTTGATTTCAAGATAACTTTGGTTTTGTTCATTTTAGGCGAATTGCTAGTTTAACTCGATTGGAATCGAGCCAATAAAAAGTGGTTTTTGATTTCATGATAACTTTGAGTTTGTCCATTTTTGGCGAATTTCTAGTCTAATTCGATTGGAATCGAGCCAATGAAGAGTGGTTTTTGATTCCATGATAACATTGAGTTTGTTCGTTTTTAACGAATCGCTAGTCTAATTCGAATAGAATCAAGCCATTGAAAAGTGGTTTTTGATTTCAAGATAACTTCGATTTTGTTCGTTTTAGGCGAATTGCTAGTCTAATTTGATTGGAATCGAGCCAATGAAAAGTTGTTTTTGATTCCATGATAACATTGAGTTTGGTCATTTTTAACGAATCGCTAGTCTAATTCGAATAGAATCAAGCCATTGAAAAGTTGTTTTTGATTTCAAGATAACTTCGATTTTGTTCGTTTTAGGTGAATTGCTAGTCTAATTCGATTCGAATCGAGCCAATGAAAAGTGATTTTTGATTTCAAGATAACTTCGGGTCTTTTCGTTTTTGTCGAATTGCTAGTCCAATTCGATCGGAATTGAGCCAAAGAAAAGTGGTTTTTATATCGTGATAACATCGGGTTTGTTCGTTTCTGGCGAATCGCTAGTCTAATTCAATTGGAATTGAGCCGATGAAAAGTGGATTTTGATTTCATGATAACTTCGGGTCTTTTCATTTTTGGTGAATTGCTAGTCTAATTCGATTTGAATCGAGCCAATGAAATGTGGGTTTTGATTTCATGATAACTTTGGGTCTTTTCATTTTTGACGAATCTCTAGTCCAATTCGATTGGAATTGAGCCGATGAAAAATGGTTTTTTATTTCAAGATAACTTTGGTTTTGTTCACCTTAGGCGAATTGCTAGTTTAATTCGATTCGAATCGAACCAATAAAAAGTGATTTTTGATTTCATGATAACTTCGAGTTTGTTCATTTATGCGAATTTCTAGTCTAATTCCATTGGAATCGAGCCAATGAAAAGTGGTATTTGATTCCATGATAACTTCAAGTTTGTTCGTTTTGACGAATCGCTAGTCTAATTCGAATAGAATCGAGCCATTGAAAAGTGGTTTTTGATTTCAAGATAACTTCGGTTTTGTACGTTTTAGGCTAATTGCTAGTCTAATTCGATTGGAATCGACCCAATGAAAAGTGTTTTTTGATTTCAAGATGACTTCGGGTCTTTTCATTTTGGTCAAATTGCTTTCTAATTCGATTAGAATTGAGCCAATGAAAAGTAGTTTTTGATATCATGATAACTTCGGGCTTGTTCGTTTCTGGCGAATCACTAGTCTAATTTGATTGGACTCGAGCCGATGAAAAGTGGATTTTGATTTCATGATAACTTTGGGTCTTTTCATTTTTGGCGCACTGCTAGTCTAATTCGATTGGAATCGAGCCAATGAAAAGTGGGTTTTGATTTCATGATAACTTCGGGTCTTTTCATTTTTGACGAGTCTTTAGTCCAATTCAATAGGAATCAAGCCAATGAAAAGTAGTTTTTGAGTTCAAGATAACTTTGGTTCTGTTCATTTTAGGCGAATTCTTTGTTTAATCCGATTGGAATCGAACGAATAAAAAGTGGTTTTTGATTTCATCGTAACTTCGAGTTTGTTCATTTTTAACGAATTTCTAGTCTAATTCGATTGGAATCGAGCCAATGAAAAGTGGTTTTTGATATCATCATAACTTTGGGTTTGTTCATTTTTGACGAGTCGCTAGTCTAATTCGATTGGAATCGGGCCGATGAAAAGTGGTTTTTGATTTCATGATAACTTCGGGTTTGTTCGTTTTAGGCGAATTGCTAGTTTAATTCGATTGGAATTGAGCCCATTAAAAGTGGTTTTTGATTTCATGGTAACTTCGAGTTTGTTCATTTTTAGCGAATTTCTAGTCTAATTCGATTGGAATCGAGCCAATGAAAAGTGGGTTTTGATTTCATGATAACTTTGGGTCTTTTCATTTTGGACAAATCTCTAGTCCGATTCGATTGGAATCAAGCCATGAAAAGTGGTTTTTGATATCATGATAACTTTGGTTTTGTTCATTTTAGGCGAATTGCTAGTTTAATTCGATTGGAATTGAGCCCATTAAAAGTGGTTTTTGATTTCATGGTAACTTCGAGTTTGTTCATTTTTAGCGAATTTCTAGTCTAATTCGATTGGAATCGAGCCAACGAAAAGTGGTTTTTGATTCCATGATAACTTCAAGTTTGTTCATTTTTGACGAATTGCTAGGTTAACTCGAATAGAATCAAGCCATTGAAAAGTGGATTTCGATTTCAAGATAACTTCGTTTTTGTTCATTTTAGGCGAATTGCTAGTCTAATTCGATTCGAATCGAGCCAATGAAAAGTGGTTTTTGATTTTAAGATAACTTCGGGTCTTTTCATTTTTGTCGAACTGCTAGTCTAATTCAATTAAAATCGAGCCAAAGAAAAGTGGTTTTTATATCATGATAACTTCGGGCTTGTTCGTTTCTGGCAAATCGCTAGTCTAATTCGATTGGAATCGAGCCGATGAAAACTAGCTTTTGATTTCATGATAACTTCGGGTCTTTTCATTTTTGGCGAATTGCTAGTCTAATTCGATTGGAATTGAGCCAATGAAAAGTGGGTTTTGATTTCATGATAACTTTGGGGATTTTCATTTTTGATGAATCTCTAGTCCAATTCGATTGGAATCAAGCGAATGAAAAGTGGTTTTTGATTTCAAGATAACTTTGGTTTTGTTCATTTTCGGCGAATTGCTAGTTTAATTCTATTGGAATCGAGTCAATAAAAAGTGGTGTTTGATTTCATGATAACTTTGAGTTTGTTCATTTTTGGCGAATTTCTAGTCTAATTCGATTGGAATCGAGCCAATGAAAAGTGATTTTTGATTTCATGATAACAATGAGTTTGTTCATTTTTAACGAATCGCTAGTCTAATTCGAATAGAATCAAGCCATTGAAAAGTGGTTTTTGATTTCATGATAACTTCGATTTTGTTCGTTTTAGGCGAATTGCTAGTCTACTTCGATTCGAATGGAGCCAATGAAAAGTGGTTTTTGATTTCAAGATAACTTCGGGTCTTTTCGTTTTTGTCGAATTGCTAGTCCAATTTGATTAGAATTGAGCCAAAGAAAAGTGGTTTTTATATTGTGATAACTAAAAGGTTTGTTCGTTTTTGGCGAATCGCTAGTCTAATTCAATTGGAATCGAGCCGATGAAAAGTGGATTTTGATTTCATGATAACTTCGGGTCTTTTCATTTTTGGCGAATTGCTAGTCTAATTCGATTTGAATCGAGCCAATGAAATGTGGGTTTTGATTTCATGATAACTTTGGGTCTTTTCATTTTTGACGAATCTCTAGTCCAATTCGATTGGAATTGAGCCAATGAAAAGTGGTTTTTTATTTCAAGATAACTTTGGTTTTGTTCACCTTAGGCGAATTGCTAGTTTAATTCGATTCGAATCGAGCCAATAAAAAGTGATTTTTGATTTCATGATAACTTCGAGTTTGTTCATTTATGCGAATTTCTAGCCTAATTCCATTGGAATCGAGCCAATGAAAAGTGGTATTTGATTCCATGATAACTTTAAGTTTGTTCGTTTTGACGAATCGCTAGTCTAATTCGAATAGAATCGAGCCATTAAAAAGTGGCTTTTGATTTCAAGATAACTTCGGTTTTGTACGTT
Source organism: Olea europaea var. sylvestris (assembly GCF_002742605.1). Classification (NCBI taxonomy): domain Eukaryota; kingdom Viridiplantae; phylum Streptophyta; class Magnoliopsida; order Lamiales; family Oleaceae; genus Olea; species Olea europaea. The sequence goes on from NC_036239.1 coordinate 24,321,355, forward strand.
TTAGGCTAATTGCTAGTCTAATTCGATTGGAATCGACCCAATGAAAAGTGTTTTTCGATTTCAAGATGACTTTGGGTCTTTTCATTTTGGTCGAATTGCTTTCGAATTCGATTAGAATTGAGCCAATGAAAAGTAGTTTTTGATATCATGATAACTTCGGGCTTGTTCATTTCTGGCGAATCGCTAGTCTAATTTGATTGGACTCGAGCCGATACAAAGTTGATTTTGATTTCATGATAACTTCGGGTCTTTTCATTTTTGGCGAACTGCCAGTCTAATTCGATTGGAATCGAGCCAATGAAAAGTGGGTTTTGATTTCATGATAACTTCGGGTCTTTTAATTTTTGACGAGTCTCTAGTCCAATTCGATAGGAATCAAGCCAATGAAAAGTGGTTTCTGATTTCAAGATAGCTTTGGTTCTGTTCATTTTAGGCGAATTCTTAGTTTAATCCGATTGGAATCGAACCAATAAAAAGTGGTTTTTGATTTCATGATAACTTCGAGTTTGTTCATTTTTAACGAATTTCTAGTCTAATTCGATTGGAATCGAGCCAATGAAAAGTAGTTTTTGATATCATCATAACTTTGGGTTTGTTCATTTTTAACGAGTCGCTAGTCTAATTCGATTGGAATCGGGCCGATGAAAAGTGGTTTTTGATTTCTTGATAACTTCGGGTCTTTTCATTTTTGGAAATTGCTAGTCTAATTCAATTGGAATCGAGCCAATGAAAAGTGGGTTTTGATTTCATGATAACTTTGGGCATTTTCATTTTTGATGAATCTCTAGTCCAATTCGATTGGAATCAAGCGAATGAAAAGTGGTTTTTGATTTCAAGATAACTTTGGCTTTGTTCATTTTAGGCGAATTGCTAGTTTAATTCGATTGGAATCGAGCCAATAAAAAGTGGTTTTTGATTTCATTATAACTTTGAGTTTGTCCATTTTTGGCGAATTTCTAGTCTAATTCGATTGGAATCGAGCCAATGAAAAGTGGTTTTTGATTCCATGATAACATTGAGTTTGTTCGTTTTTAACGAATCGCTAGTCTAATTCGAATAGAATCAAGCCATTGAAAAGTGGTTTTTGATTTCAAGATAACTTCGATTTTGTTCATTTTAGGCGAATTGCTAGTCTAATTCGATTCGAATGGAGCCAATGAAAAGTGGTTTTTGATTTCAAGATAACTTCGGGTCTTTTCGTTTTTGTCAAATTGCTAGACCAATTTGATTAGAATTGAGCCAAAGAAAAGTGGTTTTTATATCGTGATAACTTCGAGTTTGTTCGTTTCTGGCGAATCGCTAGTCTAATTCATTTGGAATCGAGCCGATGAAAAGTGGATTTTGATTTCATGATAACTTCGGGTCTTTTCATTTTTGGCGAATTGCTAGTCTAATTCGATTTGAATCGAGCCAATGAAATGTGGGTTTTGATTTCATGATAACTTTGGGTCTTTTCATTTTTGACGATTCTCTAGTCCAATTCGATTGGAATTGAGCCAATGAAAAGTGGTTTTTTATTTCAAGATAACTTTGGTTTTGTTCATCTTAGGGGAATTGCTAGTTTAATTCGATTCGAATCGAGCCAATAAAAAGTGATTTTTGATTTCATGATAACTTCGAGTTTGTTCAGTTATGCGAATTTCTAGTCTAATTCCATTGGAATCGAGCCAATGAAAAGTGGTATTTGATTCCATGATAACTTCAAGTTTGTTCGTTTTGACGAATCGCTAGTCTAATTCGAATACAATCGAGCCATTGAAAAGTGGTTTTTGATTTCAAGATAACTTCGGTTTTGTACGTTATAGGCTAATTGCTAGTCTAATTCGATTGGAATCGACCCAATGAAAAGTGTTTTTTGATTTCAAGATGACTTCGTGTCTTTTCATTTTGGTCGGATTGCTTTCTAATTCGATTAGAATTGAGCCAATGAAAAGTAGTTTTTGATATCAAGATAACTTCGAGCTTGTTCATTTCTAGCGAATCACTAATCTAATTTGATTGGACTCGAGCCGATGAAAAGTTGATTTTGATTTCATGATAACTTCGAGTCTTTTCATTTTTGGCGAACTGCCAGTCTAATTCGATAGGAATCGAGCCAATGAAAAGTGGGTTTTGTTTACATGATAACTTCGGGTCTTTTCATTTTTGACGAATCTCTAGTCCAATTCGATAGGAATCAAGCCAATGAAAAGTGGTTTTTGATTTCAAGATAACTTTGGTTCTGTTCATTTTAGGCGAATTCTTAGTTTAATCCGATTGGAATCGAACCAATAAAAAGTGGTTTTTGATTTCATGATAACTTCGAGTTCGTTCGTTTTTAACGAATTTCTAGTCTAATTCGATTGGAATCGAGCCAATGAAAAGTGGTTTTTGATATCATCATAACTTTGGGTTTGTTCATTTTTGACGAGTCGCTAGTCTAATTCGATTGGAATCGGGCCGATGAAAAGTGATTTTTGATTTCATGATAACTTCGGGTCTTTTCATTTTTGGCGAATTGCTAGTCTAATTCAATTGGAATCGAGCCAATGAAAAGTGGGTTTTGATTTCATGATAACTTTGGGTCTTTTCATTTTGGACAAATCTCTAGTCCGATTCGATTGGAATCAAGCCATGAAAAGTGGTTTTTGTTATCATGATAACTTTGGTTTTGTTCATTTTAGGCGAATTGCTAGTTTAATTCGATTGGAATCGAGCCCATTAAAAGTGGTTTTTGATTTCGTGGTAACTTCGAGTTTGTTCATTTTTAGCGAATTTCTAGTCTAATTCGATTGGAATCGAGCCAACGAAAAGTGGTTTTTGATTCCATGATAACTTCAAGTTTGTTCATTTTTGACGAATTGCTAGGTTAATTCGAATAGAATCAAGCCATTGAAAAGTGGATTTTGATTTCAAGGTAACTTCTTTTTTGTTCATTTTAGGCGAATTGCTAGTCTAATTCGATTCGAGCCAATGAAAAGTGTTTTTTGATTTAAGATAACTTCGGGTCTTTTCGTTTTTGTCGAACTGCTAGTCTAATTCAATTAAAATAGAGCCAAAGAAAAGTGGTTTTTATATCATGATAACTTCGGGCTTGTTCGTTTCTGGCAAATCGCTAGTCTAATTCGATTGGAATCGAGCCGATGAAAAGTGGCTTTTGATTTCATGATAACTTCGGGTCTTTTCCTTTTTGGCGAATTGCTAGTCTAATTCGACTGGAATCGAGCCATTGAAAAGTGGGTTTTGATTTCATGATAACTTTGGGCATTTTCATTTTTGATGAATCTCTAGTCCAATTCGATTGGAATCAAGCGAATGAAAAGTGATTTTTGATTTCAAGATAACATTGGTGTTGTTCATTTTAGGCGAATTGCTAGTTTAATTCGATTGGAATCGAGCTAATAAAAAGTGGTTTTTGATTTCAAGATAACTTTGAGTTTGTTCGTTTTTGGCGAATTTCTAGTCTAATTCGATTGGAATCGAGCCAATGAAAAGTGGTTTTTGATTCCATGATAACATTGAGTTTGTTCGTTTTTAACGAATCGCTAGTCTAATTCGAATAGAATCAAGCCATTGGAAAGTGGTTTTTGATTTCAAGATAACTTCGATTTTGTTCGTTTTAGGAGAATTGCTAGTCTAATTCGATTCGAATGGAGCCAATGAAAAGTGGTTTTTGATTTCAAGATAACTTCGGGTCTTTTCGTTTTTTGTCGAATTGCTAGTCCAATTCGATTAGAATTGAGCCAAAGAAAAGTGGTTTTTATATCGTGATAACTTCGGGTTTGTTCGTTTCTGGCGAATCGGTAGTCTAATTCAATTGGAATCGAGCTGATGAAAAGTGGATTTTGATTTCATGATAACTTCGGGTCTTTTCATTTTTAGCGAATTGCTAGTCTAATTCGATTTGAATCGAGCCAATGAAATGTGGGTTTTGATTTCATGATAACTTTGGGTCTTTTCATTTTTGCGATTCTCTAGTCCAATTCGATTGGAATTGAGCCAATGAAAAGTGGTTTTTTATTTCAAGATAACTTTGTTTTTGTTCACCTTAGGCGAATTGCTAGTTTAATTCGATTCGAATCGAGCCAATAAAAAGTGATTTTTGATTTCATGATAACTTCGAGTTTGTTCATTTATGTGAATTTTTAGTCTAATTCCATTGGAATCGAGCCAATGAAAAGTGGTATTTGATTCCATGATAACTTCAAGTTTGTTCGTTTTGACGAATCGCTAGTCTAATTCGAATAGAATCGAGCCATTGAAAAGTGGTTTTTAATTTCAAGATAACTTCGGTTTTGTACGTTTTAGGCTAATTGCTAGTCTAATTCGATTGGAATCGGCCCAATGAAAAGTGTTTTTTGATTTCAAGATGACTTCAGGTCTTTTCATTTTGGTCGAATTGCTTTCTAACTCGATTAGAATTGAGCCAATGAAAAGTAGTTTTTCATATCATGATAACTTCGGGCTTGTTCATTTCTGGCGAATCACTAGTCTAATTTGATTGGACTCGAGCCGATGAAAAGTGGATTTTGATTTCATGATAACTTCGGGTCTTTTCATTTTTGGCGCACTGCTAGTCTAATTCGATTGGAATCGAGCCAATGAAAAGTGGGTTTTGATTTCATGATAACTTCGGGTCTTTTCATTTTTGACGAGTCTCTAGTCCAATTCGATAGGAATTAAGCCAATGAAATTCGGTTTTTGATTTCAAGATAGCTTTGGTTCTGTTCATTTTAGGCGAATTCTTTGTTTAATCCGATTGGAATCGAACCAATAAAAAGTGGTTTTTGATTTCATCGTAACTTCGAGTTTGTTCGTTTTTAACGAATTTCTAGTCTAATTCGATTGGAATCGAGCCAATGAAAAGTGGTTTTTGATATCATCATAACTTTGGGTTTGTTCATTTTTGACGAGTCGCTAGTCTAATTCGATTGGAATCGGGCCGATGAAAAGTGGTTTTTGATTTCATGATAACTTCGGGTGTTTTCATTTTTGGCGAATTGCTAGTCTAATTCAATTGGAATCGAGCCAATGAAAAGTGGGTTTTGATTTCATGATAACTTCGGGTCTTTTCATTTTTGACGAGTCTCTAGTCCAATTCGATAGGAATCAAGCCAATGAAATTCGGTTTTTGATTTCAAGATAACTTTGGTTCTGTTCATTTTAGGCGAATTCTTTGTTTAATCCGATTGGAATCGAACCAATAAAAAGTGGTTTTTGATTTCATCGTAACTTCGAGTTTATTCGTTTTTAACGAATTTCTAGTCCGATTCGATTGGAATCAAGCCATGAAAAGTGGTTTTTGATATCATGATAACTTTGGTTTTGTTCATTTTAGGCGAATTGCTAGTTTAATTCGATTGGAATCGAGCCCATTAAAATTGGTTTTTGATTTCGTGGTAACTTCGAGTTTGTTCATTTTTAGCGAATTTCTAGTCTAATTCGATTGGAATCGAGCCAACGAAAAGTGGTTTTTGATTCCATGATAACTTCAAGTTTGTTCGTTTTTGACGAATTGCTAGGTTAATTCGAATAGAATCAAGCCATTGAAAAGTGGATTTTGATTTCAAGATAACTTCTTTTTTGTTCATTTTAGGCGAATTGCTAGTCTAATTCGATTCGAATCGAGCCAATGAAAAGTGGTTTTTGATTTTAAGATAACTTCGGGTCTTTTCATTTTTGTCGAACTGCTAGTCTAATTCAATTAAAATGGAGCCAAAGAAAAGTGGTTTTTATATCATGATAACTTTGGGATTGTTCGTTTCTGGCAAATCGCTAGTCTAATTCAATTGGAATCGAGTCGATGAAAAGTGGCTTTTGATTTCATGATAACTTCGGGTCTTTTCATTTTTGGTGAATTGCTAGTCTAATTTGATTGGAATTGAGCCAATGAAAAGTGGGTTTTGATTTCATGATAACTTTGCGCATTTTCTTTTTTGATGAATCTCTAGTCCAATTCGATTGGAATCAAGCGAATGAAAAGTTGTTTTTGATTTCAAGATAACTTTGGTTTTGTTCATTTTAGGCGAATTGATAGTTTAATTCGATTAGAATCGAGCCAATAAAAAGTGGTTTTTGATTTCATGATAACTTTGAGTTTGTTCGTTTTTGGCGAATTTCTAGTCTAATTCGATTGGAATCGAGCCAATGAAAAGTGGTTTTTGATTCCATGATAACATTGAGTTTGTTCGTTTTTAACGAATCGCTAGTCTAATTCGAATAGAATCAAGCCATTGAAAAGTGGTTTTTGATTTCAAGATGACTTCGGTTTTGTACGTTTTAGGCTAATTGCTAGTCTAATTCGATTGGAATCGACCCAATAAAAAGTGTTTTTTGATTTCAAGATGACTTCGTGTCTTTTCATTTTGGTCGAATTGCTTTCTAATTCATTAGAATTGAGCCAATGAAAAGTAGTTTTTGATATCATGATAACTTCGAGCTTGTTCGTTTCTGGCGAATCACTAGTCTAACTTGATTGGACTGAGCCGATGAAAAGTTGATTTTGATTTCATGATAACTTCGGGTCCTTTCATTTTTGGCGAACTGCTAGTCTAATTCGATAGGAATCGAGCCAATGAAAAGTGGGTTTTGTTTTCATGATAACTTCGGGTCTTTTCATTTTTGACGAATCTCTAGTCCAATTCGATAGGAATCAAGCCAATGAAAAGTGGTTTTTGATTTCAAGATAACTTTGGTTCTGTTCATTTTAGGCGAATTCTTAGTTTAATCCGATTGGAATCGAACCAATAAACAGCGGTTTTTGATTTCATGATAACTTCGAGTTTGTTCGTTTTTACCGAATTTCTAGTCTAATTCGATTGGAATCGAGCCAATGAAAAGTGGTTTTTGATATCATCATAACTTCGGGTTTGTTCATTTTTGACGAGTCGCTAGTCTAATTCGATTGGAATCGGGCCGATGAAAAGTGGTTTTTGATTTCATGATAACTTCGGGTCTTTTCATTTTTGGCTAATTGCTAGTCTAATTCAATTGGAATCGAGCCAATGAAAAGTGGGTTTTGATTTCATGATAACTTTGGGTCTTTTCATTTTGGATAAATCTCTAGTCCGATTCGATTGGAATCAAGCCATGAAAAGTGGTTTTGATATCATGATAACTTTGGTTTTGTTCATTTTAGGCGAATTGCTAGTTTAATTCGATTGGAATCGAGCCCATTAAACGTGGTATTTGATTTCATGGTAACTTCGAGTTTGTTCATTTTTAGCGAATTTCTAGTCTAATTCGATTGGAATCGAGCCAACGAAAATTGGTTTTTGATTCCATGATAACTTCAAGTTTGTTCGTTTTTGACGAATTGCTAGGTTAATTCGAATAGAATCAAGCCATTGAAAAGTGGATTTTTATTTCAAGATAACTTCTTTTTTGTTCATTTTAGGCGAATTGCTAGTCTAATTCGATTCGAATCGAGCCAATGAAAAGTGGTTTTTGATTTTAAGATAACTTCGGGTCTTTTCATTTTTGTCGAACTGCTAGTCTAATTCAATTAAAATGGAGCCAAAGAAAAGTGGTTTTTATATCATGATAACTTTGGGATTGTTCGTTTCTGGCAAATCGCTAGTCTAATTCGATTGGAATCGAGCCGATGAAAAGTGGCTTTTGATTTAATGATAACTTCGGGTCTTTTCATTTTTGGTAAATTGCTAGTCTAATTCGATTGGAATCGAGCCAAGGAAAAGTGGGTTTTAATTTCATGATAACTTCGGGTCTTTTCATTTTTTACGAATCTCTAGTCCAACGCGATTGGAATCAAGCCATTGAAAAGTGGTTTTTTTATTTAAAGATAACTTTGGTTTTGTTCATTTTAGGTGAATTGCTAGTTTAATTCGATTGGAATCGAGCCAATAAAAAGTGGTTTTTGATTTCATGATAACTTCGAGCTTATTCATTTTTGGCGAATTTCTACTAATTCAATTGGAATCGAGCCAATGAAAAGTGGTTTTTGATTCCATGATAACTTCATGTTTGTTCGTTTTGACGAATCGCTAGTCTAATTCGAATAGAATCAAGCCATTGAAAAGTGGTTTTTGATTTCAAGATAACCTCGGTTTTTTTTCGTTTTAGGCGAATTGCTAGTCTAGTCGATTGGAATCGAGCCAATGAAAAGTGGTTTTTGATTTCAAGATAACTTCGGGTCTTTTCATTTTTATCGAATTGCTGTCTAATTCTATTAGAATTGAGCCATCGAAAAGTAGTTTTTGATATCACGAGAACTTCGAGTTTGTTCGTTTCTGGGGAATCACTGGTCTAATTCGATTGGAATCGAGCCGATGAAAAGTTGATTTAGATTTCATGTTAACTTCGGGTCTTTTCATTTTTAGCGAATCTCTAGTCCAATTCGTTTGGAATCAAACAATTGAAAAGTGGTTTTTGATTTCAAGATAACTTTGGTTTTGTTCATTTTAGGCGAACTACTAGTTTAATTCGATTGGAATCGAACAAATAAAAACTGGTTTTTGATTTCATGATAACTTCGAGTTTGTTCATTTTTGGCGAATTTCTAGTCTAATTCGATTGGAATCGAGCCAATGAAAAGTAGTTTTTGATTCCATGATAACTTCAAGTTTGCTCGTTTTTTACGAATTGCTAGTCTAATTCGAATAGAATCAAGCCATTGAAAAGTGGATTTTGATTTCAAGATAACTTCGATTTTGTTTATTTTAGGCGAATTGCTAGTCTAATTCGATTCGAATCGAGCCAATGAAAAGTGGTTTTTGATTTAAGATAACTTCGGGTCTTTTCATTTTTGTCGAATTGCTAATCTAATTCGATTATAATCGAGCCAAAGAAAAGTGGTTTTTATATCATGATAACTTCGGGTTTGTTCGTTTTTGGCGAATCGGTTGTCTAAATCGATTGGAATCGAACCGATGAAAAGTGGCATTCGATTTCATGATAACTTCGGGTCTTTTCATTTTTGGCGAATTGCTAGTCTAATTCGATTGGACTCGAGCCAATGAAAAGTGGGTTTTGATTTCATGATAACTTCGGGTCTTTTCATTTTTTTACTAATCTCTAGTCCAACTCGATTGGAATCAAGCCAATGAAAAGTGGTTTTTTTATTACAAGATAACTTTGGTTTTGTTCATTTTAGGCGAATTGCTTGTTTAATTCGATTGGAATCGAGCCAATAAAAAGTGGTTTTTGATTTCATGATAACTTCGAGTTTGTTCATTTTTGACGAATTTCTAGTCTAATTCGACTGCTATCGAGCCAATGAAAAGTGGTTTTTGATTCCATGATAACTTCCAGTTTGTTCGTTTTGACGAATCACTAGCCTAATTCGAATAGAATCAAGCCATTGAAAAGTGGTTTTTGATTTCAAGATAACTTCGATTTTGTTCGTTTTAGGCGCATTGCTAGTCTAATTCGATTGGAATCGAGCCAATGAAAAGTGATTTTTGATTTCAAGATAACATCGGGTCTTTTCATTTTTATCGAATTGCTCTCTAATTCGATTAGAATTGAGCCAATGAAATGTATTTTTTGATATCATGATAACTTCGGGTTTGCTCGTTTCTGGCGGATCACTAGTCTAATTCGATTGGAATCAAGTCGATGAAAAGTTGATTTTGATTTCATGATAACTTCAGGTCTTTTCATTTTTGGCGAATTTCTAGTCTAATTCGATTGGAATCAAGTCAATTAAAAGTGGGTTTTGATTTCATGATAACTTCGGGACTTTTCATTTTTGACGAATCTCTAGTCCAATTCGATTGGAATCAAGCCAATGAAAAGTGGTTTTTGATTTCAAGATAACTTTGGTTTTGTTCATTTTAGGGGAATTACTAATTTAATTCGATTGGAATCGAACCAATAAAAAGTGGTTTTTGATTTCATGATAACTTCGAGTTTGTTCGTTTTTGGCGAATTTCTAGTCTAATTCGATTTGAATCGAGCCAATTAAAAGTTATTTTTGATTCCATGATAACTTCAAGTTTGTTCATTTTTTACGAGTCGCTAGTCTAATTCGATTGGAATCGAGCCGATGAAAAGTGGCTTTTGATTTCAAGATAACTTCGGTTTTGTTCGTTTTAGGCGAATTGCTAGTCTAATTCGATTCGAATCGAGCCAATGAAAAGTGGTTTTTGATTTCAAGATAACTTCGAGTCTATTAATTTTAGTTGAATTGCTAGTCTAATTCGATTAGAATTGAGCTAATGAAAAGTGGTTTTTGATATCATGATAACTTCGGGTTTGTTCGTTTCTGGCGAATTGCTAGTCTAATTCGATTGGAATCGAGCCGATGAAAAGTGGTTTTTGATTTCAAGATAACATCGGTTCTTTTCATTTTTTGGCAAATTGCTAGTCTAATTCGATTGGAATCGAGCCAATGAAAAGTGTTTTTTAATATCATGAAAACTTCAGGTTTGTTCGTTACTGGTGAATCACTAGTCAAATTCGATAGGACTCTAGCCAATGAAAAGTGGTTTTTGATTTCAATATAACATTTTTTTCTTCATTTTAGGCGAATTGCTAGTTTAATTCGATTGTAATCGAGCCAATAAAAAGTGGTTTTTTATTTCATGATAACTTCGAGTTTGTTCGTTTTTGGCAATTGCTAGTCTAATTTGATTAAAATCAAGGCAACGAAATGTGGTTTTTGATTTCATGATTATTTCGGGTTTGTTTATTTTTGGCGAATCGCTAGTATAATTCGATTGGAATTGAGCCAATTAAAAGTGGCTTTCGATTTCAGGATAACTTCGACATTGTTTGGTTTTGGCGAATTGCTAGCCGAATTCAATTGTAATCGAACCAATGAAAAATGGTATTTGATTTCATTATAACTTCGAATTTGTTCATTTTTGGCGAATTGCTAGTCTAATTCGACTGGAATCGAGCCAATGAAAAGTGGTTTTTGATTTCATGATAACTTCGGGTTTGTTCATTTTTTGCGAATTGCTAGTAAATTTTGATTGGAATCGGGCCAATAAAAGTAGTTTTTGATTCATGATAACTTCGGGTTTGTTCGTTTTTGGCGAATTGCTATTCTAATTTGATTGCATTCGAGCGAATGAAAAGTGGTTTCGATGTCATGATAACTTCGAATTTGTTCGTTTCTGGCGAATTTCTAGTCTAATTCGATTGGAATCGAGCCAATGAAAAGTGGTTTTTGATTCCATGATAACTTCAAGTTTGCTCGTTTTTCACGAATCGCTAGTCTAATTCGAATAGAGTCAAGCCATTGAAAAGTTGTTTTTGATTTCATGATAACTTCGGTTTTGTTCGTTTTAGGCGAATTGCTAGTCTAATTTGATTCGAATCGAGCTAATGAAAATTGGTTTTTGATTTCAAGATAACTTCGGGTCTTTTCATTTTTGGCGAATTGCTAGTCTAATACGATTCGAATCAAGCCAATGAAAAGTGGTTTTTGATATCATGATAACTTCGGGTTTTTTCGTTTCTGGCGAATCGCTATTCTAATTCGATTGAAATCGAGTCGATGAAAAGTGGATTTTGATTTCATGATAACTTCTGGTTTTTTCATTTTTGGTGAATTGCTAGTCTAATTCGATTGGAATCGAGCCAATGGGAAGGGGTTTTTGATTTCATGATAACTTCGGGTCTTTTCATTTTTGACGAATCTCTAGTCCAATTCGATTGGAATCGAGCCAATGAAAAGTGGTTTGTGATTTCAAGATAACTTTGGTTTTGTTCATTTTTGGCGAATTGCTAGTTTAATTCGATTGGAATCGAGCCAATAAAAAGTGGTTTTGATTCCACGATAACTTCGAGTTTGTTCGTTTTTGGCGAATTTCTAGTCTAATTCGAATGGAATCGAGCCAATGAAAAGTGGTTTTTGAATCCATGATAACTTCGAGTTTGTTCATTTTTGACGAATCGCTAGTCTAATTCGAATAGAATCAAGCCATTGAAAAGTGGTTTTTGATTTCCAAAGAACTTCTGTTTTGTTCGTTTTAGGAAATTACTAGTCTAATTCGATTCGAATCGAGCCAATGAAAAGTGGTTTTTGATTTCAAGATAACTTCGGGTCATTTCAGTTTTGTCGAATTACTAGTCTAATTCGATTAGAATCGAGCCAATGAAAAATGGCAGCCGATGATGGATTTATAGATGAGTCTCCTGCGATGATTGTGCCTGTATGGATCGAGCTGTCGAAACTCCCAGCAGATTTGTTCGTTTCTAGCGAATCGCAAGTCTAATTCGATTGGAGTCAAGCCGATGAAAAGTGATTTTTGATTTCAAGATAACATCAGGTCTTTTCAATTTTTGGCTAATTGCTAGTCTAATTCGATTGAAATCGAGCCAACGAAAAGTGTTTTTTGATATCATGAAAACTTCGGGGTTGTTCATTTTTGGCAAATTGCTAGTCCAATTCGTTTGGAATCGAGCCAATGAAAAGTAGTTTTTGATTTCACGATAACTTCGGTTTTGTTCATTTTAGGCGAATTGCTAGTTTGATTCAATTGGAATCGAGCCAATAAAAAGTGGTTTTTGATTTCATGATAACTTTGGTTTTGTTCATTTAATCCTATTAAAATCGAGGCATTCATTTAATCCTATTAAAATCGAGGCAACGAAAAGTGGTTTTTGATTTCATGATTATTTCGGGTTTGTTTGTTTTTGGCTAATTGCTAGTCTAATTCGATTGGAATCGAGCCAATGAAAAGTGGCTTTTGATTTCCGAATAACATTTCATTTATTTTTAGCGAATTGCTAGTCGAATTTGATTGTAATCGAACCAATGAAAAGTGGATTTGATTTCATGATAACTTCGAATTTGGTCATTTTTGGCGAATTGCTAATCTGATTCGACTGGAATCGAGCCAATCAAAAGTGGTTTTTGATTTCATGATAACTTCGAATTCGTTCATTTTTGGCGAATTGCTAGTCTAATTCGACTGGAATCGAGCCAATGAAAAGTGGTTTTTGATTTCATGATAAGTTCGTGTTGTTCATTTTTTGCGAATTGCTAGTAAATTTCGATTGGAATCGAGCTAATAAAAAGTAGTTTTTTGATTCATGATAACTCGGGCTTGTTCGTTTTTGACGAATTGCAACTCTAATTTGATTGGATTTGAGCGAATGAAAAGTGGTTTTCGATATCATGATAACTTCGGGTTTGTTCGTTTCTAGCGAATTTCTAGTCTAATTCGATTGGAATCGAGCCAATGAAAAGTGGTTTTCGATTCCATGATAACTTCGAGTTTGTTCGTTTTTAACGAATCGCTAGTCTAATTCAAATAGAATCAAGCCATTGAAAAGTTGTTTTTGATTTCATGATAACTTTGATTTTGTTCGTTTTAGGCAAATTGCTAGTCTAATTCGATTCGAATCGAGCCCATGAAAAGTGGTTTTTGATTTCAAGACAAC
>NC_036239.1:24337020-24367379 GCF_002742605.1 Olea europaea var. sylvestris
TTGGAATCGAGCCAATAAGAAGTGGTTTTTGATTTCATGATAACTTCGGGTTTGTTTGTTTTTGGCGAATTGCTAGTATAATTTGACTGGAATCGAGCCAATGAAAAGTGGGTTTTGATTTCATGATAACTTCGGGTTTGTTCATTTTTTGCGAATTGCTAGTAAATTTTGATTGGAATCGGGCCAATAAAAAGTAGTTTTTGATTCATGATAACTTCGGGTTTGTTCGTTTTTGGCGAATTGCTACTCTAATTTGATTGGATTTGAGCGAATGAAAAGTGGTTATCGATATCATTATAACTTTGGGTTTGTTCGTTTCTGGCAAATTTCTAGTCTTATTCGATTGGAATCGAGCCAATGAAAAGTGGTTTTCGATTCCATGATAACTTCGAGTTTGTTCGTTTTTCACGAACCGCTAGTCCAATTCGATTGGAATCGAGCCAATGAAAAGTGGCTTGTGATTTCATGATAACTTTTGTTTTGTTCATTTTAGGCGAATTGCTAGTTTAATTCGATTGGAATCAAGCCCATAAAAAGTGGTTTTTGATTTCATGATAACTTCAAGTTAGTTCGTTTTTGGCGAATTTCTAGTCTAATTCGATTGGAATCGAGCCAATGAAAAGTGGTTTTTGATTCCATGATAACTTTGAGTTTGTTCGTTTTTGACGAATCGCTAGTCTAATTGGAATAGAATCAAGCCATTGAAAAGTGATTTTTTATTTGAAGAGAAGTTCTGTTTTGTTCGTTTTACATGAATTACTAGTCTAATTCAACTCGAATTGAGCTAATGAAAAGTGATTTTTGATTTCAAAATAACTTCGGATCATTTCATTTTTGTCGAATTACTAGTCTAATTCGATTAGAATCGAGCCAATGAAAAGTGTTTTTTGACATCCTGATAACTTCGAGTTTGTGCGTTTCTTGTGAATCGCAAGTCTAATTCGATTGGAATCGAGCCAATGAAAAGTGATTTTTGATTTCAAGATAACATCGGGTCTTTTCATTTTTTGGCTAATTTCTAGTCTAATTTGACTGAAATCGAGCTAATGAAAAGTGTTTTTTGATATCATGAAAACTTCGGGTTTGTTCGTTTTTGGCAAATTGCTAGTCTAATTAATTTGGAATCGAGCCAATGAAAAGTGGTTTTTGATTTCGAGATAACTTTGGTTTTGTTCATTTTAGGCGAATTCTCGTTTAAGTCGATTGGAATCGAACCAATAAAAAGTGGCTTTTGATTTCATGATAACTTCGAGTTTGTTCATTTTTGGCGAATTTCTAGTCTAATTCGATTGGAATCGAGCCAATGAAAAGTGGTTTTTGATTCCATGATAACTTCATGTTTGTTCGTATTTGACAAGTCACTAGTGTAATTCGATTGGAATCGAGCCGATGAAAAGTGGCTTTTGATTTCAAGATAACTTCGGTTTTGTTCATTTTGGGCGAATTGGTAGTCTAATTCGATTCGAATCGAGCCAATGAAAAGTGGTATTCGATTTCTTGATAACTTCGAACTTGTTCATTTTTGGCGAATTGCTAGTCTAATTCGACTGGAATCGAGCCAATGAAAAGTGGTTTTTGATTTCATCATAACTTCGGGTTTGTTCATTTTTTTTCAAATTGCTAGTAAATTTCTATTGAATTCGGGCCAATAAAAAGTAGTTTTTGATTCATGATAACTTCGGGTTTGTTCATTTTTGACGAATTGCTACTCTAATTTAATTGGATTTGAGCGAATGAAAAGTGGTTATCGATATCATTATTACTTCGGGTTTGTTCGTTTATGGCAAATTTCTAGTCTAATTCGTTTGGAATCGAGCCAATGAAAAGTGGTTTTCGATTCCATGATAACTTCGAGTTTATTCGTTTTTCACGAATCGCTAGTCTAATTCGAATAGAATCAAGCCATTGAAAAGTTGTTTTTGATTTCATGATAACTTCGGTTTTGTTCATTTTAGGCAAATTGCTAGTCTAATTCGATTCGAATCAAGCCGATGAAAAGTGGTTTTTGATTTCATGACAACTTCGGGTCTTTTCATTTTTGGCGAATTGCTAGTCTAATACGATTAGAATAGAGACAATGAAAAGTGTTTTTTTGATATAATGATAACTTCGGGCTTGTTCGTTTCTAGCGAGTCGCTAGTCTAATTCGATTGAAATTGAGCCGATGAAAAGTGGATTTTGATTTCATGATAACTTCTGGTCTTTTCATTTTTGGCGAATTGCTAGTCTAATTCGATTGGAATCGAGTCAATGAAAAGGGGTTTTTGATTTCATGATAACTTCGGGTCTATTCATTTTTGACGAACCTCTAGTCCAATTCCATTGGAATCGAGCCAATGAAAAGTGGCTTGTGATTTCATGATAACTTTGGTTTTGTTCATTTTAGGCGAATTGCTAGTTTAATTCGATTGGAATCGAGCCAATAAAAAGTGGTTTTTAATTTCTTGATAACTTCGAGTTTGTTCATTTTTGGTGAATTTCTAGTCTAATTCGATTCGAATCGAGCCAATGAAAAGTGGTATTTGATTTCTTGATAACTTTGAATTTGTTCATTTTTGACGAATTGCTAGTCTAATTCGATTGGAATCGAGCCAATGAAAAGTGGGTTTTGATTTCATGATAACTTCGGGTCTTTTCATTTTTTACGAATCTCTAGTCCAACTCGATTGGAATCAAGCCAATGAAAAGTGGTTTTTTATTTCAAGATAACTTTGGTTTTGTTCATTTTAGGCGAATTGCTAGTTTAATTCGATTGGAATATAGCCAATAAAAAGTGGTTTTTGATTTCATGATAACTTCGAGTTTGTTCATTTTTGACGAATTTCTAGTCTAATTCGACTGGAATCGAGCCAATGAAAAGTTGTTTGTGATTCCATGATAACTTGCAGTTTGTTCATTTTGACGAATCACTAGCCTAATTCGAATGGAATCAAGCCATTGAAAAGTTGTTTTTGATTTGAAGAGAACTTCTATTTTTTTCGTTTTAGGCAAATTCCTAGTCTAATTTGATTCAAATCGAGCCAATGAAAAGTGGTTTTTGATTTCAAGATAACTTCGGGTCATTTCATTTTTGTCGAATTGCTAATCTAATTTGATTAGAATCGAGCCAATGAAAAGTGGTTTTTGATATCCGATAACTTCGGGTTTGTTCGTTTCTGGCGAATCACAAGTCTAATTCGATTGGAATCGAGCCAATGAAAATTGATTTTTGATTTCAAGATAACATCGGGTCTTTTCATTTTTTGGCTAATTGCTAGTCTAATTCGACTGAAATCGAGCCAATGAAAAGTGTTTTTTGATATCATGAAAACTTTGGGTTTGTTCGTTTTTGGCAAATTGCTAGTCTAATTCGTTTGGAATCGAGCCAATGAAAAGTGGTTTTTGATTTCAAGATAACTTTGGTTTTGTTCAGTTTAGGCGAATTCTTGTTTAATTCGATTGGAATAGAACCAATAAAAAGTGGTTTTTGATTTCATGATAACTTTGAGTTTGTTCGTTTTTGGCGAATTTCTAGTCTAATTCGATTGGAATCGAGCCAATCAAAAGTGGTTTTTGATTCCATGATAACTTCAAGTTTGTTCATTTTTGACGAGTCGCTAGTCTAATTCGATTGGAATCGAGCCGATGAAAAGTGGCTTTTGATTTCAAGATAACTTTGGCTTTGTTCGTTTTAGGCGAATTGCTAGTCTAATTCGATTCGAATCGAGCCAGTGAAAAGTGGTATTTGATTTCTTGATAACTTCGAATTTGTTCATTTTTGGCGAATTGCTAGTCTAATTCGACTGGAATCGAGCCAATGAAAAGTGGTGTTTGATTTCATGATAACTTCAGGTTTGTTCATTTTTTTGCGAATTGTTAGTAAATTTTAATTGGAATCGGGCTAATAAAAAGTAGTTTTTGATTCATGATAACTTCGGGTTGGTTCGTTTTTGGCGAATTGCTACTCTAATTTGATTGGATTCGAGCGAATGAAAAGTGGTTATCGATATCAATATAACTTCGAGTTTGTTCGTTTCTGGCAAATTTCTAGTCTAATTCGATTGGAATCGAGCCAATGAAAAGTGGTTTTTGATTCCATGATAACTTCGAGTTTGTTCATTTTTGATGAATCGCTAGACTAATTGGAATGGAATCAAGCCATTGAAAAGTGGTTTTTGATTTCAAGATAACTTTGGTTTTGTTCATTTCAGGCGAATTGCTAGTCTAATTCGATTCGAATCAAGTCAATGAAAAGTGGTTTTTGATTTCAAGATAACTTCGGGTCATTTCATTTTTTGCGAATTGCTAGTGTAATTCGATTAGAATCGAGCCAATGAATAGTGGTTTTTGATATCATGATAACTTCGGGTTTGTTTGTTTCTAGCGAATCGCTAGTCTAATTCGATTGGAATCGAGCTGATGAAAAGTGGATTTTGATTTCATGATAACTTAGGGTCTTTTCATTTTTGGCGAATTGCTAGTCTAATTCGATTTGAATCGAGCCAATGAAATGTGGGTTTTGATTTCATGATAACTTTGGGTCTTTTCATTTTTGACGATTCTCTAGTACTTCGGGTCTTTTCATTTTTGATGAATCTCTAGTCCGATTCGATTGGAATCAAGCCAATCAAAAGTGGTTTGTGATTTCAAGACAACTTTAGTTTTGTTCATTTTAGGCGAATTGCTAGTTTAATTCGATTGGAATCGAGCCAATTAAAAGTGGTTTTTGATTTCATGATATCTTCGAGTTTGTTCATTTTTAGAGAATTTTTAGTCTAATTCGATTGGAATCGAGCCAATGAAAAGTGGTTTTTGATTCCATGATAAGTTCAAGTTTGTTCGTTTTTGACGAATCGCTAGTTTAATTCAAATAGAATCAAGCCATTGAAAAGTAGTTTTTGATTTCAAGATAACTTCGATTTTGTTCTTTGAGGCGAATTGCTAGTCTAATTCGATTCAAATCGAGCCAATGAAAAGTGGTTTTTGATTTCAAGATAACTTTGGGTCTTTTCATTTTTGTTGAATTGCTAGTCTAATTTGATTAGAATTGAGCCAAAGAAAAGTGGTTTTTATATCATGATAACTTTGGGTTTGTTCGTTTCTGGCTAATCTCTAGTCTAATTCGATTGGAATCAAGCCGATGAAAAGTGGATTTTGATTTCATGATAACTTCGGGTCTTTTCATTTTTGGCGAATTGCTAGTCTAATTCGATTGGAATCGAGCCAATGAAACGAGGGTTTTGATTTCATGATAACTTCGGGTCTTTTCATTTTTGACGAATCTCTAGTCCAATTCGATTGGAATCAAGCCAATGAAAAGTGGTTTTTTATTTCAAGATAACTTTGGTTTTGTTCATTTTAGGCGAATTCCTAGTTTAATTCGATTGGAATCGAGCTAATAAAAAGTGGTTTTTGATTTCATGATAACTTCGAGTTTGTTCGTTTTTGGCGAATTTCTAGCCTAATTCGATTGGAATCGAGCCAGTGAAAAGTGGTTTTTGATTCCATGAAAACTTCAAGTTTGTTCATTTTTGACGAATCGCTAGTCTAATTCGATTAGAATCAAGCCACTGAAAAGTGGTTTTTGATTTCAAGATAACTTCGATTTTGTTCGTTTTAGGCGAATTGCTAGTCTAATTCGATTCGAATCGAGCCAATGAAAAGTGGTTTTTGATTTCAAGATAACTTCGAGTCTATTCATTTTTGTCAAATTGCTAGTCTAATTCGATTAGAATTGAGCCAATGAAAAGTAGTTTTTGATATACTAATAACTTCAGGTTTGTTCGTTTATGGCGAATTGCTAGTCTAATTCGATTGGAATCGAACCGATGAAAAGTGGTTTTTGTTTCAAGATAACATCGGGTATTTTCATTTTTTGGCTAATTGCTAGTCTAATTCGATTGGAATCGAGCCAATGAAAAGTGTTTTTTGATATCATGAAAACTTCGGGTTTATTCGTTACTGGCGAATTGCTAGTCAAATTCGATTGGACTCGAGCCAACGAAAAGTGGTTTTTGATTTCAAGATAACTTTGGTTTTCTTCATTTTAGGCAAATTGCTAGTTTAATTCGATTGGAATCGAGCCAATAAAAAGTGATTTTTTATTTCATGATAACTTCGAGTTTGTTCATTTTTGGTAATTGCTAGTCTAATTCGATTAAAATCGAGGTAACGAAATGTGGTTTTTGATTTCATGATTACTTCGGGTTTGTTTATTTTTGGCGAATTGCTAGTATAATTCGATTGGAATCGAGCCAATGAAAAGTGGCTTTCGATTTCAGGATAAGTTCGACTTCGTTTGTTTTTGGCGAATTGCTAGTTGAATTCGATTGTAATCAAACCAATGAAAAATGGTTTTTGATATCATGATAACTTCGAATTTGTTCATTTTTGGCGAATTGCTAGTCTAATTCGACTGGAATCGAGCCAATGAAAAGTGGTTTTTGATTTCATGATAACTTCGGGTTTGTTCATTTTTTGCGAATTGCTAGTAAATTTTGATTGGAATCGAGCCAATAAAAAGTAGTTTTTGATTCATGATAACTTCGGGTTTGTTCATTTTTGGCGAATTGCTACTCTAATTTGGTTGGATTCGAGCGAATGAAAAGTGCTTTTCGATATCAAGATAACTTCGGGTTTGTCCGTTTCTGATGAATTTCTAGTCTAATTCGATTGGAATCGAGCCAACGAAAAGTGGTTTTTGATTCCATGATAACTTCGAGTTTGTTCATTTTACACGAATCGCTAGTGTAATTCGAATAGAATCAAGCCATTGAAAAGTGGTTTTTGATTTCAAGATAACTTCGATTTTGTTTGTTTTAGGCGAATTGCTAGTCTAATTCGATTCGAATCGAGCCAATGAAAGCTGGTTTTTGATTTCAAGATAACTTCGGGTCTTTTCGTTTTTGGCGAATTGCTGGTCTAATACGATTAGAATCGAGCAAATGAAAAGTGGTTTTTGATATCATGATAACTTTGGGGTTGTTCGTTTCTAGCAAATCGCTAGCCTAATTCGATTGAAATCGAGCCGATGGAAAGTGGATTTTAATTTCATGATAACTTCTGGGCTTTTTATTTTTGGCGAATTGCTAGTCTAATTCGATTGGAATCGAGCCAATGAAAAGGGGTTTTTGATTTCATGATAACTTCGGGTCTTTTCATTTTTGATGAATCTCTAGTCCAATTTGATTGGAATCGAGCCAATGAAAAGTGGTTTGTGATTTCAAGATAACTTTGGTTTTGTTCATTTTAGGCAAATTGCTAGTTTAATTCGATTGGAATCGAGCCAATAAAAGGTGGTTTTTGATTTCATGATAACTTCGAGTTTGTTTGTTTTTGGCGAATTTCTAGTCTAATTCGATTGGAATCGAGCCAATGAAAAGTGATTTTTGATTCCATGATAACTTCAAGTTTGTTCATTTTTGACAAATCGCTAGTCTAATTCGAATAGAATCAAGCCATTGAAAAGTGGTTTTTGATTTCAAGATAACTTCTGTTTTGTTCGTTTTAGGCGAATTACTAGTCTAATTCGATTAGAATCGAACCAATGAAAAGTGCTTTTTGATATCCTGATAACTTCGGGTTTGTTCGTTTTTGGCGAATTGCAAGTCTAATTCGATTGGAATTTTGCCGATGAAAAGTGGTTTTTGATTTCAAGATAACATCGGGTCTTTTCATTTTTTGGCCAATTGCTAGTCTAATTCGATTGAAATCGAGTCAATGAAAAGTGTTTTCTGATATCATGAAAACTTCGGGTTTCTTCGTTTTTAGCAAATTGCTAGTCTAATTCGTTTGGAATCGAGCCAATGAAAAGTGGGTTTAGATTTCAAGATAACTTCGGTTTTGTTTATTTTAGGCAAATTGCTAGTTTAATTCAATTGGAATCGAGCCAATAAAAAGTCATTTTTGATTTCATGATAACTTTGGGGTTGTTCGTTTTTGGCAATTGCTAGTCTAATCCGATTAAAATCGAGGCAACGAAAAGTGAATTTTGATTTCATGATTATTTTGTGTTTGTTTGTTTTTGGCGAATTGCTTGTCTAACTCGATTGGAATCGAGCCAATGAAAAGTGGCTTTTGATTTTCGAATAACTTCGGCTTCATTTGTTTTTGGCGAATTGCTAGTCGAATTCGATGGTAATCGAACCGATGAAAAGTGGTATTTGATTTCATGATAACTTCGAATTTGTTCATTCTTTATTATTTGCTAGTCTAATTTGACTAGAATCGAGCCAATGAAAAGTGGTTTGTGATTTCATGATAACTTCAGGTTTGTTCTTTTTTTGTGAATTGCTTGTAAATTTTGATTGGAATCGAGCCAATAAAAAGTTTTTTTTGATTCATGATAACTTCGGGTTTGTTCTTTTTAGCGAATTGCTACTCAAATTCGATTAGAGTCGAGCCAATGAGAAGTGGTTTTTTGATATCATGATAACTTCGGGTTTGTTCGTTTCTGGCGAATCGCTAGTCTAATTCGATTGGAATCGAGCCGATGAAAAGTGGTTTTTGATTTCAAGATAACTTTGTGTCTTTTCATTTTTTGGCTAATTGCTAGTCTAATTCGATTGGAATCGAGCAAATGAAAAGTGGCTTTTGATTTCATGAAAACTTCGGATTTGTTCATTTCTGGCGAATAGCTTGTCAAATTCGATTGGAATCGAGCCAATGAAAAGCGGTTTTTGATTTCAAGATAACTTCGAGTTTCTTCGTTTTTAACGATTCGCTAGTCTAATTAGATTGGAATCGAGCCAATCGAAAGTTGTTTTGGATATCATGATAACTTCGGGTTTGTTTCTTTCCAACGAATTGCTAGTCTAATTCGATTTTAATCGAGCAAATGAAAAGTGGTTTTTGATTTCAAGATAACTTTGGGTCTTTTCATTTTTGGCGAAATTCAAGTCTAATTCGATTGGAGTCGAGCCAATGAAATGTGACTTTAGATGTCATGATAACTTCGGGTTTGCTCATTTCTGACGAATTGCTAGTCTAATTCGATTGGAATCGGGCCGATTAAAAGTGGCTTTTGATTTCATGATAACTTCGGGCCTTTTCATTTTTTACGAATTGCTAGTCTAATTCGATTAGAATCGACCCAATGAAAAGTGATATTTGATGTAACGATAACTTCGGGTTTGTTCATTTTTGGCAAATGCTAGTCTACTTCGATTGGAATCGAACCAATGAAAAGTTGCTTTCGATTTCGTGATAACTTCGAGTTTGTTCATTTTTTACGAATCGCTTGTCAAATTCGATTGGAATTGAGCGAATGAGAAGTGGATTTTGATTTCATGATAACTTTGAGTTTGTTCATTTTTGATGATTCGCTAGTCTAATTCGATTGGAATCGGGCCAATAAAAAGTGATTTTTGATTTCATGATAACTTCAGGTTTGTTCATTTTTGACGAATTGCAAGTCTAATTCGATTGGAATCGAGCCAATGAAAAGTGGTTTTCGATTTCAAGATAACTTCGGGTTTGTTCGTTTTAGGCAAATTGCTAGTCTATTTCGATTGGTTTTTGATTTCATTATAACTTCTGGTTTGTTCATTTTTGGAGAATTAATAGTCTAATTCGATTGGAATCGAGCCAATGAAAAGTGGCTTTTGATTTCATGATAACTTCGGGTTTGTTCGTTTTTTACGAATAGCTAGTCCAATTCGATTTGAATCGAGCAAATGAAAAGTGGTTTTTGATTTCATGAAAACTTCGGGTTTGTTCATTTTTGGCGAATTGCTAGTCTAATTCTATTGGAATTAAGCCAATGAAAAGTTGTTTTTGATTTCATGATAACATCAGGTTTGTTCATTTTTTTCGAATTGCTAGTCTAATTCAATTGGAATCGAGCCAATGAAAAGTAGTTTCTAATTTGAAGTTAACTACGAGTCTTTTCATTTTTGGCGAATTGCTAGTCTAATTCGATTGGAATCGAGCCAATGAAAAGTAGTTTTTGATATCATGATAACTTCGGGTTTGTTCGTTTCTGGCGAATCGCTAATCTAATTCGATTGGAATCGAGCCGATGAAAAGTGGTTTTTGATTTCAAGATAACATCGGGTCTTTTCATTTTTTTGGCTAATTGCTAGTCTAATTCGATTGGAATCGAGCCAATGAAATGTGGTTTTTTATTTTATTATAACTTCGAGTTTGTTCATTTTTGACTAATTTCTAGTCTAATTCAATTGGAATCGAGCCAATGAAAAGTGGTTTTTGATTTCAGGATAACTTCGGGTCTTTTCATTTTTTATGAATCGCCAGTCCAATTCGATTGGAATCGAGCCAATGAAAACTGGTTTTTGATTTCAAGATAACTTCGGTTTTATTCATTTTAGGCGAATTGCTAGTTTAAATCGATTGGAATCGAGCCAAAAAAGTGGGTTTTCATTTTCATGATAATTTCGAATTTGTTCATTTTTGGCAACTGCTAGTCTACTTCAATTAAAATCGAGGAAATGAAAAGTGGTTTTTGATTTCATTATTATTTCATGTTTGTTTGTTTTTGGCAAATTCTTAGTCTAATTTGATTGGAATCGAGCCGATGAAAAGTGGCTTTTGATTTCCGGATAACATCGGCTTCATTTATTTTTGGCGAATTGCTAGTCGAATTCGATTGTAATCAAACCAATGAAAAGTGGTACTTGATTTCATGATAACTTCGAATTTGTTAATTTTTGGCGAATTGCTAGTCTAACTCGACTGGAATCGAGCCAATGAAAGGTCATTTTTGATTTCATGATAACTTCGGGTTTGTTCATTTTTTGCGAATTGCTTGTAAATTTTGATTGGAATCGAGCCAATAAAAAATTATTTTTGATTCGTGATAACTTCGAGTTTATTCGTTTTTAGCGAATTGCTACTCAAATTTGATTAGAATCGAGCCAATTAAAAGTGGTTTTTGATATCACGATAACTTCGGGTTTGTTCATTTCTGGCGAATCGCTAGTCTAATTCGATTGGAATCGAGCCAATGAAAAGTGGTTTTTGATTTCAAGATAACATCGGGTCTTTTCATTTTTTTGGCTAATTGCTAGTCTAATTCGCTTGGAATCGAGCAAATGAAAAGTGGCTTTTGATTTCATGAAAATTTCGGGTTTGTTCGTTTCTGGCGAATAGCTTGTCAAATTCGATTGGAATCGAGCCAATGAAAAGTGGTTTTTGATTTCAAGATAACTTCGAGTTTCTTCGTTTTTAACGATTCGCTAGTCCAATTAGATTGGAATCGAACCAATCAAACGTTGTTTTTGATATCATGATAACTTCGGGTTTGTTTCTTTCTGGCGAATTGCTAGTCTAATTCGATTTTAATCGAGCAAATGAAAAGTGGTTTTTGATTTCAAGATAACTTTGGGTCTTTTCATTTTTGGCAAAATTCAAGTCTAATTCGATTGGAGTCGAGCCAATAAAATGTGACTTTAGATATCATGATAACTTCAGGTTTGTTCGTTTCTAGCGAATTGCTAGTCGAATTGGAATGTAATCGAACCAATGAAAAGTGGTATTTGATTTCATGAGAACTTTGGATTTGTTCATTTTTGGCGAATTGCTAGTCTAATTTGTCTGGAATCGAGCCAATGAAAAGTGGTTTTTGATTTCATTATAACTTGGGGTTTGTTCATTTTTGATGAATTGCTAGTAAATTTCGATTGGAATCGAGCCAATAAAAAGTTGTTTTTGATTCATGATAACTTCGGGTTTGTTCGTTTTTGGCAAATTGCTACTCTAATGCGATTGGAATCGAGCCAATGAAAACTGATTTTTTATATCATATACCTTCGACTTTGTTCGTTTCTGTGGAATTGCTAGTCCAATTCGATTGGAATCATGCAAACGAAAAGTTGGTTTTGATTTCATGATAAGTTCGAGTTTGTTCGTTTTTGATGAATCGCTTGTCAAATTTGATTGGAATCGAGCCAATGAAAAGTGGTTTTTGATTTCATGATAACTTCAAGTTTGTTCATTTTTAACGAATCGCTAGTCTAATTCGATTGGAATCGAGCCAATGAAAAGTGGTTTTTGATTTCAAGATAACTTTAGGTTTGTTCGATTTAGGCGAATTGCTAGTCTAATTTGATTGGAATCAAGCCAATGAGAAGTGGTTTTAGATTTCATTATAACTTCGGGATTTTTCATTTTTCGCGAATTGCTACTCTAATTCGATTGGAATCAAGCCAATGAAAAGTGGCTTTCGATTTCAGGATAACTTTGGCTTTGTTTGTTTTTGGTGAATTGCTAGTCGAATTCGATTGGAATCGAGCCCTAGAAAAGTGGCTTTTGATTTCATGATAAGTTTAGGTTTGTTCATTTTTTATGAATTTCTAGTCTAATTCAATTGGAGTTGAGCCAATGAAAAGGGGTTTTTGATTTCATGATAACTTCAAATTTGTTCATTTTTGGGGAATTGCTTGTCTAATTCGATTGGAATCGAGCTAATGAAAAGTTTTTTTTGATTTCATGATAACTTTGGGTTTGCTCGTTTTTGGCGAATTCCTAATCTAATTCGATTGGAATCGAGCCAATGAGGAGTGGTTTTTGATTTCAAGATAACTTCGGGTCTTTTCATTTCTGGAGAATTGCTAGTCTAATTCGATTAGAATCGAGCCAAGTAGAAGTGATTTTTGATATCATTATAACTTCGGGCTTGTTCATTTTTGATGAATTGCTAGTCTAATTTGATTGGAATCGAGCCGATGAAAAGTGGTTTTTGATTTCAAGATAACTTCGAGTCTTTTCATTTTTGGCTAATTGCTAGTCTAATTCGATTGGAATTGAGATAATGAAAAGTGTTTTTTGATATCATGAAAACTTTGGGTTGGTTCGTTTCTGGCGAATTGCTAGTCTGGTTTGATTGGAATCGAGCCAATGGAAAGTGGTTTTTGATTTCATGATAACTTCGAGTCTGTTTGTTTTTGACGAGTCGCTAATCTAATTCTATTGGAATCGAGCCAATGAAAAGTGATTTTTGATTTCAATATAACTTCGATTTTGTTCGTTTTAGGTGAATTGCTAGACTAAGTCGAATGTAATGTAGCCAATGAAAAGTGGTTTTTGATCTCATGATAACTTTGGATTTGTTCATTTTTGAAAATTGCTAGTCTAATTCGATTGGAATCGAGGCAATGAAAAGTGGTTTTTGATCGATTTGTTTGTTTTTGGCAAATTGCTGGTCTAATTTGATTGGAATCGAGCCAATGAAAAGTGGTTTTTGATTTCGAGATAACTTCTTGTCTTTTCATTTTTTACAAATTTTTAGTCTAATTCGATTGGAATCGAGCCAATGAAACGTTGTTTTTGATTTCACGATAAATTCGGGGTTTGTTTATTTTTGGCAAACTACTAGTCTAATTCGATTGGAATCGACCCGATGAAAATTGGCTTTCGATCTCAGGATAACTTCGGCGTCATTCATTTTTGGCAAATTTCTAGTCGAATTCGTATGGAACCGAGCCTATGGAAAGTGGTTTTTGATTTCATGTTAACTTCGGGATTGTTTATTTTTGGCGAATTGCTAGTCTAATTCCACTGGAATCGGGGCGATGAAAAGTGGTTTTTGATTTCATGATAACATCGGGTTTGTTCATTTTTGGCGATTTGCTAGTCTAATTCGATTGGAATCGAGCCAATGAAAAGTTGTTTTTGATTTCATGATTACTTCAGGTTTGTTCCTTTTTACGAATTGCTAGTCTAATTCGATTGGAATCTAGCCATTGAAAAGTGGTTTTTGATTTCAAGATAACTTTGGGTCTTTTCATTTTTGGCAAATTGGTAGTCTAACTCGATTGGAATCGAGCCAATTAAAAGTGGTTTTTGATATCACGATAACTTCGGGTTTGTTCATTTCTGGCGAATTGCTAGTCTTATTCGATTGAAATCGAGGCAATGAAAAGTGGCATTAAATTTCTTAATAACTTCGAGTTTGTTCATTTTTGACGAATCGCTTGTCAAATTCGATTGGAATCGAGCCAATGGAAAGTGGTATTTGATTTCATGATAACTTCGAGTTTGTTCGTTTTTAACGAATCGCTAATGTAATTCGATTGGAATTGTGCCAATGAAAAGTGGTTTTTGATTTCAAGATAACTTCGAGTTTGTTCGTTTTAGGTGAATTGCTAGTCGAATTCAACCGGAATCGAGCCAGTGAAAAGTGGTTTTTGATTTCATGATACGTTTGGGTTGTTTGTTTTTAGCGAATTGCTAGTCTAATTCGATTGGAATCGAGCCAATGAGAATTTGTTCATGATTTCATCAAAACTTCGGGTTTGTTCATTTTTGATGAATTGCTATTCTAATTCAATTGGAATCGAGCTGAAGAAAAGTGGCTTTTGATTTCATGATAACTTTGGGTTTGTTTGTTTTTGACGAATTGCTAGTCTAATTCGATTGGAATTGAGCCCATGAAAAATGGTTTTTAATTTCTTGATAACTTCGGGTTTGTTCGTTTTTGGGGAATTCCTAGTGTAATTGGATTGAAATCGAGCCAATGAAAAGTTACTTCTGGTTTCATGATAACTTCGGGTTTGTTAGTTTTTGGCAAATTGCTAGTCTAATATGATTGGAATCGAGCCAATGAGAAGTGATTTTTTATTTCAAGATAACTTCGGGTCTTTTCATTTTTGACGAATTGCTAGTCTAATTCGACTGGAATCGAGTCAATGAAAAGTGGTTTTCGATATCATGATAAATTCGGGTTTGTTCGTTTCTGGAGAATTACTAGTCTAATTCGACTGGAATCGGGCCAATGAAAAGTGGTTTTTAATTTCTTGATAACTTCGAGTTTGTTCGTTTTTGACGAATTGCTATTCTAATTCGATTGGAATCGAGCCAATGAAAAGTGGTTTTTGATATCATGATAACTTCGAGTTTGTTCATTTTTGGCAATTGCTAGTCTAATTCGATTGGAATCGAGGCAATGAAAAGTGATTTTTGATTTCACGATAACTTCGGGTTTGTCTATTTTTGGTGAATTGCTAGTCTAATTCAATTGGAATCGAGCAAACGAATAGTGGCTTTCGATTTAAGGGTAACTTCAGCTTTGTTCATTTTTGGCGAATTGCTAGTCGAATTCGATTGGAATCGAGCCGATGAAAAGTGGTTTTTGATTTCATGATAACTTCGGGTATGTTCATTTTTTGTGAATTACTTGTCTAATTCGACTAGAATCGAGCCAATGAAAAGTTTTTTTTGATATAATGATAACTTCGGGTTTGTTCGTTTCTGGCGAATTGCTAGTTTAATTTGATTGGAATCGTGCTAATGAAAAGTGGCTTTAGATTCCATGATAACTTCGAGTTTGTTCATTTTTTAGGAATCACTTGTCAAATTCGATTGGAATAGAGCCAATGGAAAGTGGTTTTTGATTTCATGATAACTTCGAGTCTATTTGTTTTTGACGAGTCGCTAATCTAATTCTATTGGAATCGAGCCAATGAAAAGTGATTTTTCTTATCAAGATAACTTCGGATTTGTTCATTTTAGGCGAATTACGAGTCTAATTCGATTGGAATCGAGCCAGTGAAAAGTGGCTTTTGATTTCATGATATCTTCAGGTTGTTCATTTTTGACGAATTGCTAGTCTAATTCGATTGAAATCGGGCCAATGAAAAGTGAGTTATGATTTCATGATAACTTCTGGTTTGTTCGATTTTGATGAATTGCTAGTCTAATTCGATTGGAATTAAGCCAATGGAAAGTGGTTTTTGATTTCATGATAACTTCGTGTGTTGTTCATTTTTGAGGAATTCCTAGTCTAATTCGATTGGAATCGAGCCAATGAAAACTTGTTTTTGATTTCATGATAACTTCGGGTTTGTTCGTTTTTAGCGAATTGCTAGTCTAATTCGATTGGAATCAAGCTAATGAGAAGTGGTTTTTGATTTCAAGATAACTTTGGGTCTTTTCATTTTTGGCGAATTGCTCGTCTAATTCGATTGGAATCAAGCCAATGAAAAGTGATTTTTGATATCTTGATAATATCGGGTTTGTTTGTTTCCGACGAATTGCTCGTCTAATTTGATTGGAATCGAGCCAATAAAAAGTGGTTTTTGATTCTTTTTTATCAAATCGCTAGTCTAATTCGTTTGGAATCGAGCCAATGAAAAGTGGTTATTGATTTCAAGATAACTTTGGTTTTGTTCATTTTAGGCG
Organism: Olea europaea var. sylvestris; assembly: GCF_002742605.1. Lineage (NCBI taxonomy): Eukaryota > Viridiplantae > Streptophyta > Magnoliopsida > Lamiales > Oleaceae > Olea > Olea europaea. Next base: position 24,353,137 of record NC_036239.1, read on the forward strand.
AATTGCTTTTTCAATTCGATTAGAATGGAGCCAATGAAATCTGGTTTTTGATTTCATAACAACTTCGGGTTTGTTCGTTCTTGGCAATTGCTAGTCTAATTCGATTGGAATCGAGCCAATGAAGAGTGGTTTTTGATTGCATGATAACTTCGGGTTTGTTTGTTTTGGGCGAATTGCTAGTCTATTACGATTGGAATCAAGCCAATGAAAAGTGGCTTTCGATTTCAAGATAACTTCGGCATCGTTCGTTTTTGGCGAATTGCTAGTCGAATTCGATTGTAATCGAGTCGATGAAAAGTGGTTTTTGATTTTATGATAACTTCGGGTTTGTTCTTTTTGGGAATTGCTAGTCTAATTCGACTGGAGTCGAGCCAATGAAAAGTGGTTTTTGATTTCATGATAACTTCGGGTTTGTTCATTTTTGTCGAATTGCTAGTATAATTCAATTGGAATCGATCCAATGAAAAGTTGTTTTTGATTTCATGATAACTTTAGGTTTGTTCATTTATGGCAAATTGCTAGTCTAATTCCTTTGGAATCCAGCCAATGAAAAGTGGCTTTCGATTTCAGGATAACTTCGGCTTCATTTGTTTTTGGCGAATTGCTCGTCGAATTCGATTGGTATTGAGCCAATGAAAAGTGGTTTTAGATTTCTTGATAACTTCGGGTTCATTCGTTTTTGGCGAATTGCTTGGCTAACTCGACTGGAATCGGGTCAATGAAAAGTGGTTTTTGATTTCATAATAACTTCGGGTTTGTTTGTTTTTGACGAATTCCTAGTCTAATTCTATTGGAATCGAACAAAAGAAAATTGGTTTTTAATTTCAAGATAACTTCAGGTATTTTCGTTTTTTACGAAATGCTAGTCTAATTTGTTTGGAATCGAGCCAATGAAAAGTTGTTTTTGATAACATGATAACTTCGGGTTTGTTCATTTCTAGCAAATTGCTAGTCTTATTCGATTGGAATTGAGCCAATGAAAAGTGGTTTTTGATTTCATGATAAATTCGGGTTTGTTCATTTTTAAGGAATTGCTAGTCTAATTCGACTAGAATCGAGCCAATGAAAAGTTGTTTTTGATTTCATGATAACTTCAGGTTTGTTCATTTTTGGGGTATTCCTAGTCTAATTCGATTGGAATCGAGCAGATGAAAAGTTATTTTTGATTGCATGATAACTTCGGGTTTGTTCATTTTTGGCGAATTGTTAGTCTAATTCTATGGGAATCGAGCCAATGAGAAGTGGTTTTCCATTTCAAGATAACTTCGGGTTTTTTCATTTTTGGCGAATTGCTCATCTAATTCGATTGGAATCGAGCCAATGAAAAGTGGTTTTTGATATCATGATAACTTCGGGTTTGTTCATTTCTGGCGAATTCCTAGTCTTATTTGATTGGAATCGAGCGAATGAAAAGTGATTTTTGATTATTTTTTGACGAATCGTTAGTCTAATTTGATTGGAATCAAGTCAATGAAAAGTGGTTAATGATTTCAAGATAACTTCGATTTTATTCGTTTTAGGAGAATTGCTAGTTTAATTCGATCGGAATCGACCCGATGAAATCTAGTTTTTGATTTCATGATAACTTCGGGTTTATTCGTTCTTGGCAATTGCTAGTCTAATTCGATTGGAATCGAGCCAATGAAAAGTGGTTTTTGATTTCATGATAACTTCGGGTTCGTTTGTTTTGGGCGAATTGCTAGTCTATTTCGATTGGAATCGAGCCAATGAAAAGTGGCTTTCGATTTCAGGATAACTTCGACTTCGTTCGTTTTTGTTGAGTTGCTAGTCGAATTCGATTGTAATCTAGGCGATGAAAAGTGGTTTTTGATTTCATGATAACTTTGGGTTTATTCATTTTTGGCGAATCGCTAGTCTAATTCGATTCGAATCGAGCCAATGAAAAGTGGTTTTTGATTTCATGATAACTTCGAGTTTGTTTATTTTTGGCGAATTGCTAGTATAATACGATTGGAATCAATCCAATGAAAAGTTGTTTTTGATTTCATGATAACTTTGGGTTTGTTCGTTTCTGGTGAATTGCTAGTGTAATTCTATTGGAATCAAGCCAATGAAAAGTGGCTTATGATTTCATGATAACTTCAGGTTTGATCATTTTTAACGAATTGCTAGTCTAATTCGATTGGAATTGAGCCAATGAAATATGGTTTTTGATTTCATGATAAGTTTGGGTTTGTTCATTTTTGGGGAATTCCTAGTCTAATTCGATTGGAATCGAGCCATTGAAATGTTGTTTTTGATTTCATAATAACTTTGGGTTTGTTCATTTTTGGCGAATTGCTAGTCTAATTCGATTGACATCGAGCCAATGAGAAGTGGTTTTCAATTTCAAGATAACTTCGATTTTATTCATTTTAGGCGAATTGCTAGTTTAATTCGACTAGAATCGAGCCAATGAAAAGTGGTTTTTGATATCATGATAACTTTGGGTTTGTTCATTTTTGGTAAGTGCTAGTCTAATTCGATTGGAATCGAGCCAATGAAAAGTGGTTTTTGATTTCATGACAACTTCGATTTTGTTTGTTTTCAGGGAATTGATAGTCTAATTCGATTGGAATCGAACCAATGAAAAGCGTTTTCAATTTTAGGATAACTTCGGATTCATTCATTTTGGCGAATTGCTAGTCGAATTCGATTGGAATCGAGCCGATGAAAAGTGGTTTTTGATTTTATGATAACTTCGGGTTTGTTCATTTTGGCGAATTGCTAGTCTAATTCGACTGGAATCGAGCGAATGAAAAGTGTTTTTTGATATCATGATAACTTCGGGTTTGTTCATTTCTTGTAAATTGCTAGCCTAATTCGATTGGAATTCATGATAACTTTGAGTTTGTTCGTTTATGACGAGTCACTTATCAAATTCGATTGGAATCGAGCCAATGGAAAGTGGTTTTTGATTTCATGATAACTTCGAGTCTATTTGTTTTTGATGAGTCGTTAATCTAATTCTATTGGAATCGAGCCAATGAAAAGTGGTCTTTCATATCAAGATAACTTCAGGTTTGTTAGTTTTTGGTGATATACGAGTGTAATTCGATTGGAATCGAGCCAGTGAGAAGTGGTTTTTGATTTCATGATACTTCGGGTTGTTCATTTTTGGCGAATTGCTAGTGTAATTCGATTGGAATCAAGCCAATGAAAAGTGGTTTATGATTTCATGATAACTTCAGGTTTGTTCGTTTTTGACGAATTACTAGTCTAATTCGATTGGAATTGAGCCAATGAAAAGTAGTTTTTGATTTCATGATAAGTTCGAGTTTGTTTATTTTTGGGGAATTCCTAGTCTAATTCGATTGGAATCGAGTCAATGAAAAGTTGTTTTTGATTTCATAATATCTTCGGGTTTGTTCATTTTTGGCGAATTGCGAGTCTAATCCGATTGACATCGAGTCAATGAGAAGTGGTTTTTGATTTCATGATAACTTTAGTTTTGATTATTTTTGGCGAATTGCTAGTCTAATTCGATTGAAATCGTGCCAATGAAAAGTGGTTTTCGATTTTAGGATAACTTTGAATTCATTCGTTTTTTGCGAATTGCTAGTCGAATTCGCATGGAATCGAGTCGATGAAAAGTGGTTTTTGATTTCATGATAACTTCGAGTTTGTTTATTTTGGCGAATTGCTAGTCTAATTCGACTGGAATCGAGCCAATGAAATGTGTTTTTGGATATCAAGATAACTTTGGGTTTCTTCATTTTCGGTGAATTGCTAGTCTAATTAGAATCGAGCTAATGAAAAGTGGCTTTAGATTTCATAATAACTTCGAGTTTGCTCGTTTATGACGAGTTCCTTGTCAAATTCGATTGGAATCGAGCAAATAGAAAGTGGTTTTTGATTTCATGATAACTTTGAGTATGTTTGTTTTTGATGAGTTGCTAATCTAATTCTATTGGAATCGAGTCAATGAAAAGTGGTTTTTCATATCAAAATAACTTCGGGTTTATTCATTTTTGGCGAATTACGAGTCTAATTCGATTGGAATCGAGTAAGTGAAAAGTGGTTTTTGATTTCATGATACTTCGTATTGTTCGTTTTTGGCGAATTGCTAGTGCAATTCGATTGGAATCAAGCCAATTAAAAGTGGCTTATGATTGCATGATAACTTTAGGTTCGTTCGTTTTTGACGAATTGCTAGTCTAATTCGATTGGAATTGAGCCAATGAAAAGTGGTTTTTGATTTCATGATAAGTTCGGGTTTGTTTATTTTTGGGGAATTCCTAGTCTAATTCGATTGGAATCGAGCCAATGAAAAGTTGTTTTTGATTTCATAATAACTTCGGGTTTGTTCATTTTTGGCGAATTGCTAGTCGAATTCGATTGACATCGAGCCAATGAGAAGTGGTTTTTGATTTGAAGATAACTTCAGGTCTTTTCATTTTTCGTGAATTGTTCGTCTAATTCGATTGGAATCGAGCCAATGAAAAGTGGTTTTTGATATCATTATAACATCGGGTTTGTTCGTTTCTAGCGAATTGCTTGTCTAATTTGATTCGAATTGAGCCAATGAAAAGTGATTTTTGATTCTTTTTTGACAAATTGCTAGTCTAATTCGATTGGAATCGAGCCAATGAAAAGTGGTTATTGATTTCAAGATAACTTCGATTTTGTATGTTTTAGGCGAATTGCTTGTTTAATTCGATTGGGATCGAGCCAATGAAATCTGGTTTTTGATTTCATGACAACTTCGGGTTTGTTCATTCTTATCAATTGTTAGTCTAATTCGAACGGAATCGAGCCAATGAAAAGTGGTTTTTGATTTCATGATAACTTTGGGTTTGTTTGTTTTGGGCGAATTGCTAGTCTATTTCGATTGGAATCGAGCCAATGAAAAGTGGCTTTCGATTTCAAGATAACTTTAGGTTCGTTCGTTTTTGGCGAATTGCTAGTCGAATTGGATTGTAATCAAGCCGATGAAAAGTGGTTTTAGGTTTCATGATAACTTCGGGTTTGTTCTTTTCGGCGAATTGCTAGTCTAATTCACCTAGAATCAAGCCAATGAAAAGTTGTTTTTGATTTCATGATAACTTCGGGTTTGTTCATTTTTGGCGAATTGCTAGTATAATTCAATTGGAATTGATCCAATGAAAAGTTGTTTTTGATTTCATGATAACTTTAGGTTTGTTCATTTCTTGCGAATTGCTAGTCTAATTCGTTTGGAATCGAGCCAACGAAAAGTGGCTTTCGATTTCAGGATAACTTCGACTTTGTTTGTTTTTGGCGAATTCCTAGTTGAATTCGATTGGAATTGAGCCAATGAAAAGTGGTTTTTGATTTCATGATAACTTCGGGTTTATTTGTTTTTGGCGAATTCCTAGTCTAATTCTATTGGAATTGAACTAAAGAAAATTGGCTTTTGATTTCAAGATAACTTCGGGTCTTTTCATTTTTTGCGAATTGCTAGTCTAGTTCGATTGGAATCGAGCCAATGAATAGTTGTTTTTGAAATCATGATAAATTCGGATTTGTTCATTTCTAGCGAATTGCTTTTGATTTCACGATAACTTCGGGTTTGTTCATTTTTAGCGAATTGCTAGTCTAATCGACTGGAATCGAGCCACTGAAAAGTTGTTTTTGATTTCATGATAACTTCGGGTTTGTTCATTTTTAGGGAAATCCTAGTCTAATTCGATTGGAATCGAGCAAATGAAAAGTTATTTTTGATTTCATGATAACTTCGGGTTTGTTCGGTTTTGGCGAATTGCTAGTCTAATTCGATTGGAATCGAACCAATGAGAAGTGGTTTTTTGATTTCAAGATAACTTGGGGTCTTTTCATTTTTAGCGAATTTCTCGTCTAATTCGATTGGAATCAACCCAATGAAAAGTGGTTTTTGATATCATGATAACTTCGGGTTTATTCGTTTCAAGCGAATTGCTAGTCTTATTCGATTGGAATCGAGCCAATTAAAAGTGGTTATTGATTTAAAGATAACTTCGGTTTTGTTCGTTTTAGGAGAATTGCTAGTTTAATTCGATTGGAATCGAGCCAATGAAGTCAGGTTTTTGATTTCATGATAACTTCGGGTTTGTTCGTTCTTAGCAATTGCTAGTCAATTTCGATTGGAATCAGCCTATGAAAAGTGATTTTTGATTTCATGATGACTTCGGGTTTGTTTGTTTTGGGCGAATTGCTAGTCTATTTTGATTGGAATCGAGCTAATGAAAAGTGGCTTTCAATTTCAGGATAACTTCGGCTTCATTCATTTTTTGTGAATTGCTGGTTGAATTCGATTGTAATCGAGGCAATGAAAAATGGTTTTTGATTTCATCATAACTTCGGGTTTGTTCATTTTTGCCAAATTGCTGGTATAATTCAATTGGAATCGATCCAATGAAAAGTTGTTTTTGATTTCATGAGAACTTTGGGTTGGTTCATTTCTAGTGAATTTCTAATCTAATTCGTTTGGAATCGAGCCAACGAAAAGTGGCTTTCGATTTCAGGATAACTTTGGCTTCATTCGTTTTTGACGAATTGCTAGTCGAATTCGATTGGAATTGAGCCAATTAAAAGTGGTTTTTGATTTCTTGATAACTTCGGATTTGTTCCTTTTTGGCGAATTACTGGACTAATTCGATAGGAATCGGGCCAATGAAAAGTGGTTGATAACTTCGGGTTTGTTCATTTCTGACGAATTGCTAGTCTAATTCGATTGGAATCAAGCCAGCGAAAAATGGTTTTTGATTTCATGATAACTCCGAGTTTTTTCATTTTTGGCAATTACTAGTCTAATTCAATTGGAATCGAGCCAGTGAAAAGTGATTTTTGATTTAATGATATCTTCGGGTTGTTCGTTTTTCGTGAATTGCTAGTCTAATTCGACTGGAATCGAGCCAACTAAAAGTAGCTTATGATTTCAAGACAACTTCGGGTTTTTTCATTTTTAACGAATTTCTAGTCTAATTCGATTGGAATTGAGCGAAAGAAAAGTGGCTTTTGATTTCATGATAACTTCATGTTTGTTCATTTTTAACGAATTGCTAGTTTAATTCGATTGGAATTGAGCCAATGAAAAGTTGCTTTAAATTTAATGATAACTTCGGGTTTGTTCGATATTGGGGAATTGCTAGTCTAATTCTATAGGAATCGAGCCAATGAAAAATTGTTTCTGATTTCATGATAACTTTGGATTTGTTCGCTTTTGGCGAATTGCTAGTCTAGGTCGATTGGAACCGACCCAATGAGAAGTGGTTTTTGATTTCCAGATAACTTCGGGTCTTTTCATTTTTGGCGAATTGCTAGTCTAATTCGATTGGAACCAAGCCAATGAAAGGTGGTTTTTGATATCATGATAACAATGGGTTTGTTCGTTTCTAGCGAATTGCTAGTCTAATTTGATTGGAATCGAGCCAATGAAAAGTGGTTTTTGCTTACATGATAACTTCGAGTTTGTTCATTTTTTACGAATGGCTAGTCTAATTCGATTGGAATCGAGCCAATGAAAAAGTTGTTTTTGATTTCAAGATAACTTATGTTTTTGTTCATTTTAGGCAAATTGCTTGTCTAATTCGATTGGAATCGAGCCAATGAAATTGTTTTTTATTTCATGATAACTTCAAGTTTGTTCGTTTTTTTGCAATTGCTAGTCTAATTCGTTTGGAATCGTGCTAATGAAAAGGGGTTTCTGATTTCTTGATAATTACGAGTTTGTTCGTTTTTGGCGAATAGTTAGTCTAATTCGATTGGAATCATGCCAATGAAAAGTGGCTTTCGATTTCAGGATAACTTCGTCTTCATTCATTTTTGGCGAATCGCTAGTCGAATTTGATTGGAATCGAGCCAATGAAAAGTGGTTTTTGATTTCATGATAAGTTCGGGTTACTTCATTTTTGGCGAATTGCTAGTATATTCGATTGGAACCGAGCCAATGAAAAGTGGTTTTTGATTCCATGATAACTTCGGGTTAGTTTATTTTTGGTAAATTGCTAGTATAATTCGATTGGGATCAAGCCAATGAAATGTATTTTTTGAGTTCATGATATCTTCGGGTTTATTCATTTCTAGCGAATTGCAAGTCTAATTCGATTGGAATCGAGCCAATGAAAATTGGCTTTCGATTTCAGGATAACTTCGGCTTCGTTCGTTTTTGGCGAATTGCTAGTCGAATTCGATTGGAATCGAGCCAATTAAAAGTGGTTTTTGATTTCATGATAACTTCGGGTTTGTTCATTTTTGGCGAATTGCTAGTCTAATTTGACTGGAATCGGGCCAATGAAAAGTGGTTTTTGATTTCTTGATAACTTTGGGTTTGTTCAATTTTGGCAAATTGCTAGTCTAATTCTTTTGGAATCAAGCCAATGAAAAGTTGTTTTTGATATCATGATAACTTCGGGTTTGTTCGCTTATGATGAATTACTAGTCTAATTCGATTGGAATCAAGCCAATGAAAAGTGGTTTTTGATTTCAAAATAACTTCGGGTCTTTTTGTTTTTGGCGAATTGCTAGTCTAATTCAATTGGAATCGTGGCAATAAAAACTGGTTTTTGATATCACGATAACTTCGGGTTTGTTCGTTTCTCGTGAATTACTAGTCCTATTCGATTGGAATCGAGCAAATAAAAATTGGCTTTTGATTTCATGATAACTTCGAGTCTGTTCATTTTTGACGAATCGGTAGTCTAATTTGATTGGAATCGAGCCAATGAAAAGTGGTTTTTGATTTCAAGATAACTTCGGGTTTGTTCGTTCTAGGCGAATGCTAGTCTAATTCGATTGGAATCGAGGCAATGAAAAGTGGTTTTCGATTTCATGATAACTTCGGGTTTGTTCATTTTTGACAATTGCTAGTCTAATTCGATTGAAATCGAGCCAATGAAAAGTGGTATTTGATTTCATGATAAGTTCGGGTTTGTTTGTTTTGCCGAATTGTTAGTCTAATTCGATTGGAATCGAGCCAATGAAAAGTGGTTTTTGATTCAAAGTTAATTTTGGGTCTTTTCATTTTTGGCGACTTGCTAGTCTAAGTCAATTGGAATCGAGTCAATGAAAAGTTGTTTTTGATATCATGATAACTTCGGGTTTGTTCGTTTCTAGCGAATTGCTATTCTAATTCGATTGGAATCGAACCAATGAAAACTGGCTTATGATTTCATGACAACTTCGGGTTTGATCCTTTTTGGGGAATCACTAGCCTAATTCAATTGGAATCGAGCCAATGAAAAGTTGTTTTTGATTTCATGATAACTTCGGGTTTGTTCGTTTTGGGAATCGCTAGTCTAATTCGATTGGAATAGGGCCAATGGAAAGTCGGTCTTTATTTCAAGGTAACTTTGGGACTTTTCATTTTAGGCGAATTGCTAGTCTAATTCGATTGGAATCGGGCCAATGAAAAGTGGTTTTCGATATCATGATAACTTCGAGTTTGTTCGTTTCTGGCAAATTGCTAGTCTAATTCGATTGGAATCGAGCCAATGAAAAGTGGCTTTTGATTTCATGATAACTTCGAGTTTGTTCATTTTTGACGAATCGCTAATCTAATTCGATTGAAATCGAGCCAATGAAAAGTGGTTTTTGATTTCATGATAACTTCGAGTTTGTTCATTTTTGACGAATCGCTAATCTAATTCGATTGAAATCGAGCCAATGAAAAGTAGTTTTTGATTTCAAGATAACTTCTGGTTTGTTCGTTTTTGGCGAGTGGCTAGTCTAATTCGATTGGAACCGAGCCAATGAAAAGTGGCTTGACAACTTCAGTTTTGTTCATTTTTGAAGAATTGCTAGTCTAACTCGATTGGAATCGAGTAAAAGAAAAGTGGCTTTTGATTTCATGATAACTACGGGTTTGTTCATTTTTTACGAATTGTTAGTCTAATTTGATTGGAATCGAGCCAATGAAAAGTGGTTTGTGATTTCATGATAAATTCGGGTTTCTTTATTTTTGGGGAATTGCTAGTCTAATTCGATTGGAATTGAGCCAATGAAAAGTTGGTTTTGATTTCATGATGACTTCGGGTTTGTTCATTTTTGGCGAACTGCTTGTCTAATTCGATTAGAATCGAGCCAATGAAAAGTGGTTTTTGATATCAAGATGACTTCGGGTTTGTTCGTTTCTGGTGAATTGCTAGTCTAATTCGATTGGAATCGAGCCAATGAAAAGTAGTTTTTGATTTCGTGATAACTTCAAGTTTGTTCGTTTTTGATGAATCGCTAGTCTAATTTGAATTGAATCGAGCCACTGAAAAGTGGTTTTTGATTTCAAGATAACTTCGATTTTGTTCATTTTAGGTGAATTTCTAGTCTAATTCTATTGGAATCGAGCCGATGAAAAGTGGTTTTTGATTTCATGATAACTTCGGGTTTGTTCGTTTTTGGCAATTGCTAGTCTAATTCGATTGGAATCAAGCCAATGAAAAGTAGTTTTTGATTTCATGATAACTTCGAGTTTGTTTGTTNCATTCATTTTTGGCGAATTGCTAATCGAATTCGATTGGAATTGAGCGAACGAAAAGTGATTTTTTGGTTTCATGATAACTTCGGGTTTGTTTGTTTTTAGCAAATTGCTAGTCTAATTCGACTGGAATCGGGCCAATGAAAAGTGGTTTTTTATTTCTTGATAACTTCGGGTTTTTTCTTTTTTTGCAAATTGCTAGTCTAATTCGATTGGAATCGAGCCAATGAAAAGTTGTTTTTGATTTCTTGATAACTTTGAGTTTGTTCGTTTTTGGCGAATGGCTAGTCTAATTCGATTGGAATCGAGCCATTGAGAAGTGGTTTTTGATTTCAAGATAACGTCGGGTCTTTTCATTTTTAGCGAATTGCTAGTCTAATTCGATTGGAATCGAGCTAATGAAACGTGGTTTTTGATATCATGATAACTTTGGGTTTTTTCGTTTCTAGCGAATTACTAGTCTAATTCGATTGGAATCGGGCCAACGAAAAGTGATTTTTGATTTCATGATAACTTCGGGTTTGTTGATTTTTGATGAATCGCTAGTCGAATTCGGTTGGAATCGAGCCAAAGAAAAGTTATCTTTGATTTCAAGATAACTTCGGGTTTGTTCATTTTAGGTGAATTGCTAGTCTAATTCCATTGGAAACGAGCCAGTGAAAAATGGTTTTCGATTTCATGATAACTTTGGGTTTGTTTGTTTTTGGCGAGTTTCTAGTCTAATTTGATTGAAATCGAGCCAATGAAAAGTGGCTTTCGATTTCAGGATAACTTCGCTTCGTTCGTTTTTGGCAAATTACTTGTTGAATTCGATTGGAAGTGAGCCAATGAAAAGTGGTTTTTGATTTCATGATAGCTTCAGGTTTGTTCATTTTTGCCGAATTGCTAGTCTAATTCTGCTGGAATTGAGCCAATGAAAAGTGTTTTTGATTTCAAGATAACCACGGGTCTTTTCATTTTTGGCGAATTGCTAGTCTAATTCTTTTGGAATTGAGCCAATGAAAAGTTGTTTTTGATATCATGACAACTTCAGGTTCGTTCGTTTCTGGCGAATTGCTAGACTAATTAGATTAGAATCGAGCAAATGAAAAATAGCTTTTGATTTCATGAAAACTTCGAGTTTTTTCGTTTTTGACGAATTGCATGTCAAATTCGAGTGGAATCGAGCCAATGAAAAGTGGTTTTTGATTTGAAGATAACTTCGGGTTTGTTCGTTTTAGGCGAATTGCTTGTCTAATTCGGTTAGAATCGAGCCAATGAAAAGTACTTTTTGATATCATATTTCATGATATCTTTCGGTTTGTTATTTTTGGCAATTACAAGTCCGATTCGATTGAATCGAGCCAATGAAAAGTGGTTTTTGATTTCATGATAACTTTGGATTTTTTTTCATTTTGGTGAATTGCTAGTCTATTTCGATTGGACTCGAGCCAATGAAAAATGACTTTCGATTTTAGGATAACTTCAGCTTTGTTCTTTTTTGGCGAATTGCTAGTCTAATTTGATTGGAACCGAGCCAATGAAAAGTGGTTTTTGATTTCATGATAAATTCGGGTTTGTTCGTTTTTGGAGAAATGCTAGTCTAATTCGATTGGAATCGAGCCAATGAAAAGTTGCTTTTGATTTCATGATAACTTCGGGTTCATTCATGGCGAATTGGTAGTCTAAGTCGATTGGAATCGAGCCAATGAAAAGTGGTTTTTGATATCATGATAACTTTGGATTTTTTCGTTTCTAGCGAATTGCTAGTCTAATTCGATTGGAATCGGGCCAACGAAAAGTGATTTTTGATTTCATAATAACTTCGGGTTTGTTCATTTTTGTCGAATTGCTAGTCTAATTCGACTGGAATTGAGCAAATGAAAAGTTGTTTTTGATTTCATGATAACTTCGGGTTTGTTCATTTTAGACGAATTGCTATTCTAATTCCATTGGAATCGAGCCAATGAAAAGTGGGTTTTAATTTCAAGAAAACTTCGGGTCTTTTCATTTTTGACGAATTGCTAGGCCAATGTGATTGAATCGAGCCAATGAAAAGTGGTTTTTTATATCATGACAACTTCGGGTTTGTTCCTTTCTGGCGAATTGCTAGTCTAATTCGATTGGAATCTAGCCAATGAAAAGTGGCTTTTGATTTTAGGATAACTTCGAGTTTGTTCATTTTTTACGAATCGCTTATCAAATTCGATTGGAATCGAGCCATTGAAAAGTGGTTTTTGATTTAATGATAACTTCGACTTTTTTCATTTTTGGCAATGGCTAGTCTAATTCAATTGGAATCGAGTCAATGAAAATTTGTTTTTGATTTCATGATAACTTTGGGTTGTTTTATTTTGGCGAATTCCTAGTCTAACTCGATTGGAATCAAGCAAATGAAAAGTTGTTTTTGATTTCACGATAACTTCGGATTTGTTCATTTTTGGCGAATTGCTAGACTAATTCAATTGGAATCGAGCCAATGAAAACTGGTTTTTGATTTCAAGATAACTTCAGGCCTTTTCATTTTTGGCGAATAAGTAGTCTAAGTCGATTGGAATCGAGCCAATGAAAGGTGGCTTTTGATTTCATGATAACTTCGAGTTTTTTCGTTTTAGACGTATCGCTTGTCAAATTCGATCAGAATCGAGCCAATGAAAAGTGATTTTTGATTTCATGATAACTTTGAGTTTGTTCATTTTTTATGAATTGCTGGTCCAATTTGATTGGAATCGAGCCAATGAAAAGTGGTTTTTGATTTCACAATAACTTTGAGTTTGATTATTTTTGACGAATAGCTAGTCTAATTCGATTGGAATCGAGCCAATGAAAAGTGGTTATTGATTTTAAGATAACTTCGGGATTGTTCATTTTTGGCGAATTGCTAGTCTAATTCGATTGGAATCGAGACAATGAAAAGTGGTTATTGATTTTAAGATAACTTCGGGTTTGTTCATTTTTGGCGAATTGCTAGTCTAATTCAATTGGAATCGAGCCAATGAAAAGTTGTTTTTGATTTCATGATAACTTTGAGTTTGTTCATTTTTGGGGAATTGCTAGTCTAATTCGATTGGAAAACGAGCCAATGAAAAGTGGTTTTTGATTTCAAGATAACTTCGTGTCTTTTTATTTTTGGTGAACTGCTAGTCTAACTCGATTGGAATCGAGCCAACGAAAAGTAGTTTTTCATATCATGATAACTTCAGGGTCGTTCGTTTCTGGCGAACTGCTAGCCTAATTCAATTGGAATCGAGCCAATGAAAGTGGCTTTTGATTTCATGATAACTTCGAGCTTGTTCGTTTTTGATGAATCGCTTGTCAAATTCGATTGGAATCGAGCTAATGAAAAGTGGTCTTTAATTTCATGATAACTTCGAGTTTTTTCGTTTTTGACGAATTGTTAATCTAATATGATGGAATCGAGCCAATGAAAAGTGGCTTTTGATTTCATGATAACTTCATGTTTTTTTCATTTTTGACGAATCGCTTGTCAAATTCGATTGGAATCGGGCCAACAAAAAGTGGTTTTTGATTTCATGATAACTTCAAGTTTGTTTGTTTTTTATGAATTGCTGGTCTAATTCGATTGGCTCGAATTCGATTGGAATCGAGCCAATGAAAAGTGGTTTTTGATTTCATGATAACTTCGAGTTTGTTCATTTTTTACGAATTGCTAGTCTAATTCGATTGGAATCGAGCCAATGAAGAGTGGTTATTGGTTTTAGGATAACTTCGGGTCTCTTCATTTTTGGCAAATTGCTAGTCTAATTCGATTGGAATCGAGCCAATGAAAAGTGGTTTTCGATTTTAAGAAAACTTCGGGTCATTTAATTTTTGGCGAATTGCTAGCCCAATTCGATTG
>NC_036239.1:24381605-24409913 GCF_002742605.1 Olea europaea var. sylvestris
CTTTTGATTTCATGATAACTTCGAGTTTGTTCGTTTTTGATGTATCGCTTGTCAAATTCGATTGGAATCGAGCCAACGAAAAGTGGTTTTTGATTTCATGATAACTTCGAGTTTGTTCATTTTTTAAGAATTGCTGGTCCAATTCGATTGGAATCGAGCCAATGAAAAGTTTTTTTTTTTATTTCATGATAACTTCTAGTTTGTTTATTTTTGGCAAATAGCTAGTCTAATTCGATTTGAATCGAGCCAATGAAAAGTGGTTATTGATTTTGAGATAACTTCGGGTTTGGTTATTTTTGGCTAATTGCTAGTCTAATTCGATTGGAATCGAGCCAATGAAAAGTGGTTATTGATTTTAAGATAACTCCGGGTTTATTCTTTTTGGGCGAATTGATAGTCCAATTCGATTGGAATCGAGCCAATGAAAAGTGGCTTTTGATTTCATGATAACTTCGAGTTTGTTCGTTTTTGATAAATCGCGTGTCAAATTTCATTGGAATCGAGCTAATGGAAAGTGGTCTTTAATTTCATGATAACTTCCAGGTTTTTCATTTTTGACGAATCGCTAATATAATTCGATTGGAATCGAGCCAATGAAAAGTGGCTTTTGATTTCATGATAACTTCGAGTTTGTTCATTTTTGACGAATCGCTTGTCAAATTCGATTGGAATCGGGCCAACAAAAAGGGGTTTTTGATTTCATGATAACTTCAAGTTTGTTCATTTTTTACGAATTGCTGGTCTAATTCGATTGGAATCGAGCCAATGAAAAGTGTTTTTTGATTTCATGATAACTTCGAGTTTGTTCATTTTTTACGAATTGCTAGTCTAATTCGATTGGAATCGAGTCAATGTATAGTGGTTATTGGTTTTAAGATAACTTCGGGTCTGTTCATTTTTAGTAAATTGCTAGTCTAATTCGATTGGAATCGAGCCACTGAAAAGTGGTTATCGATTTTAAGAAAACTTCAAGTCATTTAATTTTTGGCGAATCGCTAGTCCAATTCGATTGGAATCATGCCAATGAAAAGTGGCTTTTGATTTCATGATAACTTTGAGTTTGTTCGTTTTTGACGTATCGCTTGTCAAATTCGATTGGAATCGAGCCAATGAAAAGTGGTTTTTGATTTCATGATAAATTTGAGTTTGTTCATTTTTTACGAATTGCTGGTCCAATTCTATTGGAATCGAGCCAATGAAAAGTGTTTTTTTATTTCATGATAACTTCGAGTTTGTTTATTTTTGACAAATAGCTAGTCTAATTCGATTTGAATCGAGCCAATGAAAAGTGGTTATTGATTTTAAGATAACTTCGGGTTTGTTCATTTTTGGCGAATTGCTAGTCTAATTCGATTGGAATCGAGCCAATGAAAAGTGGTTATTGATTTTAAGATAACTCCGGGTTTATTCTTTTTGGACGAATGGATAGTCTAATTGGATTGGAATCGAGCCAATGAAAAGTTGTTTTTGATTTCAAGATAACTTCGTGTCTTTTTATTTTTGGTGAATTGCTAGTCTAATTCGATTGGAATCGAGCCAATGAAAAGTAGCTTTTGACATCATGATAACTTCAGGGTTGTTCGTTTCTGGCGAACTGCTAGCCTAATTCAATTGGAATCGAGCCAATGAAAAGTGGCTTTTGATTTCATGATAACTTCGAGTTTGTTCGTTTTTGATGAATCGCTTGTCAAATTCAATTGGAATCGAGCAAATGAAAAGTGGTCTTTAATTTCATGATAACTTCGAGTTTTTTCGTTTTTGATGAATCGCTAATCTAATTTCATCGGAATCGAGCCAATGAAAAGTGGCTTTTGATTTCATGATAACTTCGAGTTTGTTCATTTTTGACGAATCGCTTGTCAAATTCGATTGGAATCGGGCCAACAAAAAGTGGTTTTTGATTTCATGATAACTTCAAGTTTGTTCATTTTTTACGAATTGCTGGTCTAATTCGATTGGAATCGACCCACTGAAAAGTGGTTTTTGATTTCATGATAACTTCGAGTTTGTTCATTATTTACGAATTGCTAGTCTAATTCGATTGGAATGGAGCCAATGAATAGTGGTTATTGGTTTTAAGATAACTTCGAGTCTGTTCATTTTTGGCAAATTGCTAGTCTAATTCGATTGGAATCGAGCCAATGAAAAGTGGTTTTTGATTTCAAGATAACTTCGAGTTTGTTCGTTTTTGATGAATCGCTTGTCAAATTCGATTGGAATCGAGCTAATGAAAAGTGGTCTTTAATTTCATGATAACTTCGAGGTTTTTCATTTTTGACGAATCGCTAATCTAATTTGATTGGAATTGAGCCAATGAAAAGTGGCTTTTGATTTCATGATAACTTCGGGTTTGTTCATTTTTGACGAATCGCTTGTCAAATTCGATTGGAATCGGGCCAACAAAAGGTGGTTTTTGATTTCATGATAACTTCAAGTTTGTTCATTTTTTACGAATTGCTGGTCTAATTCGATTGGAATCGAGCCAATGAAAAATGGTTTTTGATTTCATGATAACTTCGAGTTTGTTCATTTTTTACGAATTGCTAGTCTAATTCGATTGGAATCGAGCCAATGAATAGTTGTTATTGATTTTAAGATAACTTCAGGTCTGTTCATTTTTGGCAAATTGCTAGTCTAATTCGATTGGAATCGAGCCAATAAAAAGTGGTTATCAATTTTACGATAACTTCGGGTCATTTCATTTTTGGCGAATTGCTAGTCCAATTCAATTGGAATCATGCCAATGAAAAGTGGCTTTTGATTTCATGATAACTTTGAGTTTGTTCGTTTTTGACGTACCGCTTGTCAAACTCGATTGGAATCAAGCCAATGAAAAGTGGTTTTTGATTTCATGATAACTTTGAGTTTGTTCATTTTTTACGAATTGCTGGTCCAATTCGATTGGAATCGAGCCAATGAAAAGTGTTTTTTTATTTCATGATAACTTCGAGTTTTGTTTATTTTTGACAAATAGCTAGTCTAATTCGATTTGAATCGAGCCAATGAAAAGTGGTTATTTATTTTAAGATAACTTCGAGTTTGTTCATTTTTGGCGAATTGCTAGTATAATTCGATTAGAATCGAGCCAATGAAAAGTTGTTTTTGATTTCATGATAACTTTGGGTTTGTTCATTTTTGGCGAATTACTAGTCTAATTCGATTGGAAGCGAGCCAATGAAAAGTGGTTTTTGATTTCAAGATAACTTCGGGTCTTTTTGTTTTTGGTTAATTGCTAGTCTAATTCGATTGGAATCGAGCCATTGAAAAGCAGTTTTTGATATCATGATAACTTCGGGGTTGTTCATTTCTGAAGAATTGCTAGCCTAATTCAATTGGAATCGAGCCAATGAAAAGTGGCTTTTGATTTCATGATAACTTCGAGTTTGTTCATTTTTGATAAATCGCTTATCAAATTCGATTGGAATCGAGACAATGAAAAGTCGTTTTTGATTTCATGATAACTTCGAGTTTGATCATTTTTGACGAATCGCTAATCTAATTTGATTGGAATCTAGTAAATGAAAAGTGGTTTTTGATTTCATGATAAGTTCGGGTTTGTTCGTTTTTGGTAATTGCTAGTCTAATTCGATTGGAATCGCGCCAATGAAAAGTGGTTTTTGATTTTTGGATATCATCGGGCTGTTCATTTTCGATGAATTGCTAGTCTAATTCGATTAGAGTCGAGCCAATGAATAGTGGCTTATGATATCAGGACAATTTCGGGTTTGTTCGTTTTTGACGAATTGCTAGTCTAATTCGATTGGGATCGAGCCAAAGAAAATTGGCTTTTGATTTCATGATAACTTAGGGTTTGTTCATTTTTTACAAATTGCTAGTCTAATTCGATTGGAATTGAGCCAACGAAAAGTCGTTTCTTATTTCATGATGACTTCTGATTTGTTCATTTTTGGGGAATTGCTAGTCTAATTCGATTCGAACCCAGCCAATGAAAAGTGGCTTTTGATTTCATGATAACTTTGGCTTTGTTCGTTTTTGGCGAATTGCTAGTCGAATCCAATTCGAATCGAGCCAATGAAAAGTTGTTTTTGATTTCATGATAAATTCGGTTTGTTCGTTTTTGGCGGTGTAATGTCACATGGTAAAGTGTACAACATAGTGTACATGTAGCAAGGTTCTTACCGATTCAACAATGCTATTTGTACACTAATGTTTTACACTTTTTTTGACACTTGCATTGTTGTCAAGTGTCAATTGGATGGGAAAACTATTTGAAAATTAAACTGTCCAACAACGTAATCTCACGTGGCAAAGCATAAACTAAAGTGTACACCATAGTGTACATGTGGCAAGGTCCTAACCGATTGAATTTTGCTCTTTGTACACTAATTTTTGATACGTTGTTTTACACTTGCATTGTTGTGAGGTGTGAATTGGATGGGAAAAATGTTTGAAATTTAAACTGTCCGATAGGGTAATGTCACGTCGTAAAGTGTACTTGTAGCAAGGTTCATACCGATTGAACTTTGCTATTTGCACACTGATTTTTGACACGTTGTTTGACACTTGCATTGTTGTCAACTGTCAATTGGATGGAAAAACTATTTGAAATTTAAACAGTCCAACCGGGTAATGTCACGAGGCAAAGTATAAACTAAAGTGTATACCATAGATCACATGTCTCAAGGTTCTTGCTGATTGAACTTTGCTATTTGTACACTAATTTTTGACACTTATATTGTTGTCAAGTATCAATTGGATGGAAAAACTGTTTGAAATTTAAACTATCCAGTAGGGTAATATCACGAGGCAAAGAGTAAAGTAAAGTGTGTGCACCACAGTGTACATGTAGCAAGGTTCATACCTATTAAACTTTTGCTATTTATACACTGATTTTTGACACGTTGTTTGACACTGGCAATGTTGTCAAGTGTCAATTGGATGGGAAAAATATTTGAAATTTAAACTATCCAACAGGGTAATGTCACGAGGCAAAGTGTAAACTAAAGTGTACACCATAGTTTACATGTAGCAAGGTCCTTATCGATTCAACTTTGCTATTTGTACAATGATTTTCGACTGGTTGTTTTACACTTGTATTGTTGTCAAGTGTCAATTGGAAGGAAAAACTATTTGAAATTTAAACTGTCCACCAGTGTAATGTCATGTGGCAAAGTGTAAACTAAAGTGTGTACCATAGTATACATGTAGTAAGGTTTTTACTGATTGAACAGTGCTATTTGTACACTAATTTTTGACACGTTGTTTGACACTTGCATTGTTGTTAAGTATCAGTTGGATGGGAAATCTATTTGAAATTTAAACTTTCTAACAGGTTAATGTCACGAGGCAAAATGTAAACTAAAGTGTACACCATAGTGTACATGTAGCAAGATTCTTACCGATTAAACTCTATTATTTGTGTACTGATTTTGGACACGTTGGTTGACACTTGCATTTTTGTCAGGTGTCAATTGGATGGGAATACTGTTTGAAACTTAAACTGTCCAATATGGTAATGTCATGTGGCAAAGTATAGACTAAAGTGTCTACCGTAGTGTACATATAGCAAGGTTTTTACCGATTGAACTTTGCTATTTGTACACTGATTTTGGACACATTGTTTGACACTTGCATTGTTGTCTAGTGTCAATTGTATGGTAAAACTAATTGAAATTTAAACTGTCCAATAGGGTAATGTCACGTGGAAAATTGTAAACTAAAGTGTATACCATACTGTACATGTAGCAAGGTTCTTACCGATAGAACTTTGCTATTTGTGCACTGATTTTTGATATGTTGTTTGACACTTGCATTGCTGTCAAGTGACAATTGAATGGGAAAACTGTTAGAAATTTAAACCGTCCAATCGGGTAATATCACGTGGTAAAGTGTAAACTAAAGTGTACATATAGCATTGTACACTGATTTTTTACGCGTTGTTCTACACTTGCATTGCTGTCAAGTGTCAACTGGATGGGAAAACTATTTGAAATTTAAATTGTCCAATAGGGTAATGTCACGTGACAAAGTATAAATTAAACTATAGTGTACATGTAGCAAGGTCCTTACCTATTGAACTTTGCTTTTTGTACACTAATTTTTGACACATTGTTTGACGCTTGCATTGTTGTCAAGGGTTAATTGGATGGGAAAACTATTTTAAATTTAAACTATCCAAAGGTGTAACATCACTTGGAAAAGTGTAAACTAAAGTATACACCATAATGTACATGTAGCAAGGTCCTTGCCGATTGAACTTTGCTATCTATAAACTAATTTTCGACTGGTTGTTTGACACTTGCATTATTGTCGAGTGTTAATTGTATGGAAAAACTATTTGAAATTTAAACTGTCCAACAGGGTAATGTCACGTGGCACAGTGTAAACTAAAGTGTACACCATAGTGTACATGTAGCAAGGTTCTTACCAATTGAACTTTGTTATTTGTACACTAATTTTTGACACGTTGTTCGACACTTGCATTGCTATCAAGTTTTAACTGGATGGAAAAACTCTTTGAAATTTAAACTATCCAACAGGGTAATGTCATGTGGCAAAGTGTAAACTAAACCATAGTGTACATGTAACAAGGTCCTTACCGATTGAACTTTACTATTTGTACACTGATTTTTGACACGTTGTTTGACACTTGCATTGTTGTCAAGGGGCAATTGGATGGGAAAAATATTTGAAATTTAAACTATCCAAAGGGGTAACATCACATGGCAAAGCGTACACCATAATGTACATATAGCAAGGTCATTACCGATTGAACTTTGCTATTTATACACTGATTTTCGACTGGTTGTTTTACACTTGCATTGTTGTCGAGTGTCAATTGGATGGGAAAACTATTTGAAATTTAAACTATCCAACAGTGTAATATCACGTGGCAAAGTGTAAACTAAAGTGTGTACACCATAGTGTACATATAGCAATGTTCATATCGATAGAACTTTGGTATTTGTACATCAATTTTTAGAACGTTGTTTGACATTTACATTGCTGTCAAATGTCAACTGGATGGGAAAACTGTTGGAAATTTAAACTGTCTAATCGGGTAATGTCATGTGGCAAAGTGTAAACTAAACCATAGTGTACATGCAGCAAGGTTCATACCGATTGAACTTTGTTAAATGTACGCTGATTTTTGACGCGTTGTTTGACACTTGCATTGTTGTCAAGTGTCAATGGGATGGGAAAATAGTTTGAAATTTATATTGTCCAATAGTGTAATGTCACGTGGTAAAGTGTACACCATAGTGTACATGTAGCAAGGTCCTTACCGATTGAACTTTGCTGTTTGTACACTGATTTTTGACACATTGTTTGACACTTGCATTGTTTTCAAGTGTCAATTGGATGAGAAAACTATTTGAAATTTAAACTGTCCAACAGGGTAATGTCATGCTGTAAAGTGTAAACTAAAGTGTTCGCCATAGTGTACATGTAGCAAGGTTCTTACCAATTAAACTTTGCCATTTGTACACCAATTTTTGACACATTGTTTGATACTTGTATTGTTGTCAAGTGTCAATTGGATGGAAAAACTATTTGAAATTTAAACTATCCAACAGCGTAATGTCACATCGTAAAGTGTAAACTATAGTTTACTTGTAGCAAGGTTCATATCGATTGTACTTTGCTATATGTACACTGATTTTCGACACGTTGTTTGACACTTGCATTGTTGTCAAGTGTCAATAAGATGGAAAAACAGTTTGAAATTTAAACTGTCCAATAGGGTAATGTCACGTGGATAACTGTAAACTAAAGTGTCTACCATATTGTACATGTAGCAAGGTTCTTACCGATTGAACTGTGTTATTTGTACACTGTTTTGGACACGTTGTTTGACACTTGCATTGTTGTCAAGTGTCAATTGGATGGAAAACTGTTTGAAATTTAAACTATCCAATAGGGTAATGTCACGTGGCAAAGTGTAAACTAAATTGGACACTATAGTGTACATGTAGCAAGGTTCTTACCAATTGAACTTTGCTGTTTGTGCGCTGATTTTCTACGCATTGTTTGACACTTGCATTACTATCAAGTGTCAATTGGATGGGAATACTGTTTGAAGTTTAAACTATCCAATAGGGTAATATCACGTGGAAAAGTGTAAACTAAAGTCTCTACCATATTGTACATGTAGCTAGGTCCTTACCGGTTGAACTGTGCTATTTGTACACTGATTTTGGACATGTTGTCTGAACTTGCATTGTTATCAAGTGTCAATTGGATGGAAAACTATTTGAAATTAAAACTGTCCAACAGGGTAATGTCACGCGGCAAAGTGTAAACTAAAGTTTACACGATAGTGTACATGTAGCAAGGTCTTTACCGATTGAACTTTGCTATTTGTACGCTGATTTTTGACACGTTGTTTGACACTTGCATTACTGTCAAGTGTCAATTGGACGGGAATACTATTTGAAATTTAATCTGTCCAATAGGGTAATGTCATGTGGAAAAGTGTAAACTAAAGTCTCTACCATATTGTACAAGTAGCAAGGTTCTTACGGATTGAACTGTGCTATTTGTACACTGATTTTGGACGCGTTGTTTGACACTTGCATTATTGTCATGTGTCAATTGGATGGAAAACTGTTTGAAATTTAAACTGTCCAACAGGGTAATGTCACGTGGCAAAGTGTAAACTAAATTGTACACTATAGTGTACATGTAGCAAGGTCCTTACCGATTGAACTTTGCTGTTTGTAAACTGAGTTTTGACATATTGTTTGACACTTGCATTGTTGTCAAGTGTCAATTGGATGGAAAAACTATTTGAAATTTAAATTGTCCAACAGCGTAATCTCACGTGGCAAAGCGTAAACTAAAGTGTACACCATAGTGTACATGTAGCAAGGTCCTAACCAACTGAACTTTGCTATTTGTACACTTATTTTCGGCACGTTGTTTGACACTTACATTGTTGTTAGGTGTCAATTGGATGGGAAAACTGTTTGAAATTTAAACTGTCCAACAGGGTAATGTTACGTCGTAAAGTGTAAACTAAAGTGTACTTGAAGCAAGGTTCATACCGATTGAAGTTTGCTATTTGCACACTGATTTTTGACACGTTTTGTGACACTTGCATTGTTATCCAACAGGGTATTGTCACATGGCAGAGTGTGAACTATAGTGCACACCGTAGTCTACATGTCGTAAGGTTCTTACCGATTGAACTTTGTGATTTATACACTGATTATTGACACATTGTTTGACACTTGAATTGCTGTCAAGTGTCAATTAGATGGGAAAACTATTTCAAATTTAAGCTGTCCAACTGGGTAATGTCACGTGGCAAAGTGTAAACTAAAGTGTACACCATAGTGTACATATAGCAAGGTTCTTACTGATTGAACTTTGCTGTTTGTACACTGATTTTTGACACGTTGATTGCCCCTTGCACTGTTGTCAAGTGTCAATTTGATGGAAAAACTGTTTGAAATTTAAACTGTCCAATAGGGTAATATCACGTGGCAGAGTGTGAACTATAGTGTACACCATAGTGTACATGTTGAAAGGTTCTTACCGATTGAACATTACTATTCGCACACTAATTTTTGAAACGTTGTTTGACACTTGTACTGTTGTGAAGTGTCAATTGGATGGCAAAACAATTTGAAATTTTAACTATCTAACAGTGTAATGTCTCGTGTCAATGTGTAAACTAAAGTGTGCACTATAGTGTACATGTAGCAAGGTCCTTACAGATTGAACTTTGTTATTTGTACACTAATTTTTGACATGTTGTTTGACACTTGCATTGTTGTCAAGTGTCAATTGGATGGGAAAACTGTTTGAAATTTAGACAGTCTGGTAGGGTAATGTCACGTGGCAAAGAGCAAACGAAATTGTGTACACCATAGTGTACATGTAGAAAGGTTCTTACCGATTGAACTTTGCTATTCGTACACTGATTTTTGAGATGTTGTTTGACACTTGCATTGTTGTCAAGTGTCAATTGGATGGGAAAACTATTTGAAATTTAAACTGTCCGACAGTGTAATGTCACGTGGCAAAGTATAAACTAAATTGTACACCATAGTGTACATGTAGCAAGGTTATCGCATATTGAACTTTGCTATTTGCACACTCATTTTTGACACGTTGTTTGACACTTGCATTATTGTCAAGTGTTAATTGGATGGGAAAACTACTTGAAATTTTAACTTTTGAATAGCGTAATGTCACGTGACAAAGTGTGAACTAAAGTGTACACCATAGTGTACATGTAACAAGTTCCTTATCGATTGAACTTTGCTATTTGTACACTGATTTTTGATATGTTGTTTGACACTTGTATTGTTGTCAAGTGTCAATTAGATGGGAAAACTATTTGAAATTTAAACTGTCCAACCGGGTAATATCACGCCGCAAAGTGGTAACTAAAGTGTACACCATAGTGTATATGTAGCAAGGTTCTTACCGATTGAACTTTGCTATTTGTACATCGATTTTCGACAAGTTGTTTGACACTTACATTGTTTTCATGTGTCAATAGGATACGTTAAACTATCCAACAAGTTAATGTCACGTGGCAAAGTGAAAGCTAAAGTGTACATGTGGCAAGATTCGTACCGATTGAACTTTCCTATTCGTACAATGATTTTTGACACGTTGGTTGACACTTGCATTGTTGTCAAGTGTTAATTGGATGGGAAAACTATTTGAAATTTAAACTGTCCAATAGGGTAGTGTCACGTGGTAAAGTGTAAACTAAAGTGTATTTGTAGCAAGGTTCATACAGATTGAACTTTGCTATTTGCACACTGATTTTTGACATACTGTTTGACACTTGCATTGTTGTCAACTATCAATTGGATGGAAAAACTGTTTGAATTTTAAACTGTCCAATAGGGGAATGTCACGCGGCAAAGTGTAAACTAAAGTGTACATCGTAGTGTACATGTCATAAGGTTCTTACCGATTGAACTTTATTATTTGTACACTGATTGTTGACACGTTGTTTGACCCTTGAATTGTTGTCAAGTGTTAATTAGATGGGAAAACTATTTGAAATTTAAACTGCCCAACAGCATAATCTCACATGGTAAAGCATAAACTAAAGTGTACACCATAGAATACATGTAGCAAGTTCCTAACCGGTTGAACTTTGCTATTTGTACACTTATTTTCGACATGTTGTTTGACACTTGCATTGTTTTCAAGTGTTAATTGGATGGAAAAACTGTTTAAAATTTAAACTGTCCAACAGGGTAATGTCACGTCGTAAAGTGTAAACTAAAGTGTATTTGTAGCAAGGTTCAAATCGATTGAACTTTGCTATTTGCACACTAATTTTTGACACTATGTTTGACACTTGCATTATTCTCAAGTGTCAATTGGATGAAAAAACTGTTTGAAATTTAAACTGTCCAACAGGGTAATGTCACGTGGCAAAGTGTAAACTAAAGTGTATACTATAGAGCAGATGTCGCAAGATTCTTACCGATTGAACTTTGCTATTTGTTCACTAAATTTTGAAACATTGTTTGACACTTGCATTGTTGTCAAGTGTCAATTGAATGGGAAAACTGTTTGAAATTTAAACTATCCAGTAGGGTAATGTCACGAGACAAAGAGTAAACTAAAGTGTGTACACCATAGTGTACATGTAGTAAGGTTCATACCAATTAAACTTTGCTATTTGTACACTGATTTTTGATACCTTGTTTGATACTTGCATTGTTGTGAAGTGTCAATTGGAGGGGAAAACTATTTGAAATTTAAACTGTCCAACAGGTTAATGTCACGTGGCAAAGTGTAAACTAAATAGTACACCATAGTGTATATGTAGCAAGGTTCTTATCGATTGAACTTTGTTATTTGTACACTGATTTTTGACACGTTTGACACCTGCATTGTCTTGAAGTTTCAATTGAATGGAAAAATGGTTTCAAATTTAAACTGTCCAATAGCGTAATATCACATGGCAAAATTTTTCCCATCCAATTGACACTTGACAACAATGCAAGTTTCAAACAACGTGTCAAAAATCATCATACAAATAGTGAAGTTCAATCGGTAAGGACCTTGCTACATGTACACTACGGTGTACACTTAAGCTTACACTTTGCCATGTGACATTACACTATTGGAAAGTTTAAATTTCAACCTGTTTTCCCATCCAATTAACACTTCAAGACAATGCAGGTGTCAAATAACCTGTCAAAAACTAGTGTACAAATAGCAAAGTTTAATCAGTAAGAACCTTGCTACATGTACATTATGGTATACACTTTAGTTTACACTTTACCATGTGACATTACCCTGTTGGACAGTTTAAATTTCAAATAGTTTTTCCATCCAATTGACACTTGACAACAATGCAAGTGTCAAACAACGTATCAGAAATCAGTGTACAAATAACAAAGTTTAATCGGTGTGAACCTTGCTACATGTACACTATGGTGAACACACTTTAGTTTACTCTTACCTCGTGACATTACCCTACTGGACTGTCTAAATTTCAAACAATTCTCCCATCTAATTGACACTTGACAACAATGCAAGTGTCAAACAACATGTCAAAAATCAATGTAGAAATAGCAAAGTTCAATCGGTAAGAACCTTGCGACATGTGCTCTATGGTATACACTTTAGTTTATACTTTACCACATGACATTACCCTATTGGACAGTTTAAATTTCAAATAGTTTTTCCATCCAATTGACACTTGAGAACAATTCAAGTGTCAAACAACATGTTAAAAATCTGTGTGCAAATAGAAAAGGTCAATCGGTATGAACCTTGCTATAAATACACTTTAGTTTACACTTTACGACGTGACATTACCCTGTTGGATAGTTTAAATTTCAAACAATTTTCCCATCCAATTGACACTTGACAACAATGCAAGTGTCAAACAATGGTTCGAAAATAAGTGTACAAATAACAAAGTTCAATCGGTTTGGACCTTGCTGCATGTATTCTATGGTGTACACTTTAGTTTACGCTTTGCCAAGTGAGATTACACTATTGGACAGTTTAAATTTCAAATAGTATTCCCATCCAATTGACACTTGACAACAATGCAAGTGTCAAACAACGTGTCAAAAATCAGTGTACAAATAGCAAAGTTCAATCAATAAGAACCTTACAACATGTACACTACGGTGTACACTTTAGTTTATACTCTGCCGCATGACATTACCCTATTGGACAGTTTAAAATTCAAACAGTTTTTCCATCCAATTGACACTTGACAACAATGCAAGTGTCAAACAACGTGTCAAAAATCAGTTTACAAATAGCAAAGTTCATTCGGTATGAACCTTGCTACAAGTACACTTTAGTTTACACTTTACCACGTGACACTACCCTATTGGGCAGTTTAAATTTCAAACAGCTTTCCCATCCAATTCACACTTGACAACAATGCAAGTGTCAACCAACGTGTCAAAAATCAGTGTACGAATAGCAAAGTTCAATTGGTAAGAATTTTGTCACATGTACACTTTAGTTTACACTTTGCCATGTGACATTAACCTACTGGATAATTTAACGTATCCTATTGACACATGAAAACAATGCAAGTGTCAAATAACCTGTCAAAAATCGATGTACAAATAGTAAAGTTCTATCGATAAGAACCTTGCTACATGTACACTATGGTGTACACTTTAGATACCACTTTACGACGTGACGTTACCCTATTGGACAGTTTAAATTTCAAATAGTTTTCCCATCCAATTGACACTTGACAACAATGCAAGGGTCAAACAACGTATCGAAAATTAGTGTACAAATAGCAAAGTTCAGTCAGTAAGGAACTTGCTACATCTACACTATGGTGTACACTTTAGTTTACACTTTGCCACGTGACATTACGTTGTTGGAAAGTTTAAATTTCAAACAGTTTTCCCATCCAATTGACACTTGACAATAATGTAAGTGTCGAACAACGTGTCAAAAATGAGTGTGCAAATAGCAAAGTTCAATCGGTAATAACCTTGCTACATGTACACTATGGTGTACACTTTAGTTTATACTTTCCCACGTGACATTACACTATTGGACAGTTTAAATTTCAAACATTTTTCCCATCCAATTGACACTTGACAACAATGCAAGTGTCAAACAACATCTCAAAAATCAATGTACAAATAGCAAAGTTAAATAGGCAAGAACCTTGCTACATATACACTATGGTGTACATAATTAAATTTACTCTTTGCCACGTGATATTACCCTGCCGGATAGTCTAAATTTTAAATAGTTTTTCCATCCAATTGACAACAATGCAAGTGTCAAACAACATGTCAAAAATCAGTGTACAAATAGCAAAGTTCAATCGGCAAGGACCTTGCTACATGTACACTACGGTGTATACTTCAGTTTACACATTAACACGTGACATTACACTGTTGGAAAGTTAAAATTTCAAATTGTTTTCCCATCTAATGGACACTTGACAGCAATAGAAGTGTCAAACAATGTGTCAAAAATCAGTGTACGAATAGCAAAGTTTAATCGGTAAGAACCTTGCAACATGTACACTATGGTGTACACTATAGTTCACACTCTGCACGTGACATTACCCTGTTGGATAGTTTAAATTTCAAACAATTTTCTCATCTAGTTGACACTTGACAATAATGCAAGTGTCAAACAACATGTCAAAAATTAGTGTAGAAATAGCAAAGTTCAATTGGTAAGAACCTTGATACATGTACACTATGGTGTACGCACTTTAGTTTACTCTTTACCACATAACATTACCCTACTGGACAGTTTAAATTTCAAACAGTTTTCCCATCCAATTGACACTCGACAACAATACAAGTGTCAAATAACGTTTCAAAAAGCAGTGTACAAATAGCAAAGTTCAAACGGTAAGAACCTTGCTACATGTACACTATAGTGTACACTTTAGTTACCACTTTGCCACGTGACATTACGCTGTTGGACAGTTTAAATTTCAAACAGTTTTCCCATCCAATTGACACTTGACAATAATGTAAGTGGCAAACAACGTGTCAAAAATTAGTGTACAAATAGCAAAGTTCAATCGGCAAGAACCTTGCTATATTTACACTATAGTGTACACTTTAGTTTATACTTTACAACGTGACATTACCCAGTTGGATAGTTTAAATTTCATACAGTTTTTCCATCCAATTGAAGTTAGACAACAATGCAAGTGTCAAACTACTTGTCAAAAATCAGTGTACAAATAGCAAAGTTCAATCAGTAAGAACCTTGCTACATGTACACTATGGTGTACACTTTAGTTTACACTTGGCCTTGTGACATTACCCTGTTAGATAGTTTAAATTTGAAACAATTTTTTCATCTAATTGACACTTGACAACGATGCAAGTGTCAAACAATGTGTCAAAAATCAATGTGCAAATAGCAAAGTTCAATCCGTATGAACCTTGCTACAAGTATACTTTTATTTACACTTTACGACGTGATATTTTCGTGTTGGACAGTTTTAATTTCAAATAGTTTTCCCATCCAATTAACACCTGACAGCAATGCAAGTGTCAAACAACGTGTCGAAAATAAGTGTACAAATAGCAAAGTTCCGTCTGTTAGGACCTTGCTACATGTACATTATGGTGTACAGTTTAGTTTACGCTATGGCACGTGAGATTACTATGTTGGACAGTTTAAATTTCAAATAGTTTTCCCATCCAGTTGACACTTGACAACAATGCAAGTGTCAAACAATATGTCAATAATTAGTAATAGCATTGTTCAATCGGTAAGAACCTTGCTACATGTACACTATTATGTAAATTTTAGTTTACACTTTACCACATGACGTTACCCTATTGGACAGTTTAAAATTCAAACATTTTCCCATCCAATTGAAACTTGACAACAATGTAAGTGCCAAATAACATGTCAAAAATTAGGGCGCAAATAGCAAAGTTTAATCGGTAAGAACCTTACTACATGTACACTATGGTGTACACACTTTAGTTTACTCTTTGCCACGTGATATTACCCTACTGGACAGTTTAAATTTCAAACAGTTTTTCTATCCAATTGATACTTGACAACAATGTAAGTGTCAAAAAGGGTGTCAAAAATCAGTGTACAAATAACAAAGTTCAATCGGTAAGGACCTTGCTACATGTACACTATAGTTAACCTATTGCCATGTGACATTACGCTGTCGGACAGTTTAAATTTCAAATAGCTTTCCCATCCAATTGACACTTGACAACAATGCAAGTGTCAAACAACGTGTCATAAATTAGTGTACAAATAGCACTGTTCAATCGGTAAGAACCTTGCTACATTGACACTATGTTGTACACTTTAATTTACACCTTACCACGTGACATTAAACTGCTGGATAGTTTAAAATTCAAATAGTTTTTCCATCCAATTGACACTTGACAACAATACAAGTGTTGAACAATGTGTCGAAAATCAGTGTACAAATAGTAAAGTTCAATCGGTAAGAACCTTGCTACACGTACACTATCGTGTACACTTTAGTTATCACTTTACCACGTGACATTGCCCTTGTTGGATAGTTTAAATTTCAAATAGTTTTCCCATGCAATTGACACTTGACAACAATGTAAGTGTTAAACAACCTGTCAAAAATCATTGTACAAATAGTAAAGTTCACTCGGTAAGGACCTTGCTACATGTATACTATGGTGTACACTTTAATTTACACTTTGAAACATGACATTACACTGTTGGACAGTTAAAATTTCAAATTGTTTTCCTATCCAATTGATACTTGACAACAATACAAGTGTTAAACAATGTGTTAGAAATCAGTGTACGAATAGCAAAGTTCAATCGGTAAGAACTTTGCAACATGAATACTATGGTGCACACTATAGTTTACATTCTGTCACATGACATTACCCTGTTGGACAGTTTAAATTTAAAATAGTTTTCTCATCCAATTGACACTTGACTACAATGCAAGTGTTAAACAACGTGTCAAGAATCAGTGTAGAAATAGCAAAGTTCAATTGGTAAGAACCTTGCTACATGTACACTATGGTGAACACAATTTAGTTTACTCTTTGCCACGTGAATTACCCTGCTGAACAGTTTAAATTTCAAACAGTTTTTTCAACCAATTGATACTTGATAACAATGCAAGTGTCAAACACCATGTCAAAAATCAGTGTACGAATAGCAAAGTTCAATCGGTAAGAACCTTGCTACATGTACACAATCGTGTACACTTTAGTTTACACTTTAACATGTGACACTACGTAGTTGGACAGTTTAAATTTCAAATAGTTTTCCCATCCAATTGAAGTTTGATAGCAATGTAAGTGTCAAACAACATGTCAAAAATTGTTGTACAAATAGCAAATTTCAATCGGTAAGAACCTTGTTACATGTGCACTATGGTGTACACAATTTAGTTTAGTCTTTGCCACGTGATATTATCCTTTTAGACAGTTTAAATTTCTAACAATTTTTCCATCCAATTGACGTTTGACAATAATGCAAGTGTCAATCTACGTGTGCAAAATCAATGTACAAATAGTAAAGTTCAGTCGGTAAGAACCTTACGATAGGTACACTATGGTGTAAACTTTAGTTTACACTTTGTCAAGTGACATTACCCTATTGGATAGTTTAAATTTAACATAGTTTTTCCATCCAATTGACACTTGGCAATAATGCAAGTGTCAAACAATGCGTCAAAAATCAGTGTACAAATAGCAAAGTTCAATTGGTAAGAACCTTATGACATGTACACTATGGTGTACACTTTAGTTTACACTTTGCCACGTGACATTACCCCATTGGACAATTTAAATTTCAAACAGTTTTTCCATCCAATTGACAATTGACAACAATGTAAGTGTCAAACAATGTGTCAAAAATTAGTGTACAAATAGGAAAGTTCAATCTTTATGAACATTATAACTAGTACGCTTTAGTTTAATCTTTACAACGTGAATTACCCCGTTGGATAGTTTAAATTTCAAACCATTTTTCCATCCAATTGACACTTGACAAAAATGCAAGTGTCAAACAACGTGTCAAAAATTAGTGTACAAATAACAAAGTTCAATCGGTATGGACCTTGCTACATGTACTCTATGGTGAACACTTTAGTTTACAATTTGCCAAGTGACATTACCTTGTTGGACAGTTTAAATTTCAAGTTGTTTTTCCATCCAATTGACACTTGAAAATAATGCAAGTGCCAAACAACGTGTCAAAAATCAGTGTACAAATGGCAAAGTTCAATCTGAATAAACCTTACTACATGTACACTTTAGTTTACACTTTGCCACGTGACATTACCCTGCTGGACAGTTTAAATTTCAAACAATTTTCCCATCAAATTGACACTTGACAACAATGCAAGTGTCAAATAACGTGTCAAAAATTAGTTTACAAATAGCAAGGTTCAATCGATTAGAACCTTGCTACATGTACACCATGATGTACACTTTAGTTTACACTTTGCCACGTGACATTACCCTGCTGGACAGTTTAAATTTCAAATTGTTTTCCCATCCAATTGACACTTGACAATAACACAAGTGTCAAACAATGTGTCAAAAATTAGTGTACAAATAGCAAGGTTCAATCGGTTAAGACTTTGCTACATTACACTATGGTGTATACTTTAGTTTATACTTTACCACGTGACATTATCCTGTTGGACAGCTTAAATTTCAAAAAAAATTTCCATCCAATTGACACTTGACAATAATGTAAATGTCAAAAAACGTGTCAAAAATCGGTGTACAAATAGTAAAATTCAATCAGTAAGAACCTTACGACA
Source organism: Olea europaea var. sylvestris (assembly GCF_002742605.1). Lineage (NCBI taxonomy): Eukaryota > Viridiplantae > Streptophyta > Magnoliopsida > Lamiales > Oleaceae > Olea > Olea europaea. Next base: position 24,400,318 of record NC_036239.1, read on the forward strand.
TGTACACTATGGTGTACAGTTTAGTTTACACTTTGCCACGTGATATTACCCTGTTGGACAGTTTAAATTTCAAACAGTTTTTCTATCCAATTAACACTTGACAACAAAGCAAGTGTCAAACAACGTGTCAAAAATCAGTGTGCGAATAGCAAAGTTCAATCTGTAAGAACCTTATTACAAGTACACTTTAGTATAAACTTTACCACGTGACATTACCCTATTGGACGGTTTAAATTTCAAACAGTTTTTCCATCCAATTGACACTTTACAACAATGCAGGTGTCCAGCAATGTGTCCAAAATTAGTGTACAAATAGTAAAGTTTAATAGATAAGAACCTTGCTATATGTACAGTATGTTGTATACTTTAGTTTACACTTTGCCACGTGACATTACACCGTTGGACATTTTAATTTCAAATAGTTTTCCCACCCAATTGAAACTTGACAAGAATGTAAGTGTTAAACAAAGTGTCAAAAATTAGTGGACGAATAGCGAAGTTCAATCGATAAAAACCCTGCAACATATACACTATAGTGCACACACTTTAGTTTACACTTTTCCACGTGACGTTCGCCTATTGGACAGCTTAAATTTCAAATAGTTTTCCCATCCAATTGACTCTTGACAACAATGCAAGTGTCAAACAACGTGTCAAAAAGAAGTGTGTAAATAGAAAAGTTCAATCGGTATGAACCTTGTAACAAGTACACTTTAGGTTACTCTTTACGACCTGAATTACCCAGTTGGACAGTTTAAATTTCAAACTGTTTTCCCATCCAATTGACACTTGACAAAAATTCAAGTGTTAAACAACGTGTCAAAAATCAGTGTAGAAATAGCAAAGTTCAGTTGATATGGACTTTTCTACATGTACACTATGGTGTACACAATTTAGTTTACTCTTTGTCACGTGACATTACCCTGCGGGAGGGTTTAAATTTCAAATAGTTTTCCCATCCAATTGACACTTGACATCAATACAAGTGTTAAACAACGTGTCAAAAATCAGTGTACAAATATCGAAGTTCAATCGGTAATAACCTTATGACATGTACACTATGGTGTACACTTTAGTTTACACTTTGCCACATGACATTACCCTGTCGGGCAATTAAAATTTCAAATAGTTTTACCCTCCAATTGACACTTGACAACAATGTAAGTGTCGAAAAGCAGTGTACAAATAGCAAAGTTCAATTGGTAAGGACCTTACTACATCTACACTATGGTGCACGTTTTAGTTTACACTATCCCACGTGACATTATCCTGTTTGACAGTTTAAATTTAAAACAATTTTTCCACCCAATTGACACTTGACAATGATGCAAGTGTCAAACAACGTGTCAAAAATCAGTGTACAATTAGAAATGTACAATCGGTAAGGACCTAGTTGCGTGTACAGTACGGTGTACACTTTTGTTTACACTTTGTCATGTGACATCACCCCGTTGGACAGTTTAAATTCAAATAGATTTCCCATCCAATTGAAACTTGACAATAATGCAAGTGTCAAAGAATGTGTCAAAAATCAGTATATAAATAGCAAAGTTCAATCGATAGGAACCTTGCTACATATACACTATGGTGTACACTTTGATTTACACTTTACCACGTGACATTACCCTGTCGGATAATTTAAAATTCAAACAGTTTTCCCATCCAATTTGCACTTGACAATAATGCAAGTTTCAAAGAATGTGTCAAAAATCAGTGTACAAATAGCAAAGTTCAATCGATTAGAAACTTGCTACATGTACGCTATAGTGCACGCTTTAGTTTACACTTTGCCTCGTGACATTACCCTATTGGAAATTTTAAATTTCAAACATTTTTTCCATCCAATTGACATTTGAAAATAATGCAAGTGTCAAACAACGTGTCAAAAATCAGTGTACAGATAGCAAAGTTTAATCGGTAAGAACCTTGCTACATGTACAATATGGTGTACAATTTAGTTTACAATTTGCCATGTGACATTACCCTGCTAGACAGTTTAAATTTCAAGCAGTTTTTCGATCCAATTGACACTTGACAACAATACTAGTATTAAACAACATCTCCAAAATTAGTGTGCAAATAACAAAGTTCAATCGACAAGAAATTTGCTACATGTACAAGATGGTGTACAAACTTTTGTTTCCACTTTGCCACGTGACATTTCCCCATTTGACAGTTTAAATTTCAACCAATTTTCCTATTTTATTGACATTTGACCACATTGCAAGTGTCAAACAACGTGGAAAAAATCAGTGTACAAATAGCAGTTTTCCCATCCAATTTACACTTGACAATAATGCAAGTGTTAAACAACGTGTCAAAAATTAGTGTACAACTAGAAAAGTTCAATTGGTAAGAAACTTGCTACATGTACACGATGGTGTACATACTTTAGTTTACACTTTGCCACATGACATTACCTTGTTGGACAGTTTAAATTTCAACCAATTTTCCTATCCAATTAACACTTGACCACAATGCAAGTGTCAAACAACGTGGCAAAAATCAGTATACAAAAAGCAAAGTTCAATCGGTAAGAACCATGCTACGGGCACACGATGGTGGACACACTTTGGTTTACACTTTACCACGTAACATTACCCAGTTGGACAGTTTAAATTTCAAATAATTTTCACATCCAATTGACACTTAACAGCAATTCAAGTGTCAAACAAAATGTCCAAATAAGTGTACAAATAGCAAAGTTCAACTGGTAAGAACCTTGCTACATGTACACTATGGTATACACTTTGATTTACACTTCGCCACATGACATTACCCTATCAGACAGTTTAAAATTCAAATAGTTTTTCCATCCAATTTATACTTGACAACAATGCAACTGTCAAAGAAAGTTTCAAAAATCAGTGTACAAATAGCAAAGTTCAATCGGTTAGAAACTTGCTACATGTACATTATGGTGTACGCTTTTGTTTACACTTTGCCTCGTGAGATTACCCTATTGGACATTTTAAATTTTAAATAGTTTTTCAATCTAATTGACACTTGAAAACAACATAAGTGTCGAACAACGTGTCAAAAATCAGTGTACAAATAGCAAAGTTCAATCGGTAAGAACCCTGCTACATTTACAATATGGTGTACTATTTAGTTTACAATTTGCCACGTGACATTACCCTGTTGAACAATTGACATTTCAAACAGTTTTTCCATTCAATTGAAACTTGACAACAATGCAAGTGTCAAACAATGTGTCTAAAATCAGTGTACAAATAGCAAATTTCAATCAGTAAGAACCTTGCGACATGTACACTATGGTGGGCACTTTAGTTTACTCTTCGTCACGTGATATTACCTTATTGGACAGGTTAAATTTCAAACAGTTTTCCCATCCAATTAAGACTTGACAACAATGCAAGTGTCACAACATATCAAAAATCAGTGTACAAATAGTAAAGTTCAATCGGTAAGAACCTTGCAACGTGTACACTATGGTGTAGACTTTAGTTTACATTTTGCCATGTGATATTACCCTATAGGACATTTTAAATTTCAAATAGTTTTTCCATCCAATTGACACTTGACAACAATTTAAGTGTCAAACGTACAAATAGCAAAGCTCAATCGGAAAGAACCTTACAACATGTAAACTATGGTGGACACTTTAGTTTACACTTTAGCATGTGACATTAACCCGTTGGACAGTTTAAATTTCAAACAATTTTCACATCTAATTGACACTAGACAGGAATGCAAGTGTCAAACAATGTGTCGAAAATCAGTGTACAAATAGCAAAGTTCAGTCTATAAGAACCTTGCTACACGTACACTATGGTGCACATTTTGGTTTACACTATCCCACGTGACATTACCATGTTTGACAATTTAAATTCCAAATAGTTTTCCCACCCAATTGACACTTGACAATGATTCAAGTGTCAAACAACGTGTCAAAAATTAGTGTAAAAATAGAAATGTTCAATTGGTATGGACCTAGCTGGACGTACACTATGGTGTACACTTTAGTTTACACTTTGCCATGTGACATTACCCCGTTAGATAGTTTAAATTTCAAATAATTTTCACATCCAATTGACACTTGAAAACAATGCAAATGTTAAACAACATGTGGAAGTGTACGAATAGCAAAGTCCAATCTATAAGAACCTTGCTACACGTACACTATGGTACATGTTTTAGTTTACACTATCCCACGTGACATTACCCTATTTGACAGTTTTAATTTCAAAGAGTTTTCCCACCCCATTGACACTTGACAATGATGCAAGTATCAAATAATGTGTCAAAAATCAGTGTACAAATAGAAATGTTCAATCGGTAAGGACCTAGCTGCATGTACACTATGGTATACACTTTAGTTTACACTTTGCCATGTGACATTACCCCGTTGGACAGTTTAAATTTCTAACAATTTTCACATCCAATAGACACTTGACAACAATTCAAGTGTCAAACAACGTGGCGAAAATTAGTGTACAAATAGCAAAGTTCAATCAGTAAAGACTATGCTACATGTACACTGTAGTTTATACTTTTGTTTACACTTTCCCACGTGGCATTACCCTATTGGAGAGTTTAAATTTCAAATAGTTTTTCCATTCGATTGACACTTGACAACAATGCAAGGGTCAAACAACGTGTCAAAAATCAGTGTACAAATAGCAAAGTTCAATCGGTAAAAACCTGCTTCAGGTACACTATGGTTTATACTTTACTTTACACTTTGCCACGTGACGTATCCCTGTTGGACAGTTTAAATTTCAAACAGTTTTCCCATCTAATTGACACCTGACAACAATGCAAGTGTTAAACAACGTGTCCAAAATCAATGTACAAATAGCAAAGTTCAATCGGTAAGAACCTTGCTACATATACACTATGGTGTACACTTTAGTTCACACTTTGCTATGTGACATTACCCTGCTGGACAATTTAAATTTCAAACAATTTTCCCATCTAATTGACACTTAAAAATGATGCGAGTATCAAACAATATGTCAAAAATCAGTGTACAAATAGCAAAGTTCAATCGGTAAGAACCTAGTCGTACGTACACTATGGTGTACACTTTAGTTTACACTTTGCCATGTGACATTACCCCGTTGGGCAGTTTAAATTTCAAACAATTTTCACATCCAATAGACATTTGATAAAAGTGCAAGTGTCAAACAACGTGGCAAAAATCAGTGTACAAATAGCAAAGTTCAATCGGTAAGGATCATGCTACATGTACGCTATGGTGTATACTTTAGTTTACACTTTTCCATCTAACATTACCCTATTGGACAATTTAAAATTCAAGCACTTTACCCATCCAATTGGCATTTGACAACAATGCAAATGTCAAACAATGTGTCAAAAATCAGTGCACAAATAGCAAAGTTCAATCGGTAAGAACTTCGCTACACGTACACTATGGTGTACACTTTACTTTACAGTTTGCCATGTGACATATCCCTGTTGGACAGTTTAAATTTCAAACAGTTTTTCCATCCAATTGACACTTGACAATAATGTAAGTGTTAAACAATGTGTCAAAAATCAGTGTACAAATAGCAAAGTTCAATTGGTAAGGACCATGCTACATGTACACTATGGTGTATACTTTAGTTTACACTTTTCCACGTGACATTACCCTATTTGATAGTTTAAATTTTAAACACTTTTCCCATCCAATTGACACTTGACAACAATGCAATTGTCAAACAACATGTCAAAAATCAGTGTACAAATAGCAAAGTTCAATCGGTAAGAACCTAGGTACACTATGGTTTATACTTTACTTTATACTTTGCCTCGTGACATATCCCTATTGGACAATTTAAATTTCAAATAATTTTTCCATCCAATTGACACTTGACAACAACGCAAGTGTCAAACAACGTGTCAAAAATCAGTGTACAAATAGAAAAGTTCAATCGGTAAGGATCTTTCTACATGTACAATATGGTGTACACTTTAGTTCACACTTTGCCACGTGATATTACCCTATTGGACAATTTAAATTTCAAACAGTTTTTCCATCTAGTTGACACTTGATAACAATGTAAGTGTCAAACAACTTGTCAAAAATCAGTGTACAAATAGCAAAGTTCAATCGGTAAGGACCTTACCACATGTACACTATGGTGTAGACTTTAATATACACTTTGCCACTTGATATTACCCTGTTGCACAGTTTAAATTTCAAAAAATTTCCATTCCAATTAACACTTGACAACAATGCCATTTTCAAACAACGTGTCAAAAATTAATGTACAAATGGTAAAGTTGAATTGGTAAGAACCTGCTTCATGTAAACTATGATATACATTTTAGTTTTCACTTTGCCACATGACACATCCTTGTTGGAAAATTTAGATTTCAACCAGTTTTCCTATCCAATTGACCCTTCAAATCAATACAAGTGTCAAACAACGTGTTAAAAATCAGTGTACAAATAGGAAAGTTCAATCGGTAAAAACCTGGCTACATATACAATATGGTGTACACTTTTGTTTACACTCTGCCACGTGACATTACCCTATTGGACAGTTTAAATTTCAAATAATTTTCCCATTCGATTGACACTTGACAATAATGCAAGTGTCGAACAACGTGTCGAATATCAGTGTACAAATAGGAAAGTTCAATCGGTAAGGACCATGCTACTTATGCACTATGCTGTACACATTAGTTTCCACTTTGCCACGTGACATTACCCTGTTAGATAGTTTAAATGTCAAGCAGTTTTCCCATACAATTGACATTTCACAGAAATGCGAGTATCAAACAACGTGTAAAAAATCAGTGTACAAATAGCAAATTTTAATCAGTAAGAATCGTCCTGCATGAACACTATGGTGTACACTTTAGTTTACACTTTGTCACGTGACATTACGCTGTTGAGCAGTTTAAATTTCAAACAACTTTCCCATCCAATTGACAATTGACAACAATGCAAGTGTCAAACAATGTGTCAAAAATTGGTGTACAAATAGCAAAGTTTAATCGATAAGAACCTTCCTACATGTACATTATGAGTACACACTTTTGTTTACACTTTGCCACGTGACATTACCCAGCTGGACAGTTTAAATCTCAACCAGAATTGAGACTTAACAAAAATACAAGTGTGAAAAAATGTGGAAAAAATCAATGTACAGATAGCAAAGTTCAATTGGTAAGGACCATGCTACATGTACACTATGCTGTATATTTTAGTTTATACTTTGCCACGTGACATTACCTCGTTTGACAGTTTAAATTTCAAACAATTTTTCCATCCAATTGACACTTGACAGCAATGCAAGTGTCAAACAACGTGTCAAAAACCAGTGTATAAATAGCAAAGTTCAATTGGTAAGGATCATGCTACATGTACACTATGGTGTATACTTTAATTTGCACTTTACCATGTGATATTACCCTGTTGGACAATTTAAATTTCAAATAGTTTTCCTGTCCAATTGACACTTGACAGCAATGCTAGTGTCAAACAACGTGTCAAAAATCAGTGTACAAATAGCAAAGTTCAATCGATAAGAACTTTGCTTCATGTGCACTATGGTGTACACTTTAGTTTACACTTTGCCACTTAGCATATCCTTTTTGGACCGTTTAAATTTATAAAAATTTTCTCATCCAATTGACACTTGACAACAATGCAAGTGTCAAACAACTTGTCAAAAATAAGGTACAAATAGCAAAGTTCAATCGGTAAGAACTTTGCTAGATGTACACTATGGTGTATACTTTAGTTTACACTTTGCCACGTGGTAGTACCCTTTGGGACAGTTTAAGTTTCAGATAGTTTTCCAGTCCAATTGACACTTGACAACAATGCAAGTGTCAAACAACATGTCAAAAATCAGTGTACAAATAGCAAAGTTCAATCGGTAAGAACCTTACTACATATACACTATGGTGTACACAATTTAGTTTACACTTTGCTATGTGATATTACCCTGTTGGACAGTTTACATTTCAAACAATTTTCCTATCCAATTAACACCTGACCACATTGAAAGTATCAAACAACGTGTAAAAAATTAGTGTGGATAGTTTAAATTTCAAACAGTTTTCCCATCGAAATGACACTTGACAATAATTCAAGTGTCAAACGTGTCCAAAATGAGCGTACAAATAGCAAAGTTCAATCGGTAAGAACCATGCTATAAGTACACTATGGTGTACACTTTAGTTTACACTTTGCCACATGACATTACTCCGTTGGACAGTTTAAATTTCAAACAATATTCCCATCCAATTGACACCTGACAACAATGCTAGTGTCAGACAATGTGTCAAAAATCAGTGTACAAATAGCAAAGTTCAATCGGTAAGAACCTTGCTTCATGAGCACTATGGTGTACATTTTAGTTTGCACTTTGCCACGTGAGATATCCCTGTTGGATAGTTTAAATTTCAAACAATTTTCCCATCCAATTGGCACCACACAACTATGTAAGTGTCAAACAATATGTCAAAAATTGGTGTACAAGTATCAAAGTTCAATCGGTAAGAACCTTGCTACATGTATACTTTGGTGTATACTCTAATTTACACTTTGGCACGTGACGTTACCCTATAGGACGATTTAAATTTCAAACAGTTTTCCCATCCAATTGACACTTAACGACAACGTAAGTGTCAAACAACGTATCAGAAATCCATGTACAAATAACAAAATTCAATTGGTAAGGACCATACTACATGTGCGCTATGATGTATACTTTAATTTACACTTTGCCACATGACATTACCCTATTGGAAAGTTTAAATTTCAAACAGGTTTCCCGTCCAATTGACAATTGACAACAATGCAAGTGTCGAACAACGTATCAAAAATCAGTGTACAAATATCAAAGTTTAATCGGTAAGAACCTTGCTACACGTACAATATAGTGTACACTTTAGTTTACACATTTCCATGAGACATTATCCTATTTGACAGTTTAAATTTCAAACCATTTTTTTGTCCAATTAACACTTGACAACATTGCAAGTGTGAAACAACATGTCAAAAATCAGTGTACAAATAGCAAAGCTCAAAGGGTAAGAATCTTGCGACATGTACAATATGGTGTATACATTAGTTTACACTATGCCACGTGACATTGCCCTTTTTGACAGTTCAAATTTCAAAGAATTTTCCCACCCACTCGACACTTGACAACAATTTAAGTGTCAAACTATGTGTCAAAAATCAGTGTACAAATAGCAAAGTTCAATCGGTAAGAACCTTGCTTCATGTACACTATGGTGTACACTTTAGTTTACATTTTGCCACGCGACATATCCCCGTTGGGTAGTTCAAATTTCATGCAATTTTCCCATACAATTGACACTTGACAACAATGCAAGTGTCAAACAACGTGTCAAAAATCAGTGTACAAATAGCATAGTTCAATTGGTAAGAACCTTGCGACATGTAAGCTATGGTGTACACTTTAGTTTACGCTTTGCCACGTGTCATTACCCTATTGGACAGTTTAAATTTCAAACAATTTTCCCACCCAATTGACACTTAACAACAATACAAGTGTCAAGCAACATGTCAAAAATCAGTGTATAAATAGCAAAGTTCAATCGGTAAGAACCTTGCTACATGTACACAATGGTGTACACACTTT
>NC_036239.1:24410263-24471795 GCF_002742605.1 Olea europaea var. sylvestris
CAATGGTGTACACACTTTAGTTTAAACTTTGGCACATGACATTACCCTGTTGGACAGCTTAAATTTCAAACAGTTTTTCAATCAAATTGACACTTGACAACAATGCAAGTGTCGAACAACGTGGCAAAAATCATTGTACAAATAGAAAAGTTCAATCGGTAAGAACCTTGCTACATGTACACTATGGTGTACTATTTAGTTTACAATTTGCCACGTGACATTACTCTATTGGACAGTTTAAATTTCAAACAGTTTTTCCATCCAATTGACACTTGATAACAATGCAAGTGTCAAACAACTTGTCAGAAATCAGTGTAAAAATAGCAAAGTTCAATCGGTAAGAAACTTGCTACGTATACACGATGGTGTACACACTTTAGTTTATACTTTACCATGTGATAATACCCCGTTTGACAGATTAAATTTCAACCAATTTTCCTATTTTATTGACACTTGACCACAATGCAAATGTCAAACAACGTGGTAAAAATCAGTGTACAAATAGTAGTTTTCCAATCTAATTGACACTTGACAACAATGCAAGTGTCAAACAACGTATCAAAAATCAGTGTACAAATAGCAAAATTCAATTGGTAAGAACCTTGCTACATGTACACTATGGTGTACACTTTAGTTTACCCTTTGCCACGTGACATTACCCCGTTGGATAGTTTGAATTTCAAATAGATTTTTTCATCCAATTGATACTTGACAACAATGCAAGTGTCAAAGAACATGTCGAAAATCATCGTACAAATAGGAAAGTTCAATCGGTAAGAACCTTGCTTCTTGTACACTATGGTGTACACTTTCGTTTATACTTTGTCACGTGACATTATCCTGTTGGACAGTTTGAATTTCAAATAGTTTCCTCATCCAATTGACACTTGACAATAATGCAAGTGTTAAACAAATTGTCAAAAATCAGTGTACAAACTGCAAAGTTCAATTTGTAAGAACCTTGCTACATGTACACTATGGTACACACTTTAGTTTGCACTTTGCCACGTCACATTACCCTGTTGGACAGTTTAAATTTCAAAAAGTTTTTGCATCCAATTAACACTTGACAATAATGCAAGCGTCAAACAACGTGTCAAAAATCAGTGTACAAATAGCAAAGTTCAATCGGTAAGAATCTTGCGACATGTACTCTATGGTGTACACTTTAGTTTACACTTTACTAGTTGATGTTACCCTATTGGAAAGTATAAGCTTCAAATAGTTTTCCCATCCAATTAACACTTGACAACAATGCAAGTGTCTAACAACGTGTCAAAAATTAGTTTACAAATAGCAAAGTTCAATTGGTAAGTACCTTGCTACATGTAAACTATGGTGTGCACTTTAGTTTACACTTTGCCACGTGAGATTACCCCTTTAGACAGTTTGAATTTCAAACAATTTTTCCATCCAATTGATACTTGACAACAATGCAAGTGTCAAACAACGTGTCGAAAATCATCGTATAGATAGCAAAGTTCAATCGGTAAGAACCTTGCTACATATACACTATGGTGTACACTTTAGTTTACACTTTGCCACGTGACATTATCCTGTTGGACAGTTTGAATTTCAAATACTTTTCCCAACCAATTAACACTTGATAACAACGCAAGTGTCAAACAATGTGCCAAAAATCAGTATACAAATAGTAATGTTCAATTGGTAAAGACCGTGCTACATGTACACTATGGTGTATACTTTAATTTATATTTTGCCACGTGACATTACCTTGTTGGATAATTTCAATTTCAAACAGTTTTTCCATCCAATTGACACTTGATAACAATGCAAGTGTCAAACAACATGTCAATAATTAGTGTACAAATAGCAAGGTTCAATTGGTAAGAACGTTGCTACATGTACACTATGGTATACACTTTAGTTTACACTTTGCCACGTAACATTACCTTATTAGACAGTTTAAATTTCAAACAGTTTTCCCATCCAATTAACAGTTGACAGCAATGCAAGTGTCAAACAACATGTCAAAATCAGTGTACAAATAGAAAAGTTCAATCGACAAGAGCCTCGCGACATGTACACTATGATGTGCACTTTAGTTTACACTGCCACGTGACATTACCCTGCTAGGTAGATTAAATTTCAAATAGTTTTTGCATCCAATTGACACTTGACAACTGCTACAACTTTGAGATTGCAAACCCAAGTGTAGGTTGTCGCAAGTAGTAAATCTCAGAAGTCTGAGGTCGAATCATAGGGAATTGGAAGGAAATAAACTATTCTATGAGTGGTAAATGGTAGGTGGAAATACGATGGAGAAAAACACTAGAGCGTCGGGGATTCACTTTGGATTGATGAGTAGAAATTGCCCTTGATCTTTAATTTAACTGATATAAAAATCAACTAAGGAGTGATCTCATATGGAAGATAAAACATTAATCACAAATATATTAAAAGATAGATCTAGATAATTGTTTAAGAGAATGTGTCAACATAAGTTGTTGGAATGTAGAGATTATTGATAAGTGTATTTTATATACTTATTTAGGCCATTAAAATTGAGTATTTGTTAAAGAATTTGATGGAATATGGCTTAATCCTATTTATATATTGTGTGTAGGTTACAATCAATGGAAGATACGAGAATAAAGAAAATAAACAGGAAAAACGACTCAATTACATCAAGGCAAAGTTTGGGGACTAGAATGCAATAATCAAAAAGTTGAATTTGATCAAAGAACGATGAGTTGAGAACAACAAGAGTCAATTGGAGCTGAAGAGGAGCTAATGGGACAAGAAATTTTGGAAAATTACCAAAACACACACTTCAAAAAGTTTAGGGACCAAATTGAAAATTGGCCCCTAAAATAGTTGAACTGTTACATAGGCTTGCAGGTTGTGCGTACCCACGATTGGAAAATTGAACTTTTGAAACTAAATTGATGATACTATGCGTACGCACCAAAATGTACTATGCGTACGCATGGTTCAATTCCAACAAAAAAATTTCTGTTTCGTTATTTTGTTTTGAAAAGTTTTGGTTCACAATTCTTTGCACGATATTTATACCAAAAGTCAACAAAAATAGGGGGGAACCTAATTTTTATGGGATTGGAAGCTGACAAAGAGGAAAAGAGAGCGGGATATACATTGAAGAACAAGACTTCATCACTTGGATCCGGAATTGAAGGCATAAAGTAGAGGATTTCAGATTGATTTTTTTCATACTTTAATGATTCGGGTGATATCGTTCCTTTATTTTTCCTATTTTTCATACATTAATATGCTAGGCTAGACATCTTTGTATTAGATGGATGACAAAACTGATTGACTCCTAGTTTTTAATTGAAAACCTTATGTTTTTATCTTAATTCTTGCGTTGTTGTTTCTTTAATATGCATATCTATATTGTTTTAATGTTTGTGCACCATTAGGACAATAAGTTGCTCATTCGTAGTGTTGGAAAACTCACGGTAGGTAGAACACTATTATTAGAATGCATGGACAATGAATGTTAGAAATAATATTTGTGACGTGTACGATTATGTGTGATAATCTTATACATCAATGCATGTTTGCCATATGAATTCGGGCTAGGAATAGGATCGTTTCATGGTAATCATAGGTTTATTATATCTTGGGAAAGAATAATAAATAAATGTGGAATTATCAATCGTCACAATTGCATGAGTTGAGATAATTGTCATAGGTCGAGAACTAGAACTAAGAGTTGATCAGTGGCGTCGAAAATCCAATACATTCACTCATCTGAATTCTAAAACAAATTCTCATAAATTTTGCAAATTTTTAGTTATAGAACTTAATTAGCTATTCAAACAAATGTCAACGTTTAGTTAATCTCATGAATTTAATTATATCGAATACATTGGAATTAGACCTTATTTCTTGTGGGACGATAACTCTTTCATGACAATTATTACTTGTACAACGAACCTGTACCCTTGCAGGATTTTAACGAACAAGTTTTTGGCACCGTTTTCGGGGAATAATGGTGTTAATTTTAGTTATTAGATATTTTAAATTCATTTATTTTTATTCTTATTTCATTTTTAGTAGTTGCTTTTAGGCTACCATTATACCGCTTAGTTCTCTTGTGTCTTGACACTTTTTAAGCGACATTAGTTTATGCAAAATCCTGAGGAACCAGATCTCTTCCCAATCGATCATGAAATAGAAAGAACATTTAGAAATCGTAGAGGAGTTCAACATCAAGCAAGGAGAATGGCCAATAACCAAAATCAACCACAACATCAGGTCCAGCTTCACGAGCAAATACTGCAACCAAATCAACTAAGAGCTATCCACAACGAAGCCCTTGTCTTAGTTGGAGATTACGTCAATCCAATCCCTGTACTAATGCAACCAGCTGTATTATATCCTCCCTTTGGACAACCTAATTTCCACTTTAGACCAGATGTCATCAATTTGTTCCAAAATCACCAAGGCATCAAGTTCTTTGGAAAAGCCACAGAGAATCCTCATGAACATATTTCAACATTTCTTATGCTATGTCAGGTAATCAGTCATGAAGGAATATCAACAGATACATTTCGAATAAGATTATTCCCTCATACCTTAAAGGACACTACAAGGGAATGATTTCTTTGTTTACCACCTGGGAGCATTCAATCTTGGAACGATATGGTTCAAAAATTTACGATGAAATTTTTTCCACCTTCTCGAGTTCATCAAGTTAGGAATGAAGTCCACACTTTCAAGTAAAAAGAGCTCGAAAGCTATCCGGATGCATAGGAGAGATTCAAGAATTTTTTCAAGAAATGCCCCAGCCTTGACGTCCCTAAAAAGGCTTAGCAATATCTATTCTACTACGGTCTAAAGAAAGAATTCAGAAATATGATAGATGCTTCTACAAGAGGATTGGTGATGAAACTTGATGTGGATGAGGCATATGACTTGTATGAAAGAATAGCTGAGAACCAATTGATATGGCCAACCGATAGGGAAACGTCAAGGAAGACAGTAAGACCGCATAATGTAGATGTAGTAACAGCACTGGCTACACAAATGGAAGTTCTTACAATGAAAATGGAAGATCTATCTCAGTCAGTTAATATGTACATCAATCTCCATCAATTTGTGAAGGTTGTAGAGCTGATCATAATACTACGCACTGCCCTCTGGCGTCTACACATGTTAACCAGTCTGAAGAAGTAAACTATGCTCAGTTTTAGAGACAGCAAAATAGTCCCTTCTCCAACACATTTAATTCGGGTTGGAGAAATCATCCAAACTTTTCATGGTCTAGCAATTAGGGACAAGGACAAGGAGGTAACAATCAGAATAAACCACCAGGGTTCTAACAGCAGCAACAATGGCAAGGACATAAACCGTCTTTTGAAGATTTGCTGGCTCAGTACATTACTAAAGCTAAGACCAACTTTCAAAATCAACAGACCTCAATCAAGAACTTGGAACAATACGTGGGATAGATTGCAGCCACATTATCAGGTAGAGCTCAGGGAACATTACCTAGCAACAGTGAGACAAACCCTAAAGAGCAGGTCAAAGCCATAACTACACAGAGTGGAATCCAACTACCAAAAATACATGTAAAGTGGCTAGCAACTATCATAGAAAAGACACCTACAATGGGTAAAGAGCAAGTTGATGAATTAGACAAAACAACGGAGAAAAATCAAATCGAGTCATTGGGCAGTCCACAAGTTAAGACAAGCACTCCTGGCAAGGCATATGTGCCTCCAATCCCATTTCCATAGAGACTACAAAAACACAAACTAGATAAGCAGTTTCAGAAATTTTTGGATGTATTTAAGAAGCTACACATTAACATACCATTCGCTGAAGCCCTAGCTCAAATGCCCAGCTACGCCGAGTTTATGAAAGACATCTTATCAAACAAGAGGAAGCTAGAAGACAATGAAACGATCATGCTTACTGAGGAGTGCAATGCAATTCTCCAACACAAATTACCACTGAAACTAAAAGACCCAGGGAATTTTACTATTCCTTGTAATATTAGTAATTTGTATATCGATAAGGCATTATGTGATTTAGGAGCTAGCATCAATTTAATACCCTTATCTCTTTTCAAGAAACTAGGGTTGGGAGAAGCAAAAATGACTAAAATTTCACTGCAGTTAGCCGATAGGTCAATTAAACACCCGTGAGGTATTTGTGAAGATATTTTGGTCAAGGTCGATAAGTTTATCTTCCCAGTGGACTTCATTATTCTGGATATGGAAGAAGATCGAGATGTCCCCCTCATATTGGGTTACCCATTTTTGGCTATGGGAAGGGATCTGATAAATGTGCAAAAAGGTCAGTTAATATTAAGGTTAGATGAAGAGGAACTGACAATCAACGTGCTTAGAGCCTTCAAATTTCAGAATGAACTAGATTCTTGCATGCAGATTGACATAATAAGGGAAGCAGTGTCAGAGGCATTTAAACTTGATCACCCTCAAGATTCGCTTGAGGCTTGCTTGGTACATTCTTAGGAATTGCCATCGAAAAAAGAGGAAGCAGAAGAGTGTGCATGTTATTTGGCAGCCATACTACCAATTTTCAAGCAATCATGTTTGAAGCTCGACAAAAGGCCCACAAAACCTTTACCATCTATACAGCAAGCTCCAACTCTTGAACTCAAATAGTTGCCCATTTATCTACGCTATGCGTATCTGGGGGAAAAGAATTCGGTTCCAGTAATTATCTCGAACAATCTTACAAAATTAGAGGAATATCAGTTGCTAAGAGTACTCTGGGAGCACAAGACAGCATTAGGATGGATGATATCAGACATAAAAGGCATTAGCCCTTTGCTTTGCATGCACAAGATAATGATGGACGATGATTACAAAGCTTCAGTTGAGCATCAACGCAGATTAAACCCAAATATGCAAGAAGTGGTAAGAAAAGAAGTATTAAAGATTTTGGATGCAGGGATAATTTATCCCATATCAGATAGCCATTGGGTCAGTCTAGTACAAGTAGTGACAAAAAAAGGAGGAATCACGGTGGTCCCAAATGAAAATAACGAGCTAATCCCTACACGGACAGTCACTGGTTGGAGAGTCTGCATTGATTATCGTAAACTCAACAACGCCACTAGGAAAGATCACTTTTCCCTCCCTTTCATTAACCAAATTTGGAGAGACTCGCTGGACATGCATACTACTATTTCTTAGATGGTTATTTGGGGTATAACCAGATTCCTATAGCACCTGATGATCAAGAGAAGACAGCCTTTACATGCCCTTATGGCACTTTTGCTTATAGGAGGATGGCCTTCGGCCTTTGCAATGCTCAAACCACCTTTTAGCGTTGTATGATGTCAATTTTCTCAGACATGGAGGGACATATTATTGAGATGTTTATGGATGATTTCTCAATATTTGGAAAATTATTTAAGGAGTGCCTTGAACACTTGGGAAAAGTACTGTAGAGATGTGAAGACACAGACCTTGTATTAAATTGGGAAAAATGCCATTTCATGGTTCAAGAAGAGATTGTGTTAGGGCATTTGATTTTAGCACGGGGTATTGAGGTTGATAGAGCCAAGATACAAGTCATCGAAAAACTACCACCGTCGATAATAGTTAAGGGAGTTAGAAGTTTCTTCGGTCATGCTAGG
Organism: Olea europaea var. sylvestris; assembly: GCF_002742605.1. Classification (NCBI taxonomy): domain Eukaryota; kingdom Viridiplantae; phylum Streptophyta; class Magnoliopsida; order Lamiales; family Oleaceae; genus Olea; species Olea europaea. The sequence continues at coordinate 24,417,864 of NC_036239.1, forward strand.
TTCTACCATCGTTTCATCAAAGATTTTTCCAAAATCTCAAAGTCATTATGCAATCTACTAGAAAAAGGGGCCCCATTTCACTTTTCTTAGGAGTGCTTGACGGCTTTCAACATCTTAAAAGAAAAATTGGTTTCTGCTCTAGTAATGGCTTCCCCATATTGGAATTATCCATTCAAACTCATGTGTGATGCCAGTGATCACGCAGTGGGGGAAGTGTTGGGTTGACGAAAGGAGAAGAGTTCCCATGTTATTCACTATACCAGTAAGACTTTGGATGACGCTCAAATGAATTATGCGACTACATAGAAAGAGCTTTTGGTAGTAGTGTTCGCCGTTAACAAATTTAGATCATACTTGATTGGGTCAAAAGTGATAGTCTATACGGATCATTCAGCCTTAAAATAACTACTAAGCAAAAAGGATGCAAAGCCGATGCTTATTCGATGGATACTCCTATTGCAAGAGTTTGATTTGGAGATTAGATATAAAAAGGGGGGTGTGAATGTTATGGCAGATCACCTTTCTTACCTCGAATCTTATGAATCAAACCCTACAGTGGAGATCAATGAAGTTTTTCCTGATGAAATGCTTTTTTAGATTATCACTACACCATGGTACACCAAATATGTCAATTATTTGGCCCGCTCGATCATCCCACCAAACTACTCCAGTCACCAAAAGAAGAAATTCTTTAGTGACCTAAGACACTACTTTTGGGATGATCCAATTCTTTATAGAAGGGGTCCAGATCAAATCATATGCCATTGTGTACCGAAGATAGAGCAGCATCAAGTGTTAGAGTCATGTCACTCTGCACCGTATGGGGGCCACTCGCAACAACCAAGACAGTAGCAAAGGTACTACAATCGGGTTTCTATTGGCCTACGTTGTTCAAGGATGCACATTATATGGTGAAACATTATGACAAGTGTCAAAGGACTGGAAATATCTCAAGAAAGAATGAGATGCCTTTAAACAACATTTTGGAAGTTGAAATTTTCGACGTTTGGGGCATTGACTTCATGGGACCATTCCCTCCCTCCTACGGTCAACAATACATACTAGTGGCAGTGGACTACGTGTCTAAGTGGGTTGAAGTTGTAGCTTTGCCAACTAATGATGGGTGAGTGGTAACTCAGTTCATGAAGAAGAACATTTTCACTCGATACGGTACTCCAAGGGCAATCATTAGTAATGGTGGAAAACATTTCTATAATCGATTATTTGCATCGCTGTTGGCCAAATATAGAGTAAAACACCGTGTCTCAACTCCATACCATCCTCAGACTAGCGGGCAAGTAGAAATCTCCAATAGGGAGTTAAAGAATATTCCCGCAAGGATTGGGCTAAGAAACTAGACGATGCACTTTGGGCTTATAGAACAGTGTTTAAGATTCCAATTGGCATGTCTCCATATCGACTGGTGTTTGGAAAGGCCTGTCATCTACCCCTTGAGTTAGAGCATAAGGCATATTGGGCAACTCAATTGCTCAATTTCAATATGAGGACAGCAGGAGAAAAGAGGGTTCTACAACTCCATGAGCTGGAGGAATTTCGTTTGGATTCATATGAGAATGCAAAGATTTACAAGGAGAAAACCAAGAGATGGCTGGACAGACATATAAGAGAGAAGGATTTTGAAGTAGGCCAACAAGTATTGATGTTCAATTCACGTCTCAAACTCTTTCTTGGAAAGCTAAAATCTAGGTGGTCAGGTCCTTTCACAGTAGTAGCCGTGCTTTCACATGATGCTGTAGAAGTAGTATCTCAGGATGAACAGAGAAGATTTAAAGTGAATGGACAACGGTTGACAGCCTATTGGGGTGGTGACTACTCTAATGAGAAGACAACCGTACCTCTTAATGGTGCAAAGTAAGCTGAGCAACAAAGTTGAGCTATAGACTACAAAAATAGTGCTTATTGGGAGGCAACCCAATTCTCTCCCCTTTTATTTATTCTGCTTTGTTGCATTAGATTTGGATTTTTTTTATTTTATTTATTTTTATATGTTTTCTTTATTGCTTGGGTGTGTTCGATAGATTAGGTGTCATCCTTTCATTGCTTAGTTGTTGAGTCAATGCACAGGTTACACAATTTCATATTTGTTTACACAAGTTTAGGGGAGTTCAATCATTCCAGACATGCAATTGGAGGGCACAAAGAATATGTAGATAAAAAAATGAGATGTTACAGTCATCGAGGCTGAAATGTGTAATTTTGGATACAAGAATGACTTACTTATAATCTATTGATTCCCGCATCAATTGCACATTTTTCGATCATAGTGGTAAAGGTATTAGTTTGGGAGTGGAACACGAGTGGTCGGATTCGGTTGAAACCAAAATGAACCTTTCAAGATTGGCATTGAACTTCTATGTCATAATCATTTTGCATACTTCTAAACTGTATTATGTAAAGAATTTAGTCGGGGTGGGTATAAAGAGCCAGTTATTAAAAAAAATGGTTAACCATGCGTACGCATGGTTGGCAGATTGGCCACCCGAGGCCAATTTGCTTTGGTTGTGCGTACGCACGAGCCAAGCCATGTATACACATAGCCTGGTCGGGTGAGGGTTTAAATCCCTCATCCACGCACATAGTGCCCACAAATCCACTCTTTACCCACACACGAGCATACCTCTATTTCTCCACAAATCGGCGCATCTTCCCCCTAATTTCTTCATCCCTTCACTTAGGCATTACACATTGGTCACATTAGTGTACCTTTTACATCAACATCATCCACTTAAAAATCCCCAATTTCCAAGAACTCGAAGGTAATACACTTCACTTTGAACACTCACGGGTTGCACTTTTTTTTTCCAATTTTCATGCATTTTGATGAATTTTTTTATTTTTTTATTGTAGAGGTTGGGCTTAGGTAGATGGTGGATTTTGTTCAATTTGATGTTAACATTGATAGATTCATAACAACATAGGCATATGGACATTCTTGCTACAACATTGCCCACAAAGTGTTTGTTTAATTGTCCTAAAGACTCATTGGTCAACATTTTAGCTTGAATTGTTGCACGACACTTGGGCTTTCCTCAATTTAACGATACCTTATACTTGCTTGCATCCACTCTATTGTATAACTTGAAATTGGAGGAAAACAACACGTTGTACTTACCACCCCTTCCACCGCCCTTCCGTGTTCTTTCCCATACATAGCACTACACTTTGCTCTTCGTTTGGTACTTATGGTATTCTCTTGATAACAATTACCCCGTTCATCTATCTCATTTGCTTATTTTGTGCCTTTTGTAGGAATGCCTCCCAAACACACACACGACTCTCCATCCACTTCAAAGGGGAAAGGCAAAGCCTCTTTTTCGTCCAATTTGGGCCGTTCTCGAGTTGATGAAGGTGATGTACGAAGATTTCTAAGCCCAGAGCATAAGCTTCAATTTGAGCAAGTAGTCACCAAATGGACTGTTTTGCCAGAGCGGGAAGTGGTTTTGGAAGATTTCTCGGGGTTTGAAATTGAGATATTAATCAATCGTGTGGCTGGGAAAAGGTGATAGCTTAACCATTTGCTATTTATCCTACACTTGTTCAATAGTTCTACACAAATTTCAACTTCTCCATCGACGACCCTGGGACCGATCACCAGCACTGAACCTAGGTGCGAGATAAATGGTTTATGTTCACACCTGAGGTCATTGATGAATACCTTGAATTGAATCGAGAAGGAATCATCCCGATACCACCAGAGCAAAATTGGCCAGAGTTAGCACAAGTGTTGTATAGAAGAGCAGATGCTTGGCCACTCCGTCGATCGAATTTCTTATACAGTAATTTAACTGAGTCCCTCATGGTTCTAATGATGTTTGTTTGCCACAATGTTGATCCCTCCAAGCATCGTTACAAGTTCGATCACACTAAAGCTGCTTTGCTCTACCATCTAGCTAGAGGGCTCAAATTTGACTTGGGCACTCACATCTATAATCTGATTTGTGCCCGCGCTGCTGAAGTAGACCCATGATACACACTCATATTTCCAAGCCTTATCTGTGGAATATGCAGGGCTTACGAAGTGCAGCTCCTACCAGCTAAGTAGGCAATAAGTCCTGCTGCCCCAATCAACATTCTCTCCGCCCAAAACTCTTAGAGAAAAGTCAATCAGTACAAAGAAGGACGACAAGATAACTAGGACGAGGCAGGCCATGAGGATGACGTTGACATCCACCCAGACCCACAACATGAGCCACCAGCTGATGCCCCTGTACTGCGACAGATGTTTGCGACGATGACTGGGCGGAGTAGGGATGTTCAACAGTTACAACAATCATTTACCGCCCTGGATTTATGGGTACAAGATATGCAAACTGACATTGGGATTATACGAGCTAGCGCGAGCAGGACTCAAGAAGATGTCTCTGATTTACGTCGAAGTACTGACAGGCTAATTAGGAGGTTGGACCGTTATACTGGAATGATGGATGCCATGCAATTTCGGGCTGATTAGACATACGACACGGCCCGTAATATGCAAATTGAGATGGTCCAGCAATATGCTTTGATGAGGGAGATTCTTTCCCGTCTACCTCCACCGCGACCATCCAATTGACCAGGGGAGTTCTCAGTTCCTTTCGTACCCATCTTTTTGCATTTTATTCCTTATTGTGGTACAATGGGGACAATGCACCTGTTAAGTTTGGGAGCGATTTAATCTTTTATCTTCACGTTTACTTCTTTTTCGCATGATTGGTATGTTTTATCTTTATAAAAAAATAATAAAAAAAAAAAATTTAACGTTTGTGTGTTGTCTTTTTAACTTTGTGTGCTTGTGTGGGTTGGATGGCCTTGCTGGGAATGATACATATATTGGAACTGTGTAATTAACTAAGAATCGTGGAAGAATTATATGTTGAGTTAATTGACACTTGTTGATGTGAAACTTGATCTTTATTGAGCACGATATTCATGTTTTGCATTATGAGTTGATGACTTGGTTTGTATAAGGAGAAAGTTGAACATATTTGATTCAAACCCGAACCAACACAAATAAATAAGACCATAAAACTTCTTTTATGAGAACTTGGAAATGATTAAACTAGTATAGAGAAATACCGAGATAAGTAGGGATTCCATGTGTGCAATAATTGTGTGGATTATCTAAAGCCAATGAGACGAATTGAGATGAAAACCTCGAGTTAGGGGTCAGTTTCGAGAATAGGTGTTTAATAAGGGGCATTGCACTAATCTTGGTAATTAAAAGAAGTAAAAAGAACTTCTCTTCTGAGCCTTTTTGACTCGAGCAATTAAGCCTGCAAAAGTCCTTAAAACCTAGTACCCTGTGGTCATCTGACTTGGAAGTCATCGGCTGAAAACTCGCTACAGGGGTCACTTAGTCGCTTAATGGAGAGAAGTATATAAAAAAAATATGTATATATATATATATATATATATATATATATATATATATAAATGAGCAGGTGCATGAAACAGAAGACGCACCAAGTGCCAAGATTGAGCCTCGAACAACTATTCTAGGGACTTATACCTTTGACAATGGGTCATGAGCTCAATTGAGTCTTGGAAGCCGAAGTAATCAAAAATATGAGAGAATCCTTATGAGTCAAGATGGGAATCTATATTAGTTACGATCTATCCAAATGAGAGAGTGTAAGGATTAGAATTAGCTAAAAATCAACCTTAGTGCATACCTCGGGAAAAGTGAGTAAAAATCATAAGTTTGAGGGTGTGTATCTTACGAGTGAGGAAAGAAAATAATTGACTACTGCAAATTGGGAATCAAACCAGTTATTAGCGTTATGATGTTTACATGAATATTCACAGACACACTTTAAGTTTCACATTGATTAAGGGAAAATTAATTTCAAATGTGTAATTTGGACACTGTTTTAAGTAATGATACAATTATCCAATCCTGAGACTAACAACATACCATCTAACCAAAGTTTAATTGGATTGGGCTATAAATTGTTTGACGGCAAACAAATGTTCAAGTTTGGGGATGTTTGATAAGTGTATTTTATACACTTATTTAGGCCATTAAAATTGAGTATTTGTTAAAGAATTTGATGGAATATGGCTTAATCCTATTTATATATTGTGTGTAGGTTACAATCAATGGAAGATACGAGAATAAAGAAAATAAGCAGGAAAAACGACTCAATTACATCAAGGCAAAGTTTGGGGACTGGAATGCAATAATCCAAAATTTGAATTTGATCAAAGAACGATGAGTTGAGAACACCAAGAGTCAATTGGAGTTGAAGAGAAGCTAATGGGACAAGAAATTTTGGAAAATGACCAAAACAAACACTTCAGAAAGTTTAGGGACCAAATTGTAAATTGGCCCCTAAAATAGTTGAACTGTGCGCACGCATAGGCTTGCAGGTCTTGCGTACGCACCATTGGAAAATTGAACTTCCGAAGTTAAATTGATGATACTATGCATACGCACCAAAATGTACTATGCGTACACAGTTCAATTCCGACAAAAAAATTCCGTTTCCTTATTTTGTTTTGGAAAGTTTTGGTTTACAATTCTTTGCACGATATTTATACCAAAAGTTGACAAAAATAGGGGGAACCTAATTTTTATGGGACTGGAAGCTGACAAAGAGGAAAAGAGAGCGGGATATACATTGAAGAACAATACTTCATCACTTAGATTCGGAATTGAAGGCATAAAGTGGGGGATTTCAGATTCTTTTCATACTTTAATGTTTCGGGTGATGTCGTTCCTTTATTTTTCCTATTTTTCATACATTAATATGCTAGGCTAGACATCTTTGTATTGGATGGATGACAAAACTGATTGACTCCTAGTTTTTAATTGAAAACCTTATGTTTTTATCTTAATCATTGCGTTGTGGTTTCTTTAATATGCATATCTATATTGTTTTAATGTTTGCGCACCATTAGGACAATAAGTTGCTTATTCGTAGTATTGAAAAATGCACGGTAGGTAGAACACTATTATTGGAATGCATGGACAATGAATGTTAGGAATAATATTTGTGATGTGTGCGATCATGTGTGATAATTCTATACATTAATGCATGTTTGCCATATGAATTCGGGCTAAGAATAGGATTGTTTCATGGTAATCATAGGTTTATTGTATCTTGGGAAAGAATAATAAATAAATGTGGAATTATCGATCGTCACAATTACATGAGTTGAGATAATTGTCATAGGTCGAGAATTAGAACTAAGAGTTGATCAGTTGCGTCGGAAATCCAATACATTCACTCATCTGAATTCTAAAACAAATTCTCATAAATTTTGCAAATTTTTAGTTATAGAACTTAATTAGCTATTCAAACAAACGTCAACGTTTAGTTAATCTCATGAATTTAATTATATCGAATACACTGGAATTAGACTTTATTCTCTGTGGGACGATAACTCTTTCATCACAATTATTACTCATACAACGAACCCGTACGCTTGCGGAATTTTAACGAACAAGATTTTGTAGAGATTATCTAAGCATTTATTGTGCCAAAATTGTCAACAATAAATCAAAGTCTTTTACAAAACAAAACATTTGTAGAACATATACTTTAACCAAGTAAGAAGAAGAACATTGAAGAACAAAATGAAAGATCAAAGATAATACTATGCATTCATCAAAATTTCACCCCTAGCTCTAGCTAATGGTTTAGAAATACATAATGAAATGTTATAAAGAAAATGAAGGAAACTAGAATATGATGGAGAGGAATTGATGCTCTCAAAATCGTGGCCAAGGTCCCCTTTTATAGGCAAAGGAACATAAAAAATGCAAGTAGACAATGCAACTTGTTTCTGTCCAGCTTCAAGACAGCTGGAACATACAACTTGATGCCAATTTTCATATACATTGTGCAGCGCATTTGGACTTATGATCAACAGATAAATTATTTTCACTTGAGTTAGCTTTCCATTGGTCCAAATATCAGGTTCATTCATTGGATCTATATAACTCCAGATATGACAAAAGTAATGAGTACTACTTCACAGGTAGAAAAGTTGTATCCGACAAGTAACAAGCTGAACTTTGGACGGTAATTTGGGCTACTTTGTGATACGAATTTGACTTATTGTAAAACATAAAAGTTGTAGAAACATGCCTTATCTTTCCAACCCAACTTGAATTACCTTGGTTCAATGTTTACAGCTCAATTTATGATCATTTCACCGACAACTGCTTCTTGCTTGAGACAGTCACTATTCTTGACTTTTCAACATTTTTTTCCTCCACCTGCTCCCCATTTGTTCTAAATTGGAAATACATGTGAAATACATCAAATAGATACTCTTTCAAATGTATAATACTCATGCTGACATGTATGTAAATACGTATTTTAATTATTTACATTTTTAACCATGTATTTATGGAAATTGAACTTATGGCAAGAAAATTGGAATTAGAAACTAACATTAGTGTTTTTAAACAAAGTGAATGTAAAATGCCTTGTAAATGATATATCTTTGAAATACTTTTAGACACTAATCAACAACAATGCAAGTGTCATTATCCTATTGGACAGTTTAAATTTCAAATAGTTTTTGCATCCAATTGACACTTGACAACAATGCAACTGTCGAACAACATGTCAAAAATCAGTGTAAAAATAGCAAAGTTCCATCGATAAGAACCTTGCAAGTATGTACAAGATGGTGTGCACACTTTGAGTTTGCACTTTGTCACGTGACATTATCCTGTTGGATAGTTTAAATTTCAAACAGTTTTCCAATCCAATTGACACTTGACAACAATGCAAGTGTGCAACAACGTGTCGAAAATCATCATACAAATAGCAAAGTTCAATCGGTAAGAACCCTACAACATGTACACTATGGTTTACACTTTCAAACAGTTTTTCCATCCAATTGACACTTGAAAACAATGCAAGTGTCAAACAACGTGTCAAAAATCAATGTACAAATAGTAATATTCAATCGGTAAGGACCGTGCTATATGTACACTATGATTTACACCTTAGTTTACTTTTTGCCATGTGACATTATCCTATTGGACAGTTTAAAATTCAAGCAGTTTTTACATCCAATTGACACTTGACAACAATGTAAGTGTCAAACAATATGTCAAAAATCAGCACACAAATAGCAAAGTTCAATCGGTAAGAACATTGCTACACATACACTATGGTGTACACTTTAGTTTACACTTTGCTACATGATATTACCCCGTTGGATAGTTTGAATTTCAAATAGTTTTCCCATCCAATTGACACTTAACAACAATGCAAGTGTCAAACAACGTGTCGAAAATTATCATACAAATAGCAAAGTTCAATTGGTAAGAACCTTACTTCATGTACTCTATAGTGTACACTTTAGTTTACACTTTACCATGTGACATTACTTCACTGGACAATTTGAATTTCAAATAGTTTTTTCCATCAAATTGAGACTTGACAACAATGCAAGGGCCAAACAACGTGTTGAAAATCATCGTACAAATAGCAAAGTTCAATCGGTAAGAACCTTGCTACATGTACACTATGGTGTCACTTTAGTTTTCACATTGCCACGCGACATTTCCTCGTTGGACAGTTTGAATTCCAAATAGTTTTTCCATCCAATTGAAACTTGACAACAAAGCAAATGTCAAACAAAGTGTCAAAAATTAGTGTACAAACAACAAAGTTCAATCGGTAAGAACCTTGCTACACGTACACTATGGTGCACACTTTAGTTTGCACTTTGCCACGTGACATTACCCTATTGGAAAGTTTAAATTTCAAATAGTTTTTACATCCAATTGACACTTGACAACAATGTAAGTTTCAAATAACATATCAAAATCAGTGTAAAAATAGCAAAGTTCAATCGATAAGAACCTTGCTACATGTACACGATCGTGTACACACTTTAGTTTACACTTTGCCACGTGACATTACCCTGTTGGACAGTTTAAATTTAAAAAATATTTCAATCCAATTGACACTTGACAATAATGCAAGTGTTAAACAACCTGTCGAAAATCATCTTACAAATAGCAAAGTTCAATCGGTAAGAACCTTGTAACATGTACACTATGGTGTACACTTTAGTGTACACTTTGCCATGTGACATTATCCCATCGGACAGTTTGAATTTCAAATAATTTTTTCATCCAATTGACACTTGACAACAATGCAAGTGTCAAACAACGTGTCAAAAATCAATGTACAAGTAGCAATGTTCAATCGGTAAGGACCGTGCTATATGTACACTATGGTTTACACTTTAGGTTACTCTTTGCCACGAGACATTACCTTATTGGACAGTTTAAAATTCAAGTAGTCTTCCCATCCGATTGATACTTGACAACAATGTAAGTGTCAAACAAAGTGTCAAAAATCAGCCCACAAATAGCAAAGTTTAATCGGTAAGAACCTTGCTACACGTACACTATGGTGTACACTTTAGTTTACACTTTCCAACATGACATTATCCTATTGGACAGTTTGAATTTCAAACAATTTTTCCATCCAATTGATAGTTGACGACAATGTAAGTGTGAAACAACGTGTCGAAAATTATCGTACAAATAGCAATGTTCAATTGTTAAGAACCTTGCTATTAAACAGTATGGTGTACACTTTAGTTTAGACTTTGCCACGTGACATTACCTCGTTGGACAATTTGAAATTCAAACAGTTTTTCCATCCAATTGACACTTGACAACAATGCAAGTGTCAAATAACGTGTCGAAAATCATCGTACAAATAGCAAAGTTCAATCGGTAAGAACCTTGCTACATGTAACTATGGTGTACACTTTAGTTTATTATTTATCACGTGACATTACCTTGTTGGACAGTTTGAATTTCAAACAGTTTTCTCATCCAATTGACACTTGACAATGACACAAGTGTCAAACAAAGTGTCAAAAATCTGTGTACAAATAGTAAAATTCAATCGGTAAGAACTTTGCTACACATACACTATAGAGCACACTTTAATTTGCACTTTGCCACGTGATATTATTCTGTTGGACAGTTTAAATTTCAAATAGTTTTAGCTTCCAATTGACACTTGACAACAATGCAAGTGTTAAACAACGTGTCAAAAATCAGTGTAAAAATACCAAAGTTCAATCGATAAGAACCTTGCTACAAGTACACGATAGTGTACACACTTTAGTTTACACTTTGCCACATGACATTACCCTGTTGGGCAGTTTAAATTTCAAATAGTTTTTTGATCCAATTGACACTTGACAACAATGCAATTGTCAAACAATGTGTCAAAAATCATCGTACAAATAGCAAAGTTCAATCGGTATGAACTTGCTACTACATGTACACTATGGTGTGCACTTTAGTTTACACTTTGGCACGTAACATTACCCTGTTGGATAGTTTGAGTTTTAAATAATTTTTCCATCCAATTGACACTTGAGAACAACGCAAGTGTCAAACAAAGTGTCAAAAATCAGTGTACAAACAACAAAGTTCAATCGATAAGAACCTTGCTATACGTACACTATAGTGCACACTTTAGTTTGCGCTTTGCCACGTGACATTACCTTGTTGGACAGTTTAAGTTTCAAATAGTTTTCACATCCAATTGACACTTAACAAATGCAAGTGCCAAACAACATGTCAAAAATTAGTGTACAAATAGCAAAGTTCAATCTGTAAAAACCTTACGACATGTATTCTATGGTGTACACTTTAGTTTACACTTTGCCACATGACATTACCCTATTGGGCAGTTCAAATTTCAAACAATTTTTCCACCCAATTGACAGTTAGCAACAAAGCAAGTGTCAAACAACGTGTCAAAAATCAGTGTACAAATAGCAAAATTCAATTGGTAAGAACCTCGCGACATGTACACTATGGTGTACACTTTAGTTTACACTGCCACATGACATTACCCCATTGGACAGGTTAAATTTCAGACAATTTTCTCATCCAATTGACACATGACAACAATGCAAGTGTCAAACAAGGTGTCAAAAATCAGTGTATAAATAACAAAGTTCAATCGATAAGAACCTTGCAGCATGTAAACTATGGTGTACACTTTAGTTTACACTTTGCTAAGTGACATTACCCTATTGGATAGTTTAAATTTCAAACAATTTTTCCATCCAATTGACACTTGACAACAATGCAAGTGTAAAACAACATGTCAAAAATCAGTGTACAAATAGCAAAGTTCAATCGAAAAGAACCTCGCGATGTGTACAATACGATGTACACTTTAGTTTACACTTTGCCTTGTGACATTACCCTATTGGACAGATTAAATTTCAAGCAGTTTTTCTGTCCAATTGACACTTGACAACAATGCAAGTGTCAATCATCATGTCAAAAATCAGCGTACAAATAACAAAGTTCAATCGGTAAGAACATTGCTTCATGTACAGTATGTTGTACACTTTAGTTTACACTTTGTCACGTGATATATTCCTGTTGGATAGTTTAAATTGCAAACATTTTTTCCATCTAATTGACATTTGACAACAATGCAAGTGTCAAACAACGGGTCGAAAATTATCATACAAATAGTAAAGTTTAATAGGTAAGAACCTTGCTACATGTACTCTATGGTGTAAGTTTACACCTTGCCACGTGACATTACCTCTTTGGACAGTTTGAATTTCAAAAAAAATTTCTATCCAATTGACACTTGACAACAATGGAAGTGTCAAACAACGTGTCGAAAATCATAGTACAAATAGCAAAGTTCAATCGGTAAGAACCTTGCTACATGTACACTATGGTGTACAAATTAGTTTACACTTTGCCACGTGACATTACACTATTGGACAGTTTGAATTTCAAATAGTTTTTCCATCCAATTGACACTTGACAACAACGCAAATGTCAAACAAAGTGCCAAAAATCAGTGTACAAACTGCAAAGTTCAATCGGTCAGAACCTCGCTACATGTATACTCTGGTGTACACTTAAGTTTACACTTTGCGACATGACATTACCCTGTTGAACAATCTAAATTTCAAATAATTTTCCCATCCAATTGACACTTGATAACAATGCAAGTGTCAAATAACGTGTTGAAAATCATCGTACAAATAGCAAAGTTCAATCGGTAAGAACCTTGCTACATGTACACTGTGGTGTACACTTTAGTTTATACTTTGCCACGTGACATTATCCTGTTGGACAGTTTGAAATTCAAATGGTTTTCCCATCCAATTGGCACTTGAAAACAATGTAAGTGTCAAATCAAGTGTCAAAAATCAGTGTACAAATCGCAAAGCTCAATCTGTACGGACTTTGCTACATGTACACTATGGTGTACACTTTAGTTTACACTTTGCCACGTGACATTACCCTATTGGACAGTTTAAATTTCAAAGAGTTTTCCCATCCAACTGACACTTGACAAAAATGTATATGTCGAACTATATTTCAAAAATCAATGTACAAATAGCAAAGGTTAATCGGTAAGGACCGTGTTACATGTACATTATGGTGTAGACTTTATTTTACACTTTGCCACGTAACATTACCCTATTGGATTGTTTAATTTTAAACAGTTTTCCCATCCAATTGACACTTGACAACAATGCAAGTGTCAAACAACGAGTCAAACAATGTGACAAAAATCTGTGTACAAAAAGTAAAGTTCAATTTTTAAGAACCTTGCTACATGTACACTATGGTGTACACTTTAGTTTGCACTTTGTCCCATGACATTATCCTGTTGGACAGTTTAAATTTCAAAAAGTTTTTCCATCCGATTGATACTTGACAACAACGCAAGTGTAAAACAACGTATCGAAAATCAGCGTACAAATAGCAAAGTTCCATCACTAAAAACCTTGCTACATGTACCCTATGGTGTACACTTTAGTTTACACTTTGACATGTGACATTACCCTATTGGACAGATTGAATTTCAAACAGTTTTCCCATCTAATTGACACTTGACAACAATACAAATGTCAAACAACGTGTCAAAAATTAGCGTACAAATAGCAAAATTCAATCGGTAAGAACCATGCTACATGTTCACTACGGTATACACTTTAGTTTACACTTTGCCACGTTACATTACCCTTTTTGACAGTTTAAATTTCAAACAATTTTCCTTTCCAATTGACACTTGACAACATTGCAAGTGTTAAAAAACGTGTTAAAAATCAATGTACAAATAGCAATTTCTAATCGATAAGGACCGTGCTACATGTACACTATGATGTACACTTTCGTTTACACATTAGCACGTGACATTACCCTGTTGGATAGTTTAAATTTCAAATAGTTTTTCCATCCAATTGACACTTGACAACAATGTAAGTCTCAAAAAACGTGTCAAAAATCAGTGCACAAATAGCAAAGTTCAATCGGTAAGAAACGTGCTACATGTTTACTATGGTGTACACACTTTAGTTTACACTTTGCCACGTGACATTGCCTAGTTGGACAATTTAAATTTCAAACAGTTTCCCATCCAATTAACACTTGACAACAATGTAAGTGTCAAACTACGTTACAAAGATCAGTGTTCAAATAGTAAAGTTTAATCGATAAGGACCGTGTTAAATGTATACTAGGTGTACACATTAGTTTACACTTTTCACATGACATTACCTTATTGGACTATTTAAATTTTAAATAGATTTCCAATCCAATTGACACTTGACAACAATGCAAGTGTCAAACAACGTGTCAAAAATCTGTGTACAAATAGTAAAGTTTAATTGGTACGAACCCTGCTACATGTACACTATGATGTACACTTTAGTTTAAACTTTGCCCCATGACATTACCTTGTTGGACAGTTTAAACTTCAAACAGGTTTTCCATCCAATTGACACTTGACAACAATGCAAGTCTCAAACAATGTGTCAAAAATTAGTGTACAAATAGCAAAGTTCAATCGGTAAGAACCTTGCTACATGTTCACTATGGTGTACACACTTTAGTTTACACTTTGCCACGTGACATTGTCGAGTTGGACAATTTAAATTTCAAACAGTTTCCCTTCCAAATGACACTTGACAACAATGCAAGTGTCAAACTACGTTTCAAAGATCAGTGTTCAAATAGTAAAGTTTAATCGGTAAGGACCGTGTTACATGTATACTATGGTGTACACTTTAGTTTACACTTTGCCACATGATATTACCCTATTGGATTGTTTGAATTTTAAATAGATTTCCAATCCAATTGACACTTGACAACCATGCAAGTGTCAAACAACGTGTCAAAAATCTGTGTACAAATAGTAAAGTTTAATTGGTGCGAACCTTGCTACATGTACACTATGGTGTACACTTTATTTTAAACTTTGCCCCGTGACATTACCTTGTTGGACAGTTTAAACTTCAAACAGTTTTCCCATCCAATTGACACTTGACAACAATGCAAGTCTCAAATGTGTCAAAAATCAGTGTACAAATAGCAAAGTTCAATCGGAAGAACCTTGCTACATGTTCACTATGGTGTACAAATTTTAGTTTGCACTTTGCCACGTGACATTGCCCAGTTGGACAATTTAAATTTCAAACAGTTACCCATCCAATTGAAACTTGGCAACAATGCAAGTGTTGCAAGTGTCAAACTACGTTTCAAAAATCAGTGTACAAATTGTAAAGTTTAATTGGTAAGGACCGTGTTACATGTATACTATGGTGTACACTTTAGTTTACACTTTGCCACGTGATATTACCCTGCTGGACTGTTTAAATTTTAAATAGATTTCCAATCCAATTGACACTTGACAACAATGCAAGTGTCAAACAACGTGTCAAAAATCTATGTACAAATAGTAAAGTTTAATTGGTACGAACCTTGCTACATGTACACTGTGGTGTACACTTTAGTTTAAACTTTGCCCCGTGACATTACCTTGTTGGACAGTTTAAACTTCAAACAGTTTTCCCATCCAATTGACACTTGACAATAATGCAAGTGTCAAACAACGTGTCAAAAATCAGTGTACAAATAGCAAAGTTCAATCGGTAAGAACCTTGCTACATGTTCACTATGGAGTACACACTTTAGTTTATAGTTTGCCACATGACATTGCCCAGTTGGAGAATTTAAATTTCAAACAGTTTCCCATCCAATTGACACTTGAAAACAATGCAAGTGTTGCAAGTGTCAAACTACGTATCAAAAATCAGTGTACAAATAGTAAAGTTTAATCGGTAATGACCGTGTTACATGTATACTATAGTGTACACTTTAGTTTACACTTTGCCACATGACATTACCCTGTTGGATTGTTTAAATTTTAAATAGATTTCCAATCCAATTGACACTTGACAATAATGCAAGTGTCAAACTATGTTACGAAGATCAGTGTTCAAATAGTAAAGTTTAATCGGTAAGGATCGTGTTAAATGTATACTATGATGTACACATTAGTTTACACTTTTCCACATGACATTACCCTATTGGACTGTTTAAATTTTAAATAGATTTCCAATCCAATTGACTCTTGACAACAATGCAAGTGTCAAACAACGTGTCAAAATTCTGTGTACAAATAGTAAAGTTTAATTGGTACAAACCTTGCTACATGTACACTATGGTGTACACTTTAATTTAAACTTTGCCCCGTGACATTACCTTGTTGGACAGTTTAAACTTCAAACAGTTTTCCCATCCAATTGACACTTGACAACAATGCAAGTCTAACACAATGTGTCAAAAATCAGTGTACAAATAGCGAAGTTCAATCGGTAAGAACCTTGCTACATGTTCACTATGGTGTACACACTTTAGTTTGCACTTTGCCACCTGACATTGACTAGTTGGACAATTTAGATTTCAAACTGTTTCCCTTTCAAATGACACTTGACAACAATGCAAGTGTCAAACTACATTTCAAAAATCAATGGTCAAATAGTAAAGTTTAATCGGTAAGGACCGTGTTACATGTATACTATGGTGTACACTTCAGTTTACACTTTGCCACGTGACATTACCCTGTTGGACTGTTTAAATTTTAAATAGATTTCCAATCCAATTGACACTTGACAACAATGCAAGTGTCAAACAACGTGTCAAAAATCTGTGTACAAATAGTAAAGTTTAATTGGTACGAACTTGCTACATGTACACTGTGGTGTACATTTTAGTTTAAACTTTGCCCCATGACATTACCTTGTTGGACAGTTTAAACTTCAAACAGTTTTCCCATCCAATTGACTCTTGACAATAATCCAAGTGTCAAACAACGTGTCAAAAATCAGTGTACAAATAGCAAAGTTCAATCGGTAAGAACCTTGCTACATGTTCACTATGGAGTACACACTTTAGTTTACACTTTGCCACGTGACATTGCCCAGTTGGAAAATTTAAATTTCAAACAGTTTCCCATCCAGTTGACACTTGACAACAATGCAAGTGTTGCAAGTGTCAAACTACATTTCAAAAATCAGTGTACAAATAGTAAAGTTTAATCGGTAAGGATCGTGTTACGTGTATACTATAGTGTACACATTAGTTTACACTTAGCCACGTGACATTACCCTGTTGGACTGTTTAAATTTTAAATAGATTTCCAATCCAATTGACACTTGACAACAATGCAAGTGTCAAAAATCTATGTACAAATAGTAAAGTTTAATTGGTACGAACCCTGTTACATGTACACTATGGTGTACACTTTAGTTTAAACTTTGTCCCGTGACATTACCTTGTTGGACAGTTTAAACTTCAAACAGTTTTCCCATTCAATTGACACTTGACAATAATGCAAGTGTTAAACAACGTGGCAAAAATCAGTGTACAAATAACAAAGTTCAATCGGTAAGAACCTTGCTACATGTTCACTATGGAGTACACACTTTAGTTTACACTTTGTCATGTGACATTGCCTAGTTAGACAATTTAAATTTCAAACAATTTCCCATCCAATTGACACTTGACAACAATGCATGTGTTGCAAGTGTCAAACTACGTTTCAAAAATCAGTGTACAAATAGTAAAGTTTAATCGGTAAGGACCGTGTTACATGTATACTATAGTGTACACTTTAGTTTACACTTTACCACGTGACATTACCCTATTGGACTGTTTAAATTTTAAATAGATTTCCAATCCAATTGACACTTGACAATAATGCATGTGTCAAACAACGTGTCAAAAATCTGTGTACAAATAGTAAAATTTAATTGGTACGAACCTTGCCACATGTACAATATGGTGTAAACTTTAGTTTAATCTTTGCCCCATGACATTACCTTGTAGGACAGTTTAAACTTCAAACAGTTTTCCCATCCAATTGACACTTGGCAATAATGCAAGTGTCAAACAACGTGTCAAGAATCAGTGTACAAATAGCAAAGTTCAATCGGTAAGAACCTTGCTACATATTCACTATGGAGTACACAATTTATTTTACACTTTGCAATGTGACATTGCCCAGTTGGACAATTTAAATTTCAAACAGTTTCCCATCCAATTGACACTTGACAACAATGCAAGTGTTGCAAGTGTCAAACTACGTTTCAAAAATCAGTGTACAAATAGTAAAGTTTAATCGGTGACCGTGTTACATGTATACTATAGTGTACACTTTAGTTTACACTTTACCACGTGACATTACCCTATTGAACTGTTTAAATTTTAAATAGATTTCCAATCCAATTGACACTTGACAACAATGCAAGCGTCAAACAACGTGTCAAAAATCTATGTTCAAATAGTAAAGTTTAATTGGTACGAACCCTGCTACATGTACACTATGGTGTACACTTTAGTTTAAACTTTGCCCCGTGACATTACCTTGTTGGACAGTTTAAACTTCAAACAGGTTTTCCATCCAATTGAGACTTGACAACAATGCAAGTATCAAACAACGTGTCTAAAATCATTGTACAAAAAGCAAAGTTCAATCGGTAAGGACCGTGCAATATGTACACTATGGTGTACACTTTCGTTTACACATTACCACGTGACATTACCCTATTAGACAGTTTAAATTTCAAACTATTTTCTCATCCAATTTACACTTGACGACAATGCAAGTGTCAAAATGTGTCAAAAATCAGTGTACAAATAGCAATGTTCAATCGGTAAGAACCTTACGACTTGTACACTTTTAATTTACACATTGCCACGTGAAATTACCCCTTTGGACAGTTTGATTTTCAAACAACTCTTCCATCCAATTGACACTTGACAACAACGCAAGTGTCAAACAACGTGCCGAAAATCATCTTACACATAGCAAAGTTCAATCGGTAAGAACCTTGCTACACGTATACTATGGTGTACACTTTAGTTTACACTTTGTCATATGACATTTCCCAGTTGGACAGTTCGAATTTTAAATAGTTTTCCCATCAAATTGACACTTGACAACAATGCAAGTGTCAAACAACTTGTCGAAAATTATCGTACAAATAACAAAGTCCAATCGGTAAGAATTTTGTTACATGAACTCTATGGTGTACACTTTAGTTTACATTTTGCTACGTGACATTACCTCATTGGACAGTTTGAATTTCAAACAGTTTTCCCATCCAATTGACACTTGATAACAATGCAATTGCCAAACAACAGGTCAAAAATCAGTGTACAAATAGCAATGTTCAATCGGTAAGGACCCTCCCACATGTACACTATGGTGTAAATTTTAGTTTATACTTTACCACGTGACATTACCCCGTTGGACAGTTTAGATTTCAAATAGTTTTTCCATCCAATTGAAAATTGACAACAATGCAAGTGTCAAACGACATGTCAAAAATCAATGTACAAATAGCAATTTTCAAGCGGTAAGGACCGTGCTACATATACACTATGGTGTACACATTAGTTTACACATTGCCACGTTACATTACCCTGTTGGACAATTTAAATTTCAAATAGTTTTCCATCCAATTGACACATAACAACAATGCAAGTGTCAAACAACGTGTCAAAATTCACTGTACAAATTGCAATGTTCAATCGGTAAGAACCGTGCTATATGTACACTCTGATTTATACTTTAGTTTACTCTTTGCCACATGACATTACCCTGTTGGACAGTTTGAAATTCAAATAGTTTTCCCATCCAATTGACACTTGACAACAATGTAAGTTTCAAACAACATGTTGAAAATCAGCGTACAAATAGCAAAGTTCAATCGGTAAGAACCTTGCAACACGTACACTATGGTGTACACTTTAGTTTACACTTTGCCACATGACGTTTGGCCATTGGACAGTTTGAATTTCAAATAGTTTTCCCATCCATTTGACACTTGAGAACAACGCAAGTGTCAAACAACAGGTCAAAAATCTGTGTACAAATAGTAAAGTTCAATTGGTACGAACCTTGCTACATGTACACTACGGTGTACACTTTAGTTAAAACTTTGCCACGTGAAATTACCTCGTTTGGATAGTTTTGCCATCCAATTGACACTTGACAACAATGCAACTATCAAACAACGAATCAAAAATCAGTGTACAAATAGCAAAATTCAATCGTTAAGGACCGTCCTACATGTACACTATAGTGTAAACTTTAGTTTATACTTTGCCATGTGACATTATCCTGTTGGACAATTTGAATTTCAAATAGTTTTCCCATCCAATGGGAACTTGCCAACAATGCAAGTGTCAAACAACCTGTCAAAAATTAGTGTACAAATAGCAAAGTTCAATCGGTAAGAAGCATGCTTCATGTACACTGTGGTGTACACTTTGCCACGTGACATTACCTCATTAGACATTTTGAATTTCAAAAAGTTTTTCCATCCAATCGATACTTGATAACAATGCAAGTGTCACACAATGTGTCAAAAATCATCATACAAATAGCAAAGATCAATCAGTAAGAACCTTGCTACATGTACACTATGGTGTACACTTTAGTTTACTCTTTCCCATGTGACATTACCCTGTTGGAAAGTTTGAATTTCAAACAATTTTTCCATCCATTTGACACTTGAAAACAATGCAAGTGTCAAACAACGTGTCAAAAGTTAGTGTACAAATAGTGAAGTTCAATCGCTAAGAATAGTGCTACATGTACACTATGGTGCAAACTTTAGTTTATACTTTACCACATGACATTACCTTTTTGGATAGTTTAAATTTCAAACAGTTTTTCTATCCAATTGACACTTTAGGACATTGCAAGTGCCAAACAACGTGTCAAAAATAATGTACAAATAGCAATATTTAATCGGTAAGGACCGTGCTACATGTACATTATGGTGTACACTTTAATTTAAACTTTACCACATGACATTACCCTGTTGGACATTTTAAATTTCAAATAGTTTTCCCATCCAATTGATACTTGACAACATTGCAAGTGTCAAACATCGTGTCAAAAATCAGTGATAAATAGCAATTTTCAATCGATAAGGACCGTGCTACATGTACACTATGCTGTACACTTTAGTTTACACATTGCCACGTGACATTACCGTGTTGGACGGTTTAAATTTCAAACAATTTTTCTATCCAATTGACACTTGACAACAACGCAAGTGTCAAACAACATGTCAAAAATCAGTGTGCAAATAGCAAAGTTAAATCAGTAAGAACCTTGCGACATGTACACTATAGTGTACACTTTAGTTTACACTTTGCCACGTGACATTACCCTGTTGGACAGATTGAATTTCAAATAGTTTTCCCATCCAATTGACACTTGACAACAACACAAGTGTCAAACAACGTGTCAAAAATCAGCGTACAAATAGCAAAGTTCAATCGGTAAGAACCTTGCTACATGTTCACTACGTTGTACACTTTGCCACGTGAAATTACCCTGTTGGACAGTTTAGATTTAAAACAATTTTCCCATCCAATTGACACTTGACAACATTGCAAGTGTCAAACAACGTGTCAAAAATCAATGTACAAATAGCAATTTTCAATCGATAAGGAACGTGTTACATGTACATAATGGTGTACACTTTAGTTTACACATTGCCACGTGACATTACCCTGTTGGACAGTTTAAATTTCAAACAGTTTTCCCATCTAATTGACACTTGACAACAATGCAAGTGTTAAACAATATGTCAAAAATCAGTGTACCAGTAGCAAAGTTTAACCGGTAAAAACCTTGCTACATGTTCACTACGGTGTACACACTTTAGTTTACACTTTCCCACGTGATATTACCCTATTAGACAATTTAAATTTCGAGCAGTTTTCCCATCCAATTGACACTTGACAACAACACAAGTGTCAAACTACGTTTCAAAAATTAGTGTACAAATAACAAAGTTTAATCGTAAGGACCGTGTTACATGTATACTATGGTGTACACTTTAGTTTACACTTTACCACGTGACATTACTCAGTTGGACTGTTTAGATGTTAAATAGTTTTCCCTTCCAATTGACACTTGACAACAATGCAAGTGTCAAACAATATGTCAAAAATCTGTGTGTAAATAGTAAAGTTCAATTGGTAAGAACCTTGCTACACATATACTATGGTGTACACTTTAGTTAAAACTTTACCACGTGACATTACCTTGTTGGACAGTTTAAGTTTCAAATAGTTTTTATATCCAATTAACACTTGACAACAACGCAAGTGTCAAACAACGTGTTAAAAATCAGTGTACAAATAGTAAAGTTTAATGGGTAAGGACCGTGCTATATGTACACTATGGTGTACACTTTAGTTTACACTTTACCACATGACATTACCCTGTTGGACAGTTTAAATTTTAAATCATTTTCCCTTCTAATTTACACTTGAAATTAATGCAAGTGTCAAACAACGTGTCAAAAATCAGTGCATAAATAGCAAAGTTCAATTGGTAAGAACCTTGCGATATGTGCACTTTAGTTTACACTTTGCCACGCGACATTACCACATTGGACAGTTTGATTTTCAAACAGCTTCTCCATGAAATTGACACTTGACAAGAATGCTAGCGTCAAACAACGTGTCAAAAATCATCTTACAAATAGCAAAGCTCAATCTGTAAGAACCTTCCTACATGAACACTATGGTGTATGCTTAAGTTTACACTTTGCCACATGACATTACCCTGTTAGACAGCTTGAATTTCAAACAGTTTTCCCATCCAATTGACACTTGACGATAGCGTATGTGTCAAACAACATGCTAAAAATCAGTGTAGAAATAGTAAAGTTCAATCGGTAAGGACCGTGCTACATGTACACCATGGTGCAGACTTTAGTTTATACTTTGCCACGTGACATTAACTTGTTGGATAGTTTAAATTTAAAATAGTTTTCCCATCCAATTAACACTTGAAAACAATGCAAGGGTCAAACAAGGTGTTCTACAAATTGCAATGTTCAATCAGTAAGAATCGTGCTATATGTACACTATGGTTTGCACTTTAGTTTACTCTTTGTCACGTGACATTACCCTGTTGGACAGTTTAAAATTCAAACAGTTTTCACATCAAATTAACACTTGACAACAATAAAAGTTTCAAACAATGTGTCGAAAATCAGCGCACAAATAGCAAATTTCAATCAGTAAGAACCTTGCTACATGTACACTATGGTGTACACTTTAGTTTACACTTTGCCACATGACATTTCCTCGTTGGACATTTTGAATTTTAAATAGTTTTCCCAACCAATTGACAATTGACAACAATGCAAGTGTCAAACAACGTGTCGAAAATTATCATACAAATAGCAAAGTTCAGTCGGTAAGAACTTTTCTACATATACTCTATGGTGTGCACTTTAGTTTACACTATGCCACGTGACATTACCTCATTGAATAATTTGAATTTCAAATAGTTTTCCCATTCAATTGACACTTGACAATAATGCAATTGTCAAAGAACGGGTCAAAAATCAGTGTACAAATAGCAAAGTTCAATCAATAAGGACCGTGCTACATGTACATTATGGTGTAAACTTTAATTTATACTTTACCACATGACATTATCCTGTTGGACAGTTTAGATTTCAAACAATTTTCCCGTCCAATTGAAAATTGACAACAACGCAAGTGACAAACAACATGTCACAATTCAATGTACAAATAGTAATTTTCAATCGGTAAAGACCGTGCTACATGTACACTATGGTGTACACCTTAGTTTACACATTACCATGTGACATTACCCTGTTGGACAATTTAAATTTCAGACAGTTTTCCCATTCAATTGACACTTAACAACAATGCAAGTGTCAAACAACGTGTTACAAATCAATGTACAAATTGCATTGTTCAATCGGTAAGAACCTTGCTATATGTACACTCTGGTTTACATTTTAGTTTCATCTTTGCCACGTAACATTACCCTATTGGACAGTTTAAAATTCAAATAGCTTTTTCATCCAATTGACACTTGACAACAATGTAAGTTTCAAACAACGTGTCGAAAATCAGCACACAAATAGCAAAGTTCAATCGGTAAGAACCTTGCTACACGTACACTATGGTGTACAATTTAATTTACACTTTGTCACATGACATTTCCCTGTTGGACAGTTTGAATTTCAAACAGTTTTTGCATCCAATTGTCACTTGACAACAACGCAAGCATCAAACAACGTGTCAAAAATTATCATACAAATAGCAAAGTTCAATCGGTGAGAACTTTGCTACAAGTACTCTGTGGTGTACACTTTATTTTACACTTTGCCACGTGACATTTCAAATTTTTTTCTATCCAATTGACACTTGACAACATTGCAAGTGCCAAACAACGTGTCAAAAATCAATGTACAAATAGCAATATTTAATTGGTAAGGACCGTGCTACATGTACACTATGGTGTGCAATTTAGTTTAAACGTTGCCACGTGACATTACCCTATTGGACATTTTAAATTTCAAATAGTTTTCCCATCCAATTGGTACTTGACAACATTGGAATTGTCAAACAACGTGTCAAAAGTCAGTGTACAAATAATAAAGTTCAATCGGTAAGAACCTTGCTTCATGTACACTATGGTGTACACTTAAATTTAAACTTTGCCACGTGACATTACCCTGTTGGACAATTTAAATTTTAAATAGTTTTCCCATCCAATTGACACTTGACAACATTGCAAGTGCCGAATAGTGTGTCAAAAATCAATGTACAAATAGCAATATTTAATCGGTAAGGACCGTGCTACATTTACACTATGGTGTACACTTTAGTTTAAACTTTCCACGTGACATTACCCTATTGGACATTTTAAATTTCAAACAGTTTTTCCATCCAATTGATACTTGACAACAATACGAGTGTCAAACAACATGTCAAAAATCATGTACAAACAGCAAAGTTCAGTCGGTAAGAACCTTGCCTCATGTACACTATGGTGTACACTTTAGTTTACACTTTGCCACGCGACATTACCCTGTTGGACAGTTTAAATTTCAAAAAGAATTTATATCCAATTGACACTTGACAACATTGCAAGTGCCAAACAACGTGTCAAAAATCAATGTACAAATAGCAGTATTTAATCGGTAAGGACCATGCTACATGTACACTATGGTGTGCAATTTAGTTTAAACGTTGCCACGTGACATCACCCTATTGGACATTTTAAATTTCAAATAGTTTTCCCATCCAATTGATACTTGACAGCATTGCAAGTGTCAAACAACGTGTCAAAAATCAATGATAAATCGCATTTTTCAATCAGTAATGACCATACTACATGTACACTATGGCGTACACTTAATTTGCACATTGCCATATGACATTACCCTGTTGGACGGTTTAAATTTCAAACAGTTTTTCCATCCAATTGATACTTGACAACAATGCAAGTGTCAAACAACGTGTCAATAATCAGTGTACAAATAGCAAAGTTAAATCTGTAAGAACCTTGCGACATGTACACTATAGTGTACACTTTAGTTTACACTTTGCCACGTGACATTTCCCTGTTGAACAGATTGAATTTCAAATAGTTTTCTTATCCAATTGACACTCGACAACCACGCAAGTGTCAAACGTGTCAAAAATCTGCATACAAATAGCAAAGTTCAATAGGTAAGAACCTTGCTACATGTTCACTACGGTGTACACTTTAGTTTACACTTTGCCATGTGACATTACCCTGTTGAACAGTTTAGATTTCAAACAATTTTCCCATTGAATTAACACTTGACAACATTGCAAGTGTCAAACAACGTGTCAACAATCAATGTACAAATAGCAATTTTCAATCGATAGGGACAGTACTACATGTACATAATGGTGTAAACTTTAGTTTATACATTGCCACGTGACATTACCCTGTTGGACAATTTAAATTTCAAACAGTTTTCCCATCCAATTGACACTTGACAACATTGCAAGTGTTAAAAAATGTGTCAAAAATCAGTGTAGCAGTGGCAAAGTTCAATCGGTGAGAACCTTGCTACATGTTCACCACGGTGTACACACTTTAGTTTACACTTTCCCACGTGACATTACCCGGTTAGACAGTTTAAATTTCAAGCAGTTTTCCCATCCAATTGACACTTGACAACAACGCAAGTGTCAAACTACATTTCAAAAATCAATGTACAAATAGCAAAGTTTAATCGGTAAGGACAGTGTTACATGTACACTATGGTGTACACTTTAGTTTACATTTCACCACGTGACATTACCCTGATGGACTGTTTAAATTTTAAATAGTTTTTCCATCCAATTGACACTTGACAACAATGCAAGTGTCAAACAATAGATCAAAAATCAGTGTACAAATAATAAAGTTCAATTGGTACGAACCTTGCTATACATACACTATGGTGTACACTTTAGTTAAAACTTTGCCATGTGACATTACCCTGTTGGATATTTTGTATTTCAAACAGTTTTACCATCCAATTAACACTTGACAACAATGCAATTGTCATACAATGGGTCCAGAATCAGTATACAAGTAGCAAAATTCAATTGTTAAGGACCGTCCTACATGTACACTATAGTGTAAACTTTAGTTTATACATTACCATGAGACATTATCCTGTTGGACAATTTAAATTTCAAACAATTTTTCCATCCAATTGGCACTTGTCAACAATGTAAGTGTCAAACAACGTGTCAAAAATCAGTGTACAAATAGCAAAGTTCAATCGGTAAGAAGCTTGCTTCATGTACACTTTAGTTTACACTTTGCCACGTGACATTACCCTGTTGGACAGTTTAAATTTTAAATAGTTTTCCCATCCAATTGACACTTGACAACATTGCAAGTGCCAAACAACGTGTCAAAAATCAATGTACAAATAGCGATATTTAATCGGTAAGGACCATGCTACATTTACACGATGGTGTACACTTTAGTTTAAACATTGCCACTTGACATTACCCCATTGGACATCTTAAATTTCAAATAGTTTTTCTATCCAATTAACACTTGACAACAATGCAAGTGTCAAACAACATGTCAAAAATCAGTGTACAAATAGCAATGTTCAGTTGGTAAGAACCTTGCTTTATGTACACTATAGTGTACACTTTAGTTTACACTTTGCTACGTGACATTACCCTGTTGGACAGCTTAAAGTTTCAATAGTTTCCAATCCAATTGACACTTGACAACATTGCAAGTGCCAAACAACATGTCAAAAATCAATGTGCAAATAGCAATATTTAATAGGTAAGGACCATGCAACATGTACACTATGGTGTACACTTTAGTTTAAACATTGCCACGTGACATTACCTTGTTGGACATTTTAAATTTCAAATAGTTTTCTCATCCAATTGATACTTGACAACATTGCAAGTGTCAAACAACGTGTCAAAAACCAATGATAAATAGCAATTTTCAATCGGTAAGGACCGTGCTACATGTACACTATGGTGTACACTTTAGCTTACACATTGCCATGTGACATTACCCTGTTGGACGGTTTAAATTTCAAATAGTTTTTCATCTAATTGACTCTTGACAACAACGCAAGTGTTAAATAACGTGTCAAAAATTAGTGTACAAATAGCAAAGTTAAATCAGTAAGAACCTTGCGACATGTACACTATAGTGTACACTTTAGTTTACACTTTGCCACGTGACATTACCCTGTTGGACAGATTGAACTTCAAACAATTTTCCCATCCAATTAACACTTTATAATAACGTAACTGTCAAACAACGTGTCAAAAAATCAGCGTACAAATAGTAAAGTTCAATCGGTAAGAACCTTGCTACATGTTCACTACGGTGTACACTTTGCCACGTGACATTACCCTTTTGGACAGTTTAAATTTCAAACAGTTTTTCCATCCAATTGACACTTGAAAACATTGCAAGTGTCAAACAACGTGTCAAAAATCAATGTACAAATAACAATTTTCAATCGGTAAGGACAGTGCTACATGTACATAATGGTGTACACTTTAGTTTATACATTGCCACGTGACATTACCTTGTTGGACAGTTCAAATTTCAAATAGTTTTTCCATCCAATTGACACTTGACAACAATACAAGTGTTAAACAACGTGTCAAAAATCAGTGTAGGGATAGCAAAGTTCAATCGGTAAGAACCTTGCTACATATTCACTACGGTGTGCACACTTTAGTTTACAATTTCCCACGTGACATTACCCGGTTAGAAAATTTAAATTTCAAGCAGTTTTCCCATCCAATTGACACTTGACAACAACGTAAGTGTCAAACTACGTTTCAAAAATCAGTGTACAAATAGCAAAGTTTAATCGGTAAGGACAGTGTTACATGTACACTATGGTGTACACTTTAGTTTACACTTTATCGCATGACATTACCCTGTTGATCTGTTTAAATATTAAATAGTTTTCCCATCCAATTGACACTTGACAACAATGCAAGTGTCAAACAACAAGTCAAAAATCTGTGTACAAATAGTAAAGTTCTATTGGCACGAACCTTGCTACACGTACACTATGGTGTACACTTTAGTTAAAACTTTGCCACGTGACATTACGTCGTTGGATAGTTTGAATTTCAAACAATTTTTCCAACCAATTGACACTTGACAACAATGTCATTGTCAAACAACGGGTCAAAAATCAGTGTACAAGTAGCAAAATTCAATCGTTAAGGATCGTCCTACATGTACACTATAGTGTAAACTTTAGTTTATACTTTACCATGTAACATTATCCTGTTGGACAATTTAAATTTCAAACAGTTTTCCCATCCAATTGGTACTTGACAACAATGCAAGTGTTAAACAACGTGTCAAAAATCAGTGTACAAATAGAAAAGTTCAATCGGTAAGAAGCTTGCTTCATGTACACTGTGGTGTACACTTTAGTTTACACTTTGCCACGTGACATTACCTCGTTGGACATTTTGAATTTCAAAAAGTTTTTCCATCCAATCGATACTTGACAACAATGCAAGTGTCACACAACGTGTCCAAAATCATCATACAAATAGCAAGGTTCATTCAGTAAGAACCTTGCTACATGTACACTATGGTGTGCACTTTAGTTTACATTTTGCCATGTGACATTACCCTGTTGGACAGCTTTAATTTCAAGCAATTTTTTCATCCAATTGACACTTGAAAACAATGCAAGCATCAAACAACGTGCAGAAAGTTAGTGTACAAATAGCAAAGTTCAATCGTTAAGGATAGTGCTACATGTACACTATGGTGCAAACTTTAGTCTACACTTTACCACGCGACATTACCTTGTTGGATAGTTTAAATTTCAAAAAAAATTTCTATCCAATTGACACTTTACAACATTGCAAGTGTCAAATAACGTGTCAAAAATAATGTACAAATAGCAATATTTAATCGGTAAGGACCGTGCTACATGTATACTATGGTGTACACTTTAATTTAAACTTTACCACGTGACATTACCATGTTGGACATTTTAAATTTCAAACAGTTTTCCCATCCAGTTGATACTTGATAACATTGCAAGTGTCAAACATCGTGTCAAAAATAAATGATAAATAACAATTTTAAATCTGTGAGGACCGTGCTACATGTACACTATGGTGTACACTTTAGTTACACATTGTCACGTGACATTACCCTATTGGACGGTTTAAATTTCAAACAGTTTTTCCATCCAATTGACACTTGAAAACAATGCAAGTGTCAAACAACGTGTCAAAAATCAGTGTACAAATAGCAAAGTTAAATCAATAAGAACCTTGCGACATGTACACTATAGCGTACACTTCAGTTTACACTTTGCCATGTGACATTACCCTGTTGGGCAGATTGAATTTCAAATAGTTTTCCATCCAATTGACACTTGACAACAACGCAAGTGTCAAACAACGTGTCAAAAATCAGCGTACAAATAGCAAAGTTCAATCGGTGAGAACCTTGCTACATGTTCACTACGGTGTACACTTTAATTTACACTTTGCCACGTGACATTACCCTGTTGGATAGTTTAGATTTCAAACAATTTTCGCGTCCAATTAACACTTGACAACATTGCAAGTGTCAAATAACGTGTCAAAAAATTAATGTACAAATAGCAATTTTCAATCGATAAGGACCATGCTACATGTACATAATGGTGTACACTTTAGTTTACACATTGGCACGTGACATTACCTTGTTGGACAGTTTAAATTTCAAATAGTTTTCCCATCCAATTGACACTTGACAACAATGCAAGTTTTAAACAACGTGTCAAAAACCAGTGTGGAAATAGTAAAGTTCAATTGATACGAACCTTACTACACGTACACTATGGTGTACACTTTAGTTAAAACTTTGCCACGTGACATTACCTCGTTGGATAGTTTGAATTTCAAACAGTTTTTCCATCCAATTGACACTTGACAACAATGTAATTGTCAAATAACGGGTCAAAAATCAGTGTACAAATAACAAAATTCAATCGTTAAGGACCGTCCTACATGTACACTATAGTGTAAACTTTAGTTTATTCTTTGCCATGTGACATTATCCTGTTGGACAATTTAAATTTCAAAGAGTTTTCCCATCCAATTCGCACTTGACAACAATGCAAGTGTCAAAAATCAATGTACAAATAGAAAAGTTCAATCGGTAATAAGCTTGCTTCGTGTACACTGTGGTGTACACTTTAGTTTACACTTTGCCACGTGACATTACCTCGTTGGACATTTTGAATTTCAAAAAGTTTTTCCATCCAATCGATACTTGACAACAATGCAAGTGTCGCACAACGTGTCCAAAATCATCGTACAAATAGCAAGGTTCAATCAGTAAGAACCTTGCTACATGTACACTATGGTGTGCACTTTAGTTTACACTTTTCCATGTGACATTACCCTATTGGACAGTTTGAATTTCAAACAATTTTTTTGTCCAATTGACACTTGAAAACAATGCAAGTGTCAAAAAACGTGTTGAAAGTTAGTGTACAAAAGGGTAATGTCACGTGGTAATGTGTAAACTAAAGTATGTACACCATAGTGTACATGTAGCAAGATTTTTACCGATTGAACTTTGCTATTTGTACACTGATTTTTGACACATTGTTTGACACTTGCATTATTGTCAAGTGTCAATTGGATGGAAAGACTGTTTGAAATTTACACGGTCCAACAGGGTAACGTCATGTGGCAAAATGTAAACTAAAGTGTACACCACAGTGTACATGTAGCTAGGTTCTTACCGATTGAAATTTGCTGTTTGTAATCTGATTTTTAACACGTTGTTTGACTTTTACATCATTGTCAAGCGTCAATTGGACGAAAAACTGTTTGAAATTTAAATTCTCCAATGGGGTATTGTCATGTGGCAAAGTGTACACCATAGTGTACATGTAGCAAGGTTCTTACCAACTGAACTTTGATATTTGGACATTGATTTTTGATACATTGTTTGACACTAGCATTGTTTTCAAGTAACAAATGGATGGGAAAATTGTTAGAAATTAAAAATATCTAACAGGGTAATGTCACGTGGCAAAGTTTAAACAAAAGTGTACACCATAGTGTACTTGTAGCAAGGTCCTTACCGATTAAGCTTTACTATTTGTAAACTGATTTTTGACACGTTGTTCGACACTTGGATGAAAAAATTGTTTGAAATTTATACGGTCCAATAGGGTAATGTCACGTGGCAAAATGTAAACTAAAGTGTACACCACAATGTGCATGTAGCTAGGTCCTTACCGATTGAACTTTGCGTTTGTAAACTGATTTTTGACACTTTTTTGACACTTATATCGTTGTCAAATGTCAATTGGATGGAAAAATTGTTTGAAATTTAAATTGTCTAACGGGGTATTGTCAAGTGGCAAAGTGTAAAGTAAAGTGCACACCATAGTGTATTGTAGTAAGGTCCTTACCAATTGAACTTTGCTATTTGTAAACTGATTTTTGACACGTTGTTTGACACTTGCATTGTTGTCAATTGTCAATTGAATGGGAAAACTATTTGAAATTCAAACTGTCAAGCAAGGTAATGTCACGTGGCAAAGTTTAAACTAAAATGTGTACCACAGTGTATATGTACCAAGGTTCTTACCGACTGAACTTTGTTATTTAAACACTAATTTTTGACACGTTGTTTGACACTTGCATTGTTGTCAAGTGCCAATTTGATGGGAAAACTATTTGAAATTTGAACTGTCCAACAGGGTAATGTTACGTGGTAAAGTGTAAACTAAATTATACATATAGTAAGATTCATACCGATTGAACTCTGCTATTGGTACACTGATTTTTGACACGTTGTTTGACACATTCATTGTTGTCAATTGTCAATTGGATGGAAAAACTGTTTGAAATTTATACTATTCAACAGAGTAATGTCACGTGGAAAAGTGTAAACCAAAGTGTGTACACCATTGTGTACATGTAGTAAGGTTCTTACTGATCGAACTTTTCCATTTGTACACTGATTTTTGACACGTTGTTTTTACACTTGCAATGTTGTTAAGAGTCAATTGGTTGAGAAAACTATTTTAAATTTGAACTATCCAACAAGGTAATGTCACATGGCAAAGTATAAACTAAAACGTACACCATAGTGTACATGTAGCAAGGTTCTTACCGACTGAAGTTTGCTATTTGTACACTGATTTTCGACACGTTGTCTGGCACTAGCATTATTGTCAAGTGTCAATTCGATGGGAAAACTGTTTGAAATTTATACTGTCCAACAGGGTAATGTCACATGATAAAGTGCAAAATAAAGTGTACATGTAGCAAGGTTCATACCGATTGAACTTTGCTATTCGTACACTAATTTTTGACACGCTATTTGTCACTTGCATTGTTGTCAAGTGTCAATTGGATGGGAAAACTATTTGAAACTTACACTGCCAAATAGGTTAATGTCACGTGAAAAAGTGTAAACTAAAGTGTGTAAACCATACTATATATGTAGCAAGGTTCTTATCGAATGAACTTTACTATGTGTACACTGATGTTTGACACATTGTTTTGACACTTGCATTGTTGCCAAGTGTCGATTTGATGGAAAAATTGTTTGGAATTTAAACTGTCTAACAGGGTTAATATCACGTGGCAAAGTGTAAACTAAAGTGTACACCATAGTGTACATGTAGCATGGTTCTTATCGAATAACTTCGCTATTTGTACACTGATTTTTGACAGGTTGTTTGAAACTTGCATTGTTGTCATGTGTCAATTGGTTGAGAAAACTGTTTGAAATTTAAACTATCAAACAAGTTATTGTCACGTGAAAAAGTGTAAACTAAAGTGTACACCATAGTGTACATGTAGTAATGTTCTTACCGATTGAACTTTGCTATATGTACACATATTTTTGACACGTTGTTTGACGCTTGCATTGTTGTCAAGTGTCAATTGGTTTAGAAAACTGTTTGGAATTTAAACTGTCTAACAGGGTAATGTCACATGGTAAAGTATAAACTAAAGTGTACTCCATAGTGTACATATAGCAAGATCCTTACCGATTGAACTTTGTTGTTTGTAAACTGATTTTTGACACGTTGTTTGACACTTTCATCATTGTCAAGTATTAATTTGATGGGAAAACTATTTGAAATTTAAATTGTCCAACAGGGTAATGTCACGTGGCAAAGTGTAAACTAAAGTGTACACCATTGTGTACATGTAATAAGGTTCTTACCGATTGAACTTTACTATTTGTATACTGATTTTTGACACGCTGTTTAACACTTTCATTATTGTCGAATGTCAATTGGATTGAAAAACTGTTTGAAATTTAAACTGTTCAATAGGGTAAGGTCACGTGGCAAAGTGTAAACTAAAGTGTACATGTAGCAAGGTTCTTAATGATTGAACTTCTCTATTTGTACACTGATTTTTTGCACTTTGTTTGACATTTGCATTGTTGTCAAGTGTCAATTAGTTGAGAAAATAGTTTGAAATTTAAACTGTCCAAATGGATAATGTCACGTGGCAAAGTGTAAACTAAAGTGTAGATCATAGTGTACATGTAGCAAGGTCCTTACCGATTGAACTTTGC
Organism: Olea europaea var. sylvestris; assembly: GCF_002742605.1. Classification (NCBI taxonomy): domain Eukaryota; kingdom Viridiplantae; phylum Streptophyta; class Magnoliopsida; order Lamiales; family Oleaceae; genus Olea; species Olea europaea. The sequence goes on from NC_036239.1 coordinate 24,452,102, forward strand.
TATTTCTAAACTGATTTTTGACACGATGTTTGACACTTGCATCATTGTCAAGGGTCAATTTGATGGGAAAACTATTTGAAATTTAAATTGTACAACATGGTAATGTCACGTGGCAAAGTGTAAACTAAAGTGTACCACATAGAGTACATGTAGCAAAGTTCCTATCGATTGCACTTTACTATTTGTAGACCGATTTTTAACACGTTGTTTGACACTTGCATTATTGTCAAGTATCAATTAGATGGGAAAAATATTTGAAATTTAAACTGTCCAACAGGTTAATGTCACGTGGTAAAGTTTAAACTAAAGTGTACATGTAGAATTGTTCATACCGATTGAACTTTGCTATTTGTACATTGATTTTTAACACGTTGTTTGACACTTGCCTTGTTGTCAAGGGCCACTTGGATGGAAAAACTGTTTGAAATTTTTACTGTCCGACAGGGTACTGTCACGTGGCAAAGTATAAACTAAAGTGTGTACACTATAGTACAAGTAGGAAGGTTCTTACTGATTGAATTTTGCTTTTTGTACACTGATTTTTGACACGTTGGTTGACACTTGGATGGGAAAACTATTTGAATTTAAATAGTCCAATAGGGCAATGTCACGTGGTAAAGTGTAAGCGAAAGTGTACACCATAGTGTACATGCAGCAAGGTCCTTACTGATTGAACTTTGATATTTGTACATTGATTTTTGAAATGTTGTTGGATTTGCATTGTTGTCAAGGGTCAATTAGATGGGAAAACTGTTTGAAATTTAAACTGTCCAACAAGATAATATCACATTGCAAAGCGTAAACTAAATTGTACACCATAGTGTACATGTAGCAAGGTTCTTACCGATTGAACTTTTCTATTTGTAAACTAATTTTTGACACGTTTGCTGACATTTGCATTGTTGTCGAGTGTCAATTGGATGGGAAAATGCTTGAAACTTAAACTGTCGAGTGTAATACCCCGACCCCTAGTGGACCAGAATGCTACTTACTTTACTTAGCTTAACCAGTGGTTTAGTAACAAGTGTATACGTTTTTGCTGAAGCTTACATCTTCGGATAATAATTTAAAGAACAATACTTCAAATACTTTAAAGAAAACACTGAATCATTTTTCAAAAGAACAAAATGTAATTTATTTGAAGAAAATATAACTTGTTCTCGCATTCTGCGTTATTCAAAACTTTAAAGAAATAACATTGGAAAACATTTTATAAAAATAAATCCAAATCACTTATTCACCAGATTTTCCATGGGCTCGTTGCATCACTCTCTATCTTCTCCTACATCCATCCCCGAGGTAGAATTCCTTCAATATGTAGATATGGGATTAAACCCGTGAGTTGAAAAACTCAATAGGTGTCAGAGGTACATTCGTGATCAAGCTATACATCTCAAAACATTAACTTTATAACTTTTCAAACATGCCGTACCCAGAGGCACCATTTGACATGAAGGGGTATGTCGTACCCAAGGGCACCATTTGATATACGAACATTTCTTCAACATAGAGGGGTATGCCGTACCGGAGTACCATTTGACATACAACCATTAACATAGAGGGATATGTTGTACCGGAGTACCATTTGACATACAAACATTAACATGAATCGAAACTTATAACTTAACACGATTAAACACATTGCCCATCTACCTACCTTGATTGATGTTTTTGAAACTTTGAAAACTTGGATTGAAAACTTGGACGTTGAAATAAATGCACTCCTTGGATGTTTGAAAATCATTGAGAATTGATGCTTGAAAACACTTCTTAAACTTCTAGGAAAAGTAGTTTTCCTCCCTCTCTTTTTCTCTCTTGGAAACTCCTTCTTTAGTATGTAAAAGTTCTTGCTTTTGGTGTAAGAAGAAATGAATGAAATGAGGTCTCTATTTATAGGTAAATATCCCATAACTTAAAGCAAATGAAGGGTCAAATTTTATTTAAGAGAGAAACACATGATTGTCATTTAAGTTTGAGGTTAAATGCATCAATTTAGTGGGGTTTTTATTGCCAAAAACGTGGGTGGCCCTTTGAGAAACTAATTGATGAAAATAAATATTTAAATTCTAGAGAAAAACCAGAATTTTCGATCGACCAGTTGTAGTGCGGTTAACACTGCACAGCTTTCAGTGTTTCTATCATAACTTCTTCTCCCGATATCCAACTGAGGTAATTCAAAGTGCGTTGGAAAGCTAACCTAAAGAGCTACAATTTTATTTAGATATCATTTTCCAAATCGAATGTTTCCTATATCTAAAATGAGTCCCAAATGAGACTAAAAATCTAAAGTATACTTTACTCACCCAATATTCATGTCTTCGTGCCACTAAGGTGTCTAGAATTATTTGGGGTTCTACATCTCCCACACCTTGATTAAAATTTTGTCCTCGAGATTTTCCTTCTAATTGGATGAATAGTGTTGGATACTTATCTTTGGCTTCTTCTTGTTTTTCCCAAGTGGCTTCTTCTACGCCGTGATAATTTCACTGTATCTTAACCAGTTGAATCTCTTTATTCTTTAGCTTATGCACTTTTCGATCCAATATCTTGATCGATAGTTCCTCGTACGACAAATCTTTCTGTACCTCCAAGGTTTGATAACTCACTACATGAATAGGATCATGTACATACTTCTTTATCATCAATATATGGAACACATTATGCACTGCCGATAATTCAGGTGGCAAAGCTAGTCGGTAAGCCACATTTTTTACTCTATCAAGTATCTCGAAAGGTCAGATATATCGGGGTCATAGCTTGCCTTCTTTCCAAATCTAAGTACACCTTTCATCGGTGCTACTTTCAAAAACACTTTATCCCCAACTTGGAATTCTAAATCCTTTTTCTTTGTGTCTGCATAGCTCTTTTGTCGATCCTGTGCTGCCTTTATTCTTGCACAGATCTTATCGATTACCTCGACCGTCCTTTCAACCATTTCTGGTCCCAAAACTCTCTTCTCTCTGACTTCATCCCAATGAACAGGGGATCTACATGTTCTTCCATAGAGAGCTCCTTGTAGACTTTTTCAAAATTTGGACGTAGACCTTGGGTCTCTGTCAGACATAATGGATACAGGTACACCGTGTAATCTCACAACCTCTTTAATGTATAATTGTGCCAATTGGTCTAAACTGAATGTCATTTTCATTGGAAGAAAATGAGCTGACTTCGTTAGTCGATCCACTACTACCCATATAGCATTATTTCCTCTTACTGACTTCGGGAATCTAACCACAAAGTCCATCGTGATATTTTCCCATTTCCATTTAGGTATATCTAGTGGATTTAACAATCCAGCTAGTTTTTGGTGTTCTACTTTAACCTGTTGACATACCATGCACTTCTGCACATATAGCCATATACTTCTTTTCATATTTCTCCACCAAAATATATCTTGAAGATCTCGATACATTTTCGTACCACCGGGATGTGCAGTGTACGGGGCGGAATGAGCTTCTTTCAATATCTCATTTCTCAAGGCTTCATCCTTAGGAACGTAAATTCTTCCTCTAAATATCAATGCCTGATCCTCAGCTACTCCAAAGTCTTTTTTCTTATCGGTACCAACTTCATTCTTAATCTTCTGCCGAAAATGAGTCTTTATTTTGTGCTTCTATAATTCGATATCTAAGAGTAGGTCAAATTATTCAAGTTGCTAGACGAGCAGTGACTTGTCCTGGTGTGGTAACCACTTCGATCTGCAACTTTTCCAAGTCCTTGGCTAACTCCACTTGAGAGGTAGGTAGTGACGTCAATTGTCCCATTGATTTTCTACTTAGAGTGTCAGCCACAACATTAGCCTTACTCGGATGGTAGTGAATAGTGTAGTCGTAATCTTTCACCAATTCCAACCATCGTATTTATCGCATATTCAATTCCTTCTGTGTGAAGAAATACTTGAGACTTTTGTGATCTATGTAGATATCACACTTCCATCCATACAAGTAGTGTCGCCATATCTTCAAAGCGTGTACTATCGCTACAAGTTCTAAATCATGCGTCGGGTAGTTCTGCTCATGTTTCTTCAATTGTCTTGAAGCATAGGCTATCACTTTTCCATTTTGCATTAGTACACATCCCAATCCTCGCTTGGATGTGTCGATGTATATAACAAACCATTCTGTACCTTCAGGTATTGTTAATACAAGTGCTAAATATCAACTTCTGCTTAAGTTCTTGGAAACCTTGTTCGCATTTTTCCATCCATTGGAATTTTACTCCCTTCCTTGTAAGCTGCATCATTGGTCCAGCTATTTTGGAGAATCCTTCTATAAATCTCCTATAATATCCAGCCAATCCTAGAAAACTCTATACTTCCCCCATCATTTGTTTGTGCTTTCCAGTTGGTTACTGCTTCTACTTTTGCTGGATCTACTTCAATCCCTTGGGCAGTAACTAAATGTCCAAGAAATCCAACTCGTTCAAGCCAAAACTCGTACTTCTTGAATTTGGCATACAACTTCTCCTTACATAATATCTCTAAGGCTATTCTCAAGTGTTCTTCATGTTGCTCCTTACTCTTGGAATATATCAGAATGTCATTGATGAAGACTATGACAAACTTATCCAAGTATTGATAAAACACTCGATTCATCAGGTCCATGAACACTGCAGGTACATTGGTTAGCCCAAACGGCATCACCGTAAACTCGTAGTGTCCATATCGAGTTCTAAAAGCTGTCTTAGGTATATCCTTTGTCTCTACTTTCAGTTGATGGTATCCCGATCGTAAGTGGATCTTGGAAAATACCTTAGCTCCTTTCAGTTGATGTAACAGATCCTCGATCCTCGGGAGTGGGTACTTATTCTCAATGGTTAATCGATTTATCTCCCTATAATCGATGTACATCCTCATGCTTCCATCTTTCTTCTTTACAAACAACACCGGCGCACCCCATGGTGATACGCTTGGTCATATGAAGCCCATAACTAGTAGTTTTTGCAACTGCTTCTTTAATTCTTGTAGTTCCTTTGGGGCCATTCGGTATGGGGCCTTAGATACTGGTGATGTCCCAAGAATTAGGTCTATGGTGAATTCCACTTGTCTATCGAGTGGAATACCAAATAGATCTTCTAGAGACACATCTACAAATTCCCGTACTACTGGTACATCTTCAACCCTTATTGTCTCTTGTTTCCCTCTTGAGATACTAGATATCCTTGACATGTTTCTTTTCTCAACATCTTCTTAGCTTGTAAAGCTGATACTAGTCGAATAAGGGGTTTTGGCTTCATTCCGAGGAATGAAAATGGTTCCTCTCCTAGTTTCTGAAATGATACTTCCACTTCCTTACATCGGATGGTGGCGTAATTACAACCTAACCAATCCATGCTTAGTATTACATCAAAATCCTTCATTTCTATCAAGTATAGGTACGCTTCCATTAGTTTTCCCTCAACTTTGATACTTACTGACTTGGCTATTCTATCAGTATTCAAAGGGTTGCCCGAAGGAATGCTAACTTCTAATGTACCTTCCGACTTATCATAGGTAATACTAGATTTAGCCATAAAAGTTGTTGAAGCAAATGAGTGTGTAGCTCCTGAATCAAACAATACATAAGCAGGGACATAGTCTTTTGCTTGAGTTGGAGGAATTCACTTTCTTTGTGATTCCTCAAGGACTGGGAAAAGTACTTGTCCATTACTTTCCCTTTGAATTGCTCCCAAGTCAATTCTGCTTGTTGCTCAGGGGTCCTTTTCCTTGACATTGAGTCCCACCAGTGACTTGCATCACCGGAGAACATGAACTCAGCACGTTGGTCTTTCTGAGCGTCCGTGCACCCTATCAATCAGAATATACACTCCAACTTGCGAAGCCACTCCTCAGTTGTAAGTGGATCAGTTGCTCTGTTGAAGGTAGGGGGCTTGTGCCTTCGAAATTGCTCGACCACTGAAGCATGGTTTGGAACATTAGGAGCTAGTGGTAGGGGTTGAGCTTGGTTCGGGTTTTGCCTGCCTAGGCCTTGAATCGCTTGGAGGAGGTCTCTTATCAAGTTTTGGTTTGCGCGGGCCATTTCAAGGATTTAAATCTAATCCCTATAAGTTCTACGGATCTTCTTTAGTGGAGCTTCATCTTCGGAGAAGTCTTCCACCTCAGGTCCGGACTCTATGTCCATCTCAACCTGTGGCTCAAACTTAGGATCATTCCCTAAATCATCCTCGGGTTCTTCTTTAGGATCTTCTTCCTCAGCCAAAGGTTTCTCCTTAGGCTCCTCATGGATTACATCATCCCACAAATCAATCAGGGTATGGCAATACCTCTCAAACTTGAACATATTTGGGTTGCCTTCTAACATTTCATCTCTAACTGTGACTCCCATATCTCCCCATTGAGGTGGGAGGGAGTGTGTGAGGTTATTTATGGCCTCGATATGTGTGATCTCCATTCCAGCATTAACCGTCGTCATGCATCTCTCATAGATGTCATACACATGATCGCTAAGCGATCGGGTCGGATCAGTTACATAGTTTTCATAGGAATGAATAGCAATTCTACGGTTCAATGCTTCTCTATATGCCCTAGCCGTTCTACGAGCCATATCTGTTATATTTTCATATACATCATACTTTTTCTTTGCTTAAAGAAACCATGCAAATATTTAAACTTTCATATCATGCAATTCCCTTTAAGCCCTTAGCTTTTGTCCAAGTCCATTACATATCTTTAAATAACACATCTCTAAATCATTTCAAAGCATCATAACAAAAATATAATCATTAACTTTAAACGTGAACATACCTGGGCCATAGGATGAGATTGATGGATGGATGCATGATGCCATGGAATACCTTAAACTTTTCATTTTCCTTTTGTTTTTTAAAAAAAAATACTTGGTCTACAGAACCGGCTAAACCTTGCTCTGAAACTACGTTGTAATGCCCCGACCCCTAATGGACCGGAACGCTACTTACTTTACTTAGCTTAACCGGTGGTTTAGTAACAAGTGTATATGTTTTAGCGGAAGCTTACATCTTCGGATAATAATTTAAATAACAATACTTCAAATACTTTAAACAAAACACTGAATCATTTTTCAAAACAACAAAATGTAATTTATTTGAAGAAAACATAACTTGTTCTCGCATTCTGCGTTATTCAAAACATTAAAGAAATAACATTAGAAAACATTTCATAAAAATAAATCCAAATCACTTATTCACCGAATTTCCATTGGCTTGTTGCATCACTCTCCATCTTCTCCTCCATCCATGCCCGAGGTAGAATTCCTTCAATCTGTAGATATGGGATTAAACCCGTGAGTTGAAAAACTCAATAGGCGTCATAGGTGTAATCGTGATCAAGCTATACATTTCAAAACATTAACTTTATAACTTTTCATACATGTCATACCCGAAGGCACCATTTGACATGAAGGGGTATGCCGTACCCAAGGGCACCATTTGACATACGAACATTTCTTCAACATAGAGGGGTATGTCGTACCGGAGTACCATTTGACATACAACCATTAACATAGAGGGATATGCCGTACCGAAGTACCATTTGACATACAAACATTAACATGAATCGAAACTTATAACTTAACACGATTAAACACATTGCACCTCTACCTACCTTGATTGATGCTTTTGAAACTTTGAAAACTTGGATTGAAAACTTGGATGAAACTTGGACGTTGAAATAAATGCACTCCTTAGATGTTTGAAAACCGTTGAGAATTGATGCTTGAAAACACTTCTTAAACTTCTAGGAAAAGTAGTTTTCCTCCCTCTCTTTTTCTCTCTTGGAAACTCCTTCTTTAGTATGTAAAAGCACTTGCTTTTGGTGTGAGAAAAAATGAGTGAAATGAGGTCTCTATTTATAGGTAAATATCCCATAACTTAAAGCCAATGAAGGGTCAAATTTCATTTAAGAGAGAAAACATGGGTGTCATTTAAGTTTGAGGTTAAATTCTTCAATTTAGTGGGGTTTTTATTGCCAAAAATGTGGGTGGCCCTATGAGAAACTAATTGATGAAAATAAATATTTAAATTCTAGAGAAAAACGAGAATTTTTGGTCGACCGGTTGTAGTCCAACTGACACTACACAGCCTTCAGTGTTTCTATTCCAACTTCTTCTCCCAATATCCGACTGAGGTAATTCAAAGTGCGTTGGAAAGCTAACTAAAAGAGCTACACTTTTATTTAGATATCATTTTCCAAATCGAATGTTTCCTATGTCGAAAATGGGTCTCAAATGAGACTAAAAATTTGAAGTATACTTTAGTCATCCAATATTCATATCTTAGTGCCACTAAGGTGTCTAGAATTATTTGGGGTTCTACACGTTGCTTGACATTTGCATTGTTGTCAAGTATCCATTAGATGAGAAAATTGTTTGAAATTTAAACTATCCAACGGGGTAATGTTACGTGGTAAAGTGTAAACTAAAGTGTGTACACCATAGTGTACATGTAGCAATGTTCTTACTGATTGAACTTTACTATTTGTACACCGATTTTCAGCACGTTGTTTTGACAATTGCATTGTTCTCAAGTGTCAATTGGATAGGAAAATTGTTCAAAATTTAAAATGTCCAACAAGGTAATGTCACGTGGCAATGTGTAAACTAAAGTGTACACCATAGTGTACATACAGCAAGGTTCTTACTGATTGATCTTTGCTATTTGTACACTAATTTTCAACACGTTGTTTAACACTTTAATTATCGTCAAGTATTAGTTGGATGGGAAAACCGTTTGAAATTTCAACTATCCAACAGAGTATTATCAAGTGGCAAAGTGTAAACTAAAGTGTATACCATAGTGTACATGCAGTAAGGTTCTTACCTATTGAACTTTGCTATTTGTACACTGATTTTTGATACATTGTTGGACACTTGCATTGTTGTCAAGAGTAAATTAGATGGAAAAATTGTTTGAAATTTAAATTGTCCAACAGGGTAATGTCACGTGGTAAAGTGTAAATTAAAGTTTACATGTAGCAAGGTTCTTACCGATTGAACTTTGGTATTGGTACACTAATTTTTGACACTTTGTTTGACACTTGCTTTATTGTCAACTGTCAAATGGATGGGAAAATTGTTTGAAAATTATGCTGTCCAACAGGGTAATACAACGTGGCAAAGTGTAAACTAAAGTGTGTACACCAAAGTGTACACGTAGCAAGGTTCATTCCGATTGAACATTCTTATCTGTACATTGATTTTTGACACGTTGTTTGACACTCGCACTATTGTCAAGTGTCAATTGGATAGAAAAAGTATTTGAAATTTACTCTATCTAATAGGGAAATGTCATGTGACAAAGTGTAAACTAAAGTGTGCACACCATAGTGTACATGTGGCAAGGTTCTTACCGATTGAACTTTGCTATTTGTACACCGATTTTTGAAATGTTGTTTTGAAACTTGCATAATTGTCAAGTGTCAATTGGATGGGAAAACAATCTGAAATTTAAACTATCCAACAGGGTAATGTCACGTGACAACGTGTAAACTAAAGTGTACATGTAGCAAGATTCATACCGATTGAACTTTGCTATTGGTACACTGATTTTTGACACGTTGTTTGACTCTTGCATTGTTGTCAAGTGTCGATTGGATGAAAAAATTCTTTGAAATCTATACTGTCGAACTAGGTAATGTCACGTGGTAAAGTGTAAACTAAAGTGTGTACACCATAGTGTACACGTAGCAAGGTTCTTACCGATTGAACTTTGCTATATGTATACTGATTTTTGACATGTTGTTAGACACTCGCATTGTTTTCTAGTGTCAATTGGATGGGAAAATAGCTTAAAATTTATACTATCCAATAGGGTAATGTCACATGGCAAAGTGTAAACTAAAGTGTGTACACCATAGTGTACATGTAGCAAGTTCCTTACCGATTGAACTTTGCTATTTGTACACTGATTTTTGACACGTTGTTTTGATACTTGCATTGTTGTCAAGTGTCAATTGGATGGGAAAACTGCCTGAAACTTAAACTGTCCAATAGGGTAATGTCACGTGAAAAAGTGTAAAATAAAGTGTACATATAGCAAGGTTCATACCGATTGAACTTTGCTATATGTATACTGATTTTTGACATGTTGTTGGATACTCACATTTATTCAAATGTCAATTGGATGGGAAAACTATCTGAAATTTACACATCCAATAGGGTAATATCACGTGGCAAAATGTAAACTAAAGTGTGTACACCATAATGTACATGTAGGAAGGTTCTTACCGACTGAAGTTTGCTATTTGTACACTAATTTCTGACCCGTTATTTGAAACTTGCACTGTTGTCAAGTGTCGATTGGATGGAGAAATTGTTTGAAATTTAAATTGTCCAATAGGGTAATGTCACATGGTAAAGTGTAAAACAAAGTGTACATGTAGCAAGATTCATACCGATTGAACTTTACTATTTGTACACTGATGTTGACACATTGCTTTGACACTTGCATTGTTGTCAAGTGTCAATTGGATGGGAAATTTTTTTGAAATTTATACTGTCCAACAGGGTAATGTCACATGGCAAAGTGTAAACTAAAGTGTGTACACCATAGTGTACACGTAGCAACGTTCTTTTCGATTGAACTTTGCTAATTGTACATTGATTTTTGACACGTTGTTTGACACTCGCAATGTTGTCAAGTGTCAATTGGATAGAAAAACTATTTGAAATTTACACTAACCAATAGGGAAATGTCACGTGGCAAAGTGTAAACTAAAGTGTGTACACCACAGTGTACATGTGACAAGGTTCTTACTAATTGAACTTTGCTATTTGTACATCGATTTTTGAAACGTTGTTTTGACAATTGCATTGTTGTCAAGTGTCCATTGAATGGAAAACTGTCTGAAATTTAAACTATCCAACAGGGTAATGTCACGTGGCAAAGTGTAAACTAAAGAGTACATGTAGCAAGGTTCATACCGATTGAACTTTGCTATTGGTAGACTGATTTTTGACACATTGTTTGACTCTTGCATTGTTTTCAAGTGTCAATTGGATGGAAAAATTGTTTGAAATTTATACTGTCAAATAGCGTAATGTCACGTGGCAAAGTGTAAATTAAAATGTGTATACCATAGTGTACACGTAGTAAGGTTCTTACCGATTGAACATTGCTATATGTATACTTACTTTTGACACGTTGTTTGACACTCGCATTGTTGTCCGGTGCCAATTGGATGGGAAAACTGTTTAAAATTTATACTATCCAATAGCGTAAATGTCACGTTGCAATGTGTAAACTAAAGTGTGTGCACTATAGTGTACATGTAGCAAGTTTTTTTACCGATTGAACTTTGCTATTTGTACACTGATTTTTGACACGTTGTTTTGACACTTGCATTGTTGTCAAGTGTCAATTTGATGGAAAAATTATGTGAAATTTAAACTGTCCAGTAGGGTAATGTCATGTGATAAAGTGTAAAATAAAGTGTACATGTAGCAAGGTTCATACCGATTGAACTTTGCTATATGTATACTGATTTTTGACACATTGTTTGACACTGCATTATTGTCAAGTGTCAATTGGATGGGAAAACTATCTAAAATTTACACTATCCAATAGGGTAATGTCATGTGGCAAAGTTTAAACTAAAGTGTGTACACCATATTGTACATATAGCAAGGTTCTTACTGACTGAAGTTTGCTATTTGTACACTAATTTTTGACCCATTGTTTGACACTTGCACTGTTGTCAACTGTCGACTGGAAGGGAAAATTATTTGAAATTTAAACTGTCCAATAGGATAATGCCATGTGGTAAAGTGTAAAACAAACTGTACATGTAGCAAGGTTCATACCGATTGAACTTTGCTATATGTATACTGATTTTTGACACGTTGTTTGACACTCGCATTTATTCAAATGTCAATTGGATGGGAAAACTGTCTGAAATTTATACTATCCAAGAGGGTAATGTGACGTGGCAAAGTGTAAACTAAAGTGTGTACACCATAGTGTACATGTAGGAAGGTTCTTACCGACCGAAGTTTGCTATTTGTACACTAATTTTTGACCCGTTGTTTGAAACTTGCACTGTTGTCAAGTGTCGATTGGATGGGAAAATTGTTTGAAATTTAAATTGTCCAATAGGGTAATGTCACGTGGTAAAGTGTAAAATAAAGTGTACATGTAGCAAGGTTCATACCGATTGAACTTTACTATTTGTACACTGATGTTGACACATTATTTTGACACTTGCATTGTTGTCAAGTGTCAATTGGATGGGAAAATTGTTTGAAATTTATACTGTCCAACAGGGTAATGTCACGTGACAAAGTGTAAACTAAAGTGTGTACACCATAGTGTACACGTAGCACGTTCTTTCCAATTGAACTTTGCTATTTGTACATTGATTTTTGACACGTTGTTTAACACTCACAATGTTGTCAAGTGTCAATTGGATAGAAAAACTATTTGAAATTTACACTGTCTAATAGGGAAATGTCACGTGGCAAAGTGTAAACTAAAGTGTGTACACCACAGTTTATATGTGACAAGGTTCTTACTAATTGAACTTTGCTATTTGTACATCAATTTTTGAAACGTTGTTTTGACACTTGCATTGTTGTCAAGTGTCCATTGAATGGAAAACTGTCTAAAATTTAAACTATCCAACAAGGTAATGTCACGTGGCAAAGTGTAAGCTAAAGTGTACATGTAGCAAGGTTCATACTGATTGAATTTTGCTATTGGTAGACTGATTTTTGACACATTGTTTGACTCTTGCATTGTTGTCAAGTGTCAATTGGATGAAAAAACTGTTCGAAACTTATACTGTCGAACAGGGTAATGTCATGTGGCAAAGTGTAAACTAAAGTGTGTACACCATAGTGTACACATAGTAAGGTTCTTATCGATTGAACATTGCTCTATGTATACTGATTTTTACCACGTTGTTTGACACTCGCATTGTTGTTCGGTGTCAATTGGATGGAAAAACTGTTTAAAATTTATACTATCCAATAGGGTAAATGTCACGTCGCAATGTGTAAACTAAAGTGTGTGCACTATAGTGTACATGTAGCAAGTTTCTTAGCGATTGAACTTTGCTATTTGTACACTGATTTTTGACACGTTGTTTTGACACTTGCATTGTTGTCAAGTGTCAATTTGACGGAAAAATTGTCTGAAATTTAAACTGTCCAGTAGGGTAATGTCACGTGATAAAGTGTAAAATAAAGTGTACATGTAGCAAGGTTCATACCGATTGAACTTTGCTATATGTATACTAATTTTTGACACATTATTTGACACTCACATTGTTGTCAAGTGTCAATTGGATGGGAAAACTGTCTGAAATTTACACTGTCCAATAGGGTAATGTCACGTGACAAAGTTTAAACTAAAGTGTGTACACCATATTGTACATGTAGCAAGGTTCTTACCGACTGAAGTTTGCTATTTGTACATTAGTTTTTGACCCATTGTTTGACACTTGCACTGTTGTCAACTGTCGATTGGAAGGGAAAATTATTTGAAATTTAAACTGTCCAATTGGGTAATGTCACGTGGTAAAGTGTAAAATAAATTGCACATGTAGCAAAGTTCATACCAATTGAACTCTGCTATTTGTACACTGATTTTTGACACATTGTTTGACACTCACATTGTTGTCAAGTGTCAATTGAATGAGAAAAATGTTTGAAATTTATACTGTCAAATAGGGTAATGTCACGTGGCAAAGTGTAAACTAAAGTGTGTACACCATAGTGTACACGTAGCAACATTTTTTCAATTGAACTTTGCTATTTGTACATTGATTTTTGACACGTTGTTTGACACTCGCATTGTTGTCAAGTGTCAATTGGATCAAAAAATAATTTGAAATTTACACTATCCAATAGGGAAATGTCACGTGGCAAAGTATAAGCTAAAGTATGTACACCATAGTGTACATGTGGCAAGGTTCTTACCGATTGAACTCTGCTATTTGTACATTGATTTTTGAAAAGTTGTTTTGACACTTGCATTATTGTCAAGTGTCGATTGAATGGGAAAACTGTCTGAAATTTAAACTATCCAATAGGGTAATATCACGTGCTAAAGTGTAAACTAAAGTGTACATATAGCAAGGTTCATAACGATTGAACTTTGCTATTGGTACACTGATTTTTGACACGTTGTTTGACTCTTGCATTGTTGTCAAGTATCAATTGGATGGAAAAATTGTTTGAAATTTATACTGTCAAACAGGGTAATGCTACGTGGCAAAGTGTAAACTAAAGTGTGTGCACCATAGTGTACACGTAACAAAGTTCTTACCGATTGAATATTGCTATACGTATACCGATTTTTGACACGTTGTTTGACACTCGTATTGTTGTCCAGTGTCAATTGGATGGGAAAACTGTTTAAAATTTATAATATCCAATAGAGTAATGTCACGTGACAATGTGTAAACTAAAGTGTGTACACCATAGTGTACATGTAGCAAGTTTCTTACCGATTGAACTTTGCTATTTGTACACTGATTTTTGACAAGTTGTTTTGACACTTGCATTGTTCTCAAGGGTCAATTTGATGGAAAAACTGTCTAAAATTTAAACTGTCCAGTAGGGTAATGTCACATGATAAAGTGTAAAATAAAGTGTACATGTAGCAAGGTTCATACCGATTGAACTTTGTTACATGTATACTGATTTTTGACACCTTGTTTGACACTCGTATTGTTGTCAAGTGTCAACTGGATGGGAAAACTGTTTGAAATTTACACTATCCAATAGGGTAATGTCACGTGGCAAAGTGTAAACTAAAGTGTGTACACTATAGTGTACATGTAGCAAGGTTCTTACCGACTGAAATTTGCTATTTGACACTAATTTTTGACCCATTGTTTGACACTTGCACTATTGCCAACTATCGATTGGATGGGAAAATTATTTGAAATTTAAACTGTCCAATCGGGTAATGTCACGTGGTAAAGTGTAAAATAAAGTGTACATGTAGCAAGGTTCATACCGATTGAACTTCGCTATTTGTACACTGATTTTTGACACATTATTTGAAATTCCCATTGTTGTCAAGTGTCAATTGGATGAGAAAAATGTTTGAAATTTATAATTTCAAACAGGGTAATGTCACGTGGCAAAGTGTAAACTAAAGTGTGTACACCATACTGCACTTGTAGCAAGGTTCTTAACGATTGAACTTTATTATTTGTACACTGATTTTTGACATGTTGTTTGACACTTGCATTGTTGTCAAGGGTTAATAGGATGGGAAAACTATTTGAAATTTGAACTTTCCAACAGCGTAATGTCACGTGGCAAAGAGTAAACTAATGTTTTCACAATAGTGTACATGTCGCAAGGTTCTTACCTATTGAACTTTGCTATTTGTACACCAATTTTAAACAGGTTTTTTGACACTTGCATTGTTGTCAAGTGTCAATTGGATGGGAAAATGGTTTGTAATTTAAAATGTCCAACAGGGTAATATCACGTGGCAAAGTGTAAACCTAAGTTTACACAGTAGTGTACATGTAGCAATGTCCTTACCAATTGAACTTTGCTATTTGTACACTGATTTTTGACAAGTTATTTTGGTAGTTGCATTGTTTCCAAGTGTCAATTGGGTGGGAAAATTGTTTGAAATTTATACTGTCCAATAGGGTAATGTCACGTGGCAAAGTGTAAACTAAATTATACACCATAGTGTACATGTGGCAAGGTCCTTAACGATTGAACATTGCTATTTGAACACAGATTTTCGACACGTTGTTTGACAGTTGCATTATTGTCAAGTGTCTATTGGATTGGAAAACTGTTTGAAATTTAAACTGTCAAATAGGGTAATGACATGCGGCAAAGTGTAAACTAAAGTGTACACCACAGTGTACATGTCGCAAGGTCCTTACCGATTGAACTTTACTATTTCTACATTGATTTTTGACACGTTGTTTGACACTTGTATTATTGTCAAGTGTCAATTGGATGGGAAAATGGTTTCAAATTTTAACTGTCCAACAGGGTAGTATCACGTGGCAAAGTTTAAACTAAAGTGTACACCATAGTGTATATGTGGTAAGGTCCTTACCGATTGAACTTTGCTATTTGTACACTAATTGTTAACACATTGTTTGACACTTGCATTAAGGTTCTTAACGATTGAACTTTGCTATTTGTACTCTGATTTTTGACATGTTGTTTGGCACTTACATTGTTGTCAAGTGTCAATTGGATGGAAAAACTGTTTGAAATTTAAACCATCCAATAAGGTAATGTCACGTGGTAAAGTGTAAACTAAAGTGTACATGTAATAAGGTTCATACCGATAGAATTTTGCTATTTGTAAACTAATTTTAGACACTTTGATTGACACTTGCGTTGTTGTCAAGTGTTAATTGGATGGAAAAACTGTTTGAAATTAGAACTATCCAACAGAATAATGTCGCGTGACAAAGAGTAAACTAAAGTGTACACCATAGTGTACATGTAGCAAGATCCTTACCGATTGAACTTTACTATTTGTACATTGATTTATTATACGTTGTTTGAAACTTGTATTGTTGTCAAGTGCCAATGAAATTTAAACTGTCCAACATAGTAATGTCACGTGGTAAAAGTGTAAATTAAAGTGTACACCATAGCGTACATGTCGTAAGGTATCAAGTGTCAATCGGATGGAAAAACTGTTTGAAATTTAAATTGTCCAGCATGGTAATGTCACGTGGCAAAGAGTAAACTAAACTGTACACCATAGTGTACATGTCGCAAGGTTCTTATCAATTGAACTTTGCTAATCGTACACTAATTTTTACACACGTTTTTTGACAATTGCATTGTTGTCAAGTGTCAATTGGATGGGAAAAAGGTTTGTAATTTAAACTGTCCAATAGGGTAATATCACGTGGCAAAGTGTAAACTGAAGTGTACAGCATAGTGTACATGTAGCAATGTCCCTACCGATTGAACTTTGCTATTTGTATAGAGATTTTCAAAACGTTGTTTGACACTTGCATTGTTGTCAAGTGTCAATTGGATGGAAAAACTGTCCAACATGGTAATGTCACGTGGGAAAGAGTAAACTAAAGTGTACACCGTAGTGTTCATGTAGCAAGGTCCTTACTGATTGAAATTTTCTATTTGCACACTAATTTTCGACATGTTGTTTGACACTTGCATTGTTGTCAAATGTCAATTGAATTTCAAAACTATTTGAAATTTAAACTATCCAACAAGGTAATGTCACGTGGCAAAGTGTAAACTAAAGTGTATACCATAGTACGCCTTTATTGATTGAACTTTGCTATTTGTAACCTGATTTTTGACACATTGTTCGAAACTTGCATTGTTTTCAAGTGTCAATTGGATGGCAAAATTGTTTCATATTTAAACTATCCAATAGAGTAATGTCACGTAGTAAAGTGTAAACTAAAGTGTACACCATAGTGTACATGAAGTAAGGTCCTTACCGATTGAACTCACTATTTCTACACTGATTTTCGGCACGTTGTTTGACATTTGCATTGTTGTCAAATGTAAATTGGATGAAAAAACTGTTTGAAATCTAAACCTTCCAATAGAGTAATGTCACGTGGCAAAGTGTAAACTAAAGTGTGCACTGTAGTGTACATGTGGCAAGGTCCTTACCGATTGAAATTTACTATTTGCAAACTGATTTTCGACACATTGTTTGACACATGCATTGCTGCCAAGTGTGAATTGGATGGGAAAACTATTTGAAATTTAAATTGTCCAACAAGATAATGTCACATGGCAAAGTGTAAACTAAAGTGTACAGCACAGTGTACAAGTCGTAAGGTTCTTACCGATTGAACTTTGCTATTTGTACACTGATTTTTGACACGTTGTTTGACACTTGCATTGTTGTCAAGTGTCAATTCGATGAGAAAATGATTTGAAATTTAAACTGTCCAACAGGGCAATGTCACATGGCAAAGTGTAAACTAAAATGTGCACCATAGTGTGCATGTAGCAAGGTCCATACCGATTGAACTTTGCTATTTGTAAACTAATTTTTGATACCTTGTTTGACACTTGCATTGTTGTCAAGTGTCGATTGGATGGGAAAATGTTTCAAATTAAAACTGTCCAATAGGGTAATGTCATGTGGCAAAGTGTAAATTAAAGCATACACCATAGTGTACGTGCAGCAAGGTTCTTAACGATTGAACTTTGCTATTTGTACTTTGATTTTTGACATGTTGTTTGGCACTTACATTATTGTCAAGTGTCAATTGGATGGGAAAAAGGTTTGTAATTTAAACTGTCCAATAGGGTAATATCACGTGGCAAAGTGTAAACTGAAGTGTACAGCATAGTGTACATGTAGCAATGTCCCTACCGATTGAACTTTGCTATTTGTATAGAGATTTTCAAAACGTTGTTTGACACTTGCATTGTTGTCAAGTGTCAATTGGATGGAAAAACTGTCCAACATGGTAATGTCACGTGGGAAAGAGTAAACTAAAGTGTACACCGTAGTGTTCATGTAGCAAGGTCCTTACTGATTGAAATTTTCTATTTGCACACTAATTTTCGACATGTTGTTTGACACTTGCATTGTTGTCAAATGTCAATTGAATTTCAAAACTATTTGAAATTTAAACTATCCAACAAGGTAATGTCACGTGGCAAAGTGTAAACTAAAGTGTATACCATAGTACGCCTTTATTGATTGAACTTTGCTATTTGTAACCTGATTTTTGACACATTGTTCGAAACTTGCATTGTTTTCAAGTGTCAATTGGATGGCAAAATTGTTTCATATTTAAACTATCCAATAGAGTAATGTCACGTAGTAAAGTGTAAACTAAAGTGTACACCATAGTGTACATGAAGTAAGGTCCTTACCGATTGAACTCACTATTTCTACACTGATTTTCGGCACGTTGTTTGACATTTGCATTGTTGTCAAATGTAAATTGGATGAAAAAACTGTTTGAAATCTAAACTGCCCAGCATGATAATGTCACGTGGCAACTTGTAAACCAAACTATACACCATAGTGTACATATAGCAAGGTTCTTACTGATTAAACTTTGCTATTTGTACACTGATTTTTAGCATGTTGTTTGACACTTGCATTTTTTCAAGTGTCAATTGGATGGGAAAACTGTTTGAAATTTAAACTTTCCAGTAAG
This sequence comes from Olea europaea var. sylvestris, assembly GCF_002742605.1. Lineage (NCBI taxonomy): Eukaryota > Viridiplantae > Streptophyta > Magnoliopsida > Lamiales > Oleaceae > Olea > Olea europaea. The sequence continues at coordinate 24,471,183 of NC_036239.1, forward strand.
TTAATATCACCTGGTAAAGTGTAAACTGAAGTGTACACCATTGTGTACATGTAGCAACGACCTTTCCGATTGAACTTTGCTATTTATACACTAATTTTTGACTCGTTGTTTGACACTTGTATTGTTGTCAAGTGTCAATTGAATGGAAAAATTGTTTGAAATTTAAACTGTCCAGCAGGGTAATGTCATGTGGCAAAGTGTAAACTAAAGTGTACACCGTTGTATACATGTAGCTAGGTCCTTACTGATTGAGCTTTGCTATTTGTACACCGATTTTGAACGCGCTGTTTGACACTTGCATTATTGCCAAGTGTCAATAGGATTGGAAATTTGTTTGAAACTTAAACCATCTAGTAGGGTAATGTCACGTGGCAAAGTGTAAACTAAAGTGTACACCATAGTGTATATGTAGCAAGGTCCTTTTCGGTTGAACTTTGCTATTTGTTGGCCAATTTTTGGCACGTTGTTTGGCATTTGCATTGTTCTCAAGTGTCAATTGGATGGGAAAACTATTTGAAATTTAAACTGTCCAGTAGGATATTGTCACGTGGAAAAGTGCAAACTAAAGTGTGTACACTATAGTGGACATGTTGCAAGGTTCTTACCTATTGAA
>NC_036239.1:24473568-24539933 GCF_002742605.1 Olea europaea var. sylvestris
GCAAGGTTCTTAACGATTGAACTTTGCTATTTGTACTTTGATTTTTGACATGTTGTTTGGCACTTACATTGTTGTCAAGTGTCAATTGGATGGAAAAACTGTTTGAAATTTAAACCATCCAATAAGGTAATGTCACGTGGTAAAGTGTAAACTAAAGTGTACATGTAATAAGGTTCATACCGATAGAATTTTGCTATTTGTAAACTAATTTTAGACACTTTGATTGACACTTGCGTTGTTGTCAAGTGTTAATTGGATGGAAAAACTGTTTGAAATTAGAACTATCCAACAGAATAATGTCGCGTGACAAAGAGTAAACTAAAGTGTACACCATAGTGTACATGTAGCAAGATCCTTACCGATTGAACTTTACTATTTGTACATTGATTTATTATACGTTGTTTGAAACTTGTATTGTTGTCAAGTGCCAATGAAATTTAAACTGTCCAACATAGTAATGTCACGTGGTAAAAGTGTAAATTAAAGTGTACACCATAGCGTACATGTCGTAAGGTTTTTACCGATTGAACTTTGCTATTTGTACACTGAATTTTAACACGTTGTTTGACACTTGCATTTTTGTAAGTGTTAATTGGATGGGAAAAATGTTTGAAATTTAAACTCTCCAATAGGGTAATGTCATTTGGCAAACTGTAAACTAAAGCGTACTCCATAGTTCACGTGTAGCAAGGTTCTTATCGATTGAACATTGCAATTTGTATATTCATTTTTGACACGTTGTTTGACACTTGTATTGTTGTCAAGTGTTAATTGAATGGGAAAATTGTTTGAAATTTAAACTTTCTAACCAGGTAATGTCACGTGGCAAAGTGTAAAACGTAGTGCACATGTGGCAAGGTCCTTACCTATTGAAATTTACTATTCGCACACTGATTTTCGACACATTTTTTGACACTTGCATTGCTGTCAAGTGTCAATTGGATGGGAAAACTATTTGAAATTTAAACCGTCAAACAAGGTAATGTCACGTGGCAAAGTGTGAACTAAAGTGTATATGTGCAAGATTCATAACGATTGAACTTTACTATTTGTAAACTGATTTTTGACATGTTTAACACTTGCATTGTTTCCAAGAGTCAATTGGATGGGAAAACTATTTGAAATTTAATCTGTCAAACAGGGTAATGTTACGTGGCAAAGTGTAAACTGAATTGTACAGCATAGCGTACATGTAGCAAAGCCCTACCAATTGAACTTTACTATTTGCACACCGATTTTCAACACGTTGTTGTTGTCAAGTGTCAATTGGATGGGAAAACTATTTGAAATTTAAGCTGTCTAATAGGGTAATGTTACGTGGTAAAGTGTAAACTAAAATGTACACCATAGTGTACAGGTAGCAAAGTTCTTACCAATTGAACTTTGCTATTTTTACACTGATTTTTAACATGTTGTTTTGACACTTGCATTGTTGTCAAGTCTCAATTGGGTGGGAAAATTGTTTGAAATTTATACTGTCAAACAGGGTAATATCTTTTGGCAAAGTGTAAACGAAATTGTACACCATAGTGTACATGTGACAAGCTCCTTAAGGATTGAACATTGCTATTTGAACACAGATTTTCGACACGTTGTTTGACAGTTACATTGTTGTCAAGTGTCTATTGGATTGGAAAATTGTTTGAAATTCAAACTATCAAACAGGGTAATGACACGTGACAAATTGTAAACTAAAGTGTACACCACAGTGTACATGTCGCAAGGTTTTTACCGATTGAACTTTGCTATCTGTACACTGATTTTTGAAACGCTATTTTGACACTTGCATTGTTGTCAAGTATCAAATTGAATGGTAAAAATTCTATTTGTACACTGATTTTTGGCACGTTGTTTGATACTTGCATTGCTGTCAAGTGTCAATTTGATGAGAAAACTGTTTGAAATTTTAACTGTCCAACAGGGTAATGTCTCGTGGCAAAGTGTAAACTAAAATGTACGCCATAGTGTACATGTAGCAAGGTCCTTACTGATTGAACTTTGCTATTTGTAAACTGATTTTTGACACGTTGTTTGACACTTGCAATGTTGCCAAGTATCAATTGGATCGAAAAATGTTTGAAATTTAAACTGTTCAATAGGGTAATGTCACGTGGCAAAGTGTAAACTAAAGAGTACACCATAGTGTACGTGTAGCAATATTCTTACAGATTGAACTTTGCTATTTGTACAATGATTTTTTACAGGTTGTTTGACACTTGTGTTGTTGTCAAGTGTCAATTGGATCAAAAAATGTTTGAAATTTAAACCGTGCAACAAGGTAATGTCATGTGGTAAAGTGTGAACTAAAGTGTACATGTAGCACGGTTCATAACGATTGATCTTTACTATTTCTAAACTGATTTTTTACACATTGTTTGACACTTCCATTGTCGTCAAAGTGTCAATTGGATGGGAAAACTATTTGACATTTAAACTGTCCAACAGGATAATGTCACGTGGCAAAGTGCAAACTAAAGTGTACACCATAGTGTACATGTTGTAAGGTCCTTACCGATTGAACTTTACTCTTTGTACATTGATTTTCGACACGTTGTTTGACACTTGTATATTTGTCAAGTGTCAATTGGATGGGAAAATGGTTTGAAATTTTAACTGTCCAATAGGGTAATATCATGTGGCAAAGTGTAAACTAAAGTGTACACCATATTGTACATGTGGTAAGGTCCTTACCGATTGAACATTGCTATTTGTACAGTAATTTTCGACACATTGTTTGATAGTTGCATCGTTTTCAAGTGTCAATTGAATGGAAAAACTATTTGAACTTGAAACTGTCCAATAGAGCAATGTCACGTGGTAAAGTGTAAGCTAAAGTGCATGTAGCAAGGTTCTTACCGATTGAACTTTGCTATTTGTACACTGATTTTTGACACATTTTTTAACACTTGCATTGTTGTCTAGTGTCAATTGCATGGAAAACTGTTCAAAATTTAAACTGTCCAATAGGGTAATGTCACGTGGAAAAGTGTAAACTAAAGTGTACACCATAGTGTACAAGTAGTAAGGTCCTTACCGATTGAACTTTGCAACTTGTAAACTGATTTTTGATACATTGTTTGACACTTGCATTGTTTTCAAGTGTCAATTTGATGGGAAAATGATTGAGATTTAAACTGTCCAACAGGGTAATGTCACGTGGCTATGTGTAAACTATAGCGTACACCATAGTGTACGTGTAACCAAGTTCTTATCAATTGAACTTTGTGATTTGTACACTAATTTTTGACACGTTGTTTGACACTTGCATTATTGTCAAGTGTTAATTGGATAGGAAAATAGTTCGAAATTTAAACTGTCAAATAGGGTAATGACACGTGCCTAAGTGTAAACTAAAGTGTACACCATAGTGTTTATATAGCAAAGTTCTTACCGATTTAACTTTTCTATTTGTACACTAATATTTGACACGTTGTTTGACACTTGCATTATTGTCAAGTGTCAATTGGATGGGAAAACTAATTGAAATTTAAATTGTCCAACATGGTAATGTCACGTGGCAAAGTGTAAACTAAACTGTACGCCATAGTGTACATGTCACAAGGTTCGTATCGATTGAACTTTGCTATTTGTACACTAATTTTTAACGCATTTTTTGACACTAGCATTGTTGTCAAGGGTCAATTGGATGGAAAAAATGTTTGTAATTTGAACTGCCCAACAGGGTAATGTCACGTGGCAAAGTGTAAACTAAAGTGTACAACATAGTGTACAGGTAACAATGTCCCTACCTATTGAACTTTGCTATTTGTATAGAGATTTTCAAAACATTGTTTGACACTTGCAATGTTGTCAAGTGTCAATTGGATGGGAAAAATGTTCGTAATTTAAACTGTCCAATAGGGTAATGTAATTTGGCAAACTGTAAAGTAAAGCGTACACCATAGTTCACGTATAGCAAGGTTCTTATCGATTGAACTTTGCAATTTGTACACTAATTTTTGACACGTTGTTTGACACTTGTATTGTTGTCAAGTGTCAATTGGATGGGAAAACTGTTTGAAATTTAAACTGTCCAACAAGTTAATGCCATGTGGCATAGTGTAAACTAAAGTGTACACCATAGTGTACATGTAGCAACGTCTTTATCGATTGAACTTTGCTATTTGTACAGTGATTTTTGACACGTTGTTCGACACTTGCATTATTGTCAAGTGTCAATTGGATGGGAAAACTGTTTCGTATGTAAATTGTCCAACAGAGTAATGTCACGTAGTAAAGTGTAAACTAAAGTGTACACCATAGTGTAAATGTAGTAAGGTCCTTACCAATTGAACTTCGCTATTTGTACAATGATTTTTGGCACGTTGTTTGACACTTGTATTGTTGTCAAATGTAAATTGGATGGAAAAATTGTTTGAAATCTAAACCCTCCAATAGAGTAATGTCCGTGGCAAAGCGTAAACTAAAGTGTACACCGTAGTGTAGATGTGGCAAGGTCCTTACCGATTGAAATTTACTATTTGCAAATTGATTTTTGACACGTTGTTTGACACTTACATTGTTGTCAAGTGTGAATTGGATGGGAAAACTATTTGAAATTTAAACTATCCACCAGGGTAATGTCACGTGGCAAAGTGTAAACTAAAATATACAACACAATGTACTAGTCGCAAGGTTCTTACCGATTGAACTTTGCTATTTGTACACTGATTTTTGACACGTTGTTTGACACTTGCATGGTTCTCAAGTGTTAATTTGATGAGAAAAAGATTTGAAATTTAAACTGCCCGACAGGGTAATGTCACATGGCAAAGTGTAAACTAAAATGTGCACCATATTGTACATGTAGCAAGGTCCTTACCGATTGAACTTTGCTATTTGTAAACTAATTTTTGACATCTTGTTTGACACTTGCATTGTTGTCAAGTGTCGATTGGATAGGAAATGTTTCAAATTAAAACTATCTAACAGGGTAATGTCACGTGGCAAAGTGTAAACTAAAGCGTACACCATAGTGTACGTGTAGCAAGGTTCTTACCAATTGAACTTTGCTATTTGTACAATGATTTTTGACAAGTTGTTTGACACTTGGATTGTTGTCAAGTGTCAATTGGATGGGGAAACTGTTTGAAATTTAAACCGTCCAACAGGGTAATGTCACGTGGTAAAGTGTGAACTAAAGTGTACATGTAGCAAGGTTCATACCGATAGAACTTTACTATTTGTAAACTAATTTTGGACACGTTGATTGACACTTGCGTTGTTGTCAAGTGTCAATTAGATGGGAAAACTGTTTGAAATTTAAACTATCCAATAGGGTAATGTCGCTTGGCAAAGTGTAAACTAAAGTGTACACCATAGTGTACATGTAGCAAGGACTTTACCGATTGAACTTTACTATTTGTACATTGATTTACGATACGTTGTTTGATACTTGTAATCTTGTCAAGTGCCAATTTGATGGGAAAATGGTTCGAAATTTAAACTGTCCAATAGGGTAATGTCACGTGGCAAAGTGTAAATTAAAGTGTACAACATAGTGTACATGTCGCAAAGTTTTTACCGATTGAGCTTTGCTATTTGTACACTGATGTTTAGCACATTGTTTGACACTTGCATTGTTGTCAAGTGTTAATTGGTTCGAAATTTAAAATGTCCAATAGGGTAATGTCATGTGGCAAACTGTAAACAAAAGCGTACATCGTAGTTCACGTGTAGCAAGGTTCTTATCGATTGAACTTTGCAATTTGTATACTGATTTTTGACACGTTGTTCGACAATTGCATTGTTGTCAAGTGCCAATTAGATGGAAAAACTGTTTCAAATTTAAACTGTCCAATCGAGTAATATCACGTGGCAAAGTGTAAATTAAAGTGTACACCGTAGTGTGCATGTGGCAAGGTCCTTACCGATTGAAATTTACTATTTGCAAACTGATTTCTGGCAAGTTGTTTGACACTTGCATTGTTGTCAAGTGTCAATTGGATGGAAAAACTATTTGAAATTTTAACTGTCCAACAGGGTAATGTCATGTGGCAAAGTGTAAACTAAAGTGTACACCACTGTGTACAGGTCGCTTCTTACCGATTGAACTTTGCTATTTGTATGCTGATTTTTTACACGTCGTTTGACACTTGCATTGTTGTCAAGTTTCAATTCGATGTGAAAATGATTTGAAATTTAAACTGTCCCCCATTCATTAGATAGAGAAGATCACCAAGATTTCGTGATTCGCTGCCGAACTTATTCCAATTCTAAGAGCTCGGATCGAATCAGTATTGGGTTGGACACGTGGCAAAGTGTGAACTAAAATGTGCACCATAGTGTACATATAACAAGGTCCTTACTGATTGGACTTTACTGTTTGTAAATTAATTTTTCTCTCCTTGTTTGACACTTGCATTGTTGTCAAGTGTCAATTGGATGGGAAAAATGTTTGAAATTAAAAATTTCCAACAGGGTTGTAATGCCCCGACCCCTTGTGGACCGGAATGCTACTTACTCTACTTAACTAACCGGTGGTTTAGTCATAAGAGAATATATTTTAGCGGAAGCTTAATTTTTACAATGATAATTTTAATAACAACCTTTCGAGTACTTTAAATAAAACACTGAATAAAAAAATGGAACGTAATTTATTTGTAGAAAACACAACTTGTTCTCGCGTGCATCATTATTCAAATACTTTAAAGAAATAATATTGAAAACGTTCACAAAAATAAATCTAAATCACTTGTTCACCGGGTTTTCGATGGGCTCATTGCACCACTCTCCATCTTTTCCATCATCCAAGCCTAAGGTAGAATCATATCAATCTGTAGAGAAGGGGTTAAACCCGTGAGTTAAAAAAACTCAATAGATATCATTGGTGCATTCGTGATCAAGCTATACATTTCAAAGCTGTAACTTTAGAAACCTTTTCATAGTAGGATTTCCGGTAGAATCCCAAACACGTAGAGTCATGACTTAACACGATGCCTCGACCGGAAGTACATGCCGTACCAGGAGGTACCATTAGACATGGAGGTGTATGCCGTACCGGAGGTACCATTAGACATACAAACATTAACATAAATCTTCATTTGCTAGAAACTTATAACTTAACATGAATTAACACTTTGCTCCTCTACCTACCTTGATTGATGCTTTGAACCTTGTTGAAAAATGCACTCCTTTGATGTTTCAAAAAAAAAAAACACTCCGTTGAGAATTGATGCTTGGAAAACACTTCTTGATAGCACCAAAACTTCTAGGAAAAACTAATTTTTCCTCCCTCTCCTTTCTCTTTTTGCTAGACTTGAAAACTCTCTCTTTTATGCTTAGAAGCTTTTGTCTTGGTGTGAAAAATGTGTATGCATTGGGGCCTATTTACAAGTGAAAATCTCACAACTTAAGGACAAGTGAAGGGCCTAATACTCATTAATACGGATGCCATTTATGTGGGAGTTATAGGTTTAAGAAGGTGCTAGAAAATCATGTAGGAATTTGACTTTTCATATTTCACGTACTTCGGTTGATACTGTACAGCCTTTAGTATTTCTATCATAACTTCTTCTCCTGATGTTCGATTGAGGTAATTCAAAGTGCGTTAGAAATTTAACTCAAAGAGCTACAACTTTTCTTTACATATCATTTTCCAAATCGAATGTTTTCTATGTCATAAATGGGTCTCAAACGAGATGAAAAATTTGAAGTATACTTTAGCCATCCAACATTCATATCTTAGTGCCACTAAGGTGTTTAAAATTATTTGGGGTTCTACATCTCCCACACCTTAATTAAAATTTCATCCTCGAAATTTGCCTTCTGATTGGGCGAATAGTGTTGGATACTTGTTTTTTGGCTTCCTCTTCCTCTTCCCGAGTGACCTCTTCTATTTCGTGATTATTCCATTGTATTTTGACCAATTGAATTTCTTTGTTCCTTAGTTTATGCACCTTTCAATCCAATATCCTAATTGGTACCTCTTCATAGGATAAGTCCTTTTGTACTTCCACGGACTGATAGTTTACTACATGATTCGAATCATGCACGTATTTCTTGATCATTGATACATGGAACACGTTGTGCACTACCGATAACCCAGGTGGGAGAGCTAATCGATAGGCTACATTTCCGACCCTATCAAGTATCTCGAATGGTCTGATATAGCGGGGTCGTAGCTTTCCTTTCTTGCCAAACCGAAGTACACCTTTCATCGGTCCCACTTTCAGAAACACTTTTTCTCCAACTTTGAATTCTAAATCCTTCCTCCTAGTATCCGCATAGCTCTTCTATCGATCACGTGCTACCTTTATCCTTTCACGGATCTTATCGATTGCCTCAACTGTCCTTTCAATTATTTCTGGTCCCAAAACACCCTTCTCCCCGACTCCATCCCAATGAACAGGGGACCTACATCTTCTACCCTAGAGAGCTTCGTACGATACCATCCCGATAGTTGCTTGGAAGCTATTATTATATGTGAATTCTACTAGGGGTATGTATGACTCCCAACTACCCTCAGATCCAAAACACATGCTCTCAGCATCTCTTCAAAGTTTGGATGGTCCTTTCAGATTGACCATCGGACTGAGGGTGATATGTTGTACTAAAGTTTAGCTTTGTTCCCATAGCTCCTTGTAGACTTTTCCAAAATTTGGACCTGAACCTTGGGTCTCTATCAGACACAATGGACACAGGTACACTGTGTAATCTCACAACCTCCTTAATGTACAACTGTGCCAATTGGTCTAAATTAAATGTCATTTTCACTGGAAGAAAATGAGCTGACTTTGTTAATTGATCCACTATTACCCATACAACGTTGTTTCTTCTTACTGACTTCGGGAATCCAACCACAAAGTCCATTGTGATATTTTCCCATTTCCATTCAGGTATGTCCAGTGGATTTAACAATCTAGTCGGTCTTTGGTGTTCTGCCTTAACCTGTTGACATACCATGCACTTTTGCACGTACAACCCTATACTTCTTTTCATATTTCTCCACCAAAATGTATCTCGGAGGTCTCGATACATTTTCTTACCACCGGGATGTGCAGTGTACGGGGTGGAATGGGCCTCTTTCAATATCTTGTTTCTCAAGGCTTCATCCTTAGGCATACAAATTCTCCCCTTAAACATCAGTGCCTGATCCGAAGCTATTCCAAAATCCTTTCTCTTATCAGTACCAATTTCATTCTTGATCTTCAACACGAATGGGTCATTACCTTGCATCTCTATAATTCGATCTCTAAGAGTAGGTTGAATTATCAACTCTGCTAGATTAGCAGTGACTTGTCCTAGTTTGGTAACCACTTCGATCTGTAACTTTTCCAAGTCCTTGACTAACTCCATTTGAAAAGTGGGTAGCGACGCCAACTGTCCCATTGATTTTCTACTTAAGGCGTAGATTCACGACTTAACATGATGCCTCGACCGGAAGTACATGCCGTACCCGGAGGTACCATTAGACATGGAAGTGTATGTCGTACCAGAGGTACCATTACACATACAAACATTAACATAAATCTTCATTTGCTAGAAACTTATAACTTAATATGAATTAACACTTTGCACCTCCACCTACCTTGATTGACGCTTTGAACCTTGTTGAAAAATGCACTCCTTTGATGTTTCAAAAAAAAAACACTCCGTTGAGAATTGATGCTTGGAAAACACTTCTTGATAGCACCAAGACTTCTAGGAAAAACTAATTTTCCTACCTCTCCTTTCTCTTTTTTCTAGATTTGAAAACTCTCTCTTTTATGCTTAGAAACTTTTGTCTTAGTGTGAAAAATGTGTATGCATTGGGGCCTATTTATAGGTGAAAATCTCACAACTTAAGGGCAAGTGAAGGGCCTAATACTCATTAATACGGGTGCCATTTATGTGGGAGTTATAGGTTTAAGAAGGTGCTAGAAAATCGTGTAGGAATTTGACTTTTCATATTCCGCGTACTTCGGTCGATAGTGTACAGCCTTTAGTATTTCTATCATAACTTCTTCTCCCGATATTCGATTGAGGTAATTCAAAGTATGTTGGAAAGCTAACTCAAAGAGCTACAATTTTCTTTAGATATTATTTTCCAAAACGAATGTTCTCTATGTCATAAATTGGTCTCAAATGAGACTAAAAATCTGAAGTATACTTTAGCCATCCAATATTCATGTCTTAATGCCACTAAGGTGTTTAAAATTATTTGGGGTTCTACTAGGGTAATGTCACGAGACAAAATGTAAACTAAAGCATACACCATAGTGTACGTATTTCAAGGTTCTTACCGATGGAACTTTGCTATTTGTAAACTGATTTTTGACACGTTGTTTGATACTTGCATTGTTGTCAAGTGTCAATTGGATGAGAAAATTATTTGAAATTTAAACCATCCAACAAGGTAATGTCACATGGTAAAGTGTGAACTAAAGTGTATAATGCGAACCCGATCAGCAAGGATGCAATCGAACCCACATGATATTGAATCGGATCCCAAGAACGCCAATATGACCAAAGTTTATGGATCTGACCCCAAAATAGTGAACCAAGCAACCTAACAAGAACACTGCTGTGAAAGACCTCTTGATCACACGATTGAAGAAATCACACCCGAATTGTGGATTTGAACCAATAAAAGATGAACCAGAAAACCCAATGGTAACGTTGACGCGAAAGACCCCTTGATTACACAATTCAATGATTCAACCCAATGTTTTGAACGCCACAAGATGTTTAAATCTTGATAAGTTCGATAAAATTGCCTATCATAGACAAAGTTTTGAAGCAACGCTTCGAAGAGGAAAATCTCTCATTAATTCATAATCAAACTTGGTTCAATTGAAGAATAAATCCTATTTATACTAAAACCCTAAAATAATTAAAAGGTATAAAAATATTAAAATCCTAATTTAAAAAGGAAATAAAATACTAAATCATGGATTAAAATAATAGAATCCTAATTTAAAAGTGAGACAAATACTAAGGGATTAGAAAACTGTCAGCCATTATGGAATGTTATCACAATTTGGAAACTTACGTGATACCGGAAGATTCTGCCAGAAATTGGAACCTGCCTCGTCAACATACGGTGCGGCCACATCGTTAGAATCATTATGGTCGCATGGTAGAATGAAATGGCCCAGAAATTTTCCTGCCATATTCTGTGCGATCGCATGGTGTGACCGCATAGAAATTCGGCTGGCTCCTTTTGCTGCTCGACGTGAGTTGTTTCAGATTAACTTGGACTTCAACTGACTTCAATTTCTTGCTCATTTGAGACATTTTTAGGATCACATTAGTGTACATGTAGCAAGGTTCATACCGATTGAACCCTGCTATTTGTAAACTGAATTTGGACACGTTGTTTGACACTTGCATTGTTGTCAAGTGTCAATTGGATGGGAAAACTATTTGAAATTTAAACTATCCAACAGGGTAATGTCGCGTGGCAAAGTGTAAACTAAAGTGTACGCCATAATGTACATGTAATACGGTCCTTACCGATTGAACTTTACTATTTGTACATTGATTTACGACATGTTACTCGACACTTGTATTGTCATCAAGTGCCAATTTGATGGAAAATGGTTTGAAATTTAAACCGTCCAACCGGGTAATATCACGTGGCAAAGTGTAAACTAAAGCGTACACCATAGTGTACATGTGGTAAGGTCCTTACCGATTGAATTTTACCACTTGTAAACTAATTTTCAACATGTTGTTTGACACTTGCATTGTTGTCAAGTGTCAATTGGAGGGAAAAACTATTTGAAATTTAAACTATCCAATAGAGTAATGTAACTTGGCAAAATGTAAACTAAAGTGTACACCATAGTGTACACGTCGCAAGGTTCTTACCGATTGAACTTTGCTATTTGTACACTTATTTTTGACACGTTGTTGACACTTACATTATTGTCAAGTGTCAATTGGATGGGAAAAATGTTTCATATTTTAACTGTCCAACAGGATAATGTCACGTGGCAAACTGTAAATTAAAGCGTACACCATAGTGTACGTGTAGCGAGATTCTTATCGATTGAACTTTGCAATTTGTACACTGATATTTGACACGTTGTTTGACACTTGCATTGTTGTCAAGTGTCAATTGGATGGGTAAATTGTTTGAAATTTAAACCGTCCAACAAGGTATTGTCACGTGGTAAAGTGTGAACTAAAGTGTACATGTAGCAAGGTTCATACCAATTGAACTTTGCTATTTGTAAATAGATTTTGGGCACGTCATTTAACACTTGCATTGTTGTCAAGTTTCAATGGGATGGGAAAACTATTTGAAATTTAAACTATCCAACAGGGTAACGTCGCATGGCAAAGTGTAAAGTAAAGTGTACAACATAGTGTACATGTAGCAAGGTCCTTACCGATTGAACTTTGCTATTTGTACACTAATTTTTGACTCGTTGTTTGACACTTGCATTGTTGTCAAGTCTCAATTGGATGGGATGACTATTTGAAATTTAAACTATCCAATAGGGTAATGTCACGTGGCAAAGTGTAAACTAAAGTGTACACCATAGTGTACTTGTACCAAAGTTCTTACCGATTAAACTTTGCTACTTAAACACTAATTTTTGACATGTTGTTTGACACTTGCATTGTTGTCAAGTGTCAATTGGATGGAAAATCTGTTTGAAATTTAAACCGTCCAACAAGGTAATGTCATGTGGTTAAGTGTGAACTAAAGTGTACATGTAGCAACGTTCATACCAATTGAACTTTACTATTTGTAAACTGATTTTGGACACGTTCTTTTACACTTGCATTGTTGTCAAGTGTAAATGGGATGGGAAAACTGTTTAAAATTTTAACTATCCAACAGGGTAATGTTGCATGGCAAAGTGTAAACTAAAGTGTACCCCATAGTGTACATGTAGCAAGGTCCTCACCGATTGAACTTTGTTATTTGTACACTGATTTTAGACTCGTTGTTAACACTTGCATTGTTGTCAAGGGTCAATTGGATTGGATAACTACTTGAAATTTAAATTGTCAAATAGGGTAATGACCCGTGGCGAAGTGTAAACTAAAGTGTACACCATAGTGTACATGTACCAAGGTTCTTACCGATTGAGCTTTGCTACTGATTGAGCTTTGCTACTTGTACACTGATTTTTGACACGTTATTTGACTCTTGCATTACTGTCAAGTGTCAATTGGATGGAAAAACTATTTCAAATTTAAATCGTCCAACAAGGTAATGTCACGTGGTAAAGTGTGAACTAAAGCGTACACCATAGTGAACGTGTAGCAAGGTTCTTATCAATTGAACTTTGCAATTTGTACACTAATTTTTGACATGTTGTTTTACACTTGTATTGTTGTCAAGTGTCAATTGGATGGGAAAACTGTTTGAAATTTGAACTGTCCAACAGGGTAATGACACGTGGAAAAGAGTAAACTAAAGTTTAGACCATAGTGTACATTTTGCAAAGTCCTTATCGATTGAACTTTACTATTTGTACACTGATTTCTGATACGTTGTTTGACACTTACATTGTTGTCAAGGGTCAATTGGATGGGATAACTGTTTGAAATTTAAACTGTCCAACACGATAATGTCACATGGGAAAGTGTAAACTCAAGTGTACACCATAATGTACATGTACCAAGGTCCTTAAGGGCAATTTGTACGGAGATTTTCGACGTGTTGTTTGACACTTTCATTGGTGTCAAGTGTCTACTGGATGGGAAAATTGTTTGAAATGTAAATTGTCAAAGAGGATAATGACACGTGGCAAAGTGTAAACTAAAGTGTACGCCATAGTGTACATGTACCAAGTTCCTTAAGGATAGAACTTGGCTATTTGTACACTGATTGTTGACACGTTGTTTGACACTTGCATTGTTGTAAAGTGTCAATTGGATTGGATAACTATTTGAAATTTAAACCGTCAAACAGGGTAATGTCATGTGATAAAGTATAAACTAAAGTGTACAACATATTCTACATGTACCAAGGTTCTTACCAATTGAACTTTTCTACTTGTACACTGATTTTTGACACGTTGTTTGACACTTGCATTGTTGTCAAGTGTCAATTGGATGGAAAAACTGTTTGAAATTTAAACCGTTCAACAAGGTAATGTCACGTGGCAAAGTTTGAACTAAGGCGTACACCATAGTGTACGTGTAACAAGGTTCTTATCGATTGAACTTTGCAATTTGTACACTAATTTTCGACACGTTGTTTTACACTTGTATTGTTATCAAGTGTCAATTGGATGGGAAAAATATTTGGAATTTGAACTATCCAACAGGGTAATGACACTTGGGAAAGAGTAAACTAAAGTTTAGACCATAGTGTACATGTTGTAAAGTCCTTATCGATTGAACTTTACTATTTGTACACTAATTTTTAACACGTTGTTTGACACTTGCATTGCCGTCAAGTGTCAATTGGATGGAAAAACTGTTTCAAATTTAAATCGTCCAACAAGGTAATGTCACGTGGTAAAGTGTGAACTAAAGCGTACACCATAGCGTATATGTAGCAAGGTTTTTATCAATTGAACTTTACAATTTGTACACTGATTTTTGACATGTTGTTTTACACATGTATTGCTATCAAGTGTTAATTGGGTGGAAAAACTTTTTGAAATTTGATCTGTCCAACCAGGTAATGACACGTGGAAAAGAGTAAACTAAAGTTTAGACCATAGTGTATATGTTGCAAAGTCCTTATCGATTGAACTTTACTATTTGTACACTAATTTTTGACATGTTGTTTGATACTTACATTGTTGTTATAGGTCAATTGGATGGGATAACTATTTGAAATTTAAACTGTCCAACAGGGTAATGTCACATGGGAAAGTGTAAACTCAAGTATACACTATAGTGTACATGTACTAAGGTCCTTAAGGATTGAACTTGGCTATTTGTACATAGATTTTCGACGCGCTGTTTGACACTTTCATTGTTGTCAAGTGTCTATTGGATGGGAAAACTGTTTGAAATTTAAACTGTCAAACAGGATAATGACATGTGGCAAAGTGTAAAATAAAGAGTACATGTACCAGGGTCCTTAAGGATTGAACTTGGCTATTTGTACACTTATTTTTGACACTTGCATTGTTGTGAAGTGTCAATTGGATTGGATAACTGTTTGAAATTTAAACTGTCAAATAGGGTAATGTCACGTGACAAAGTATAAACTAAAGTGTACACCATATTCTACATGCACCAAGGTTCTTACCAATTGAACTTTTCTACTTGTACACTGATTTTTGACATGTTGTTTGTCACTTGCATTGTTATCAAGTGTCAATTGGATGGGAAAACTATTTGAAATTTAAACCATCCAACAAGGTAATGTCACGTGATAAAGTGTGAACTAAAGCGTACACCATAGTGTACGTGTAGCAAGGTTCTTATCGATTGAATTTTGCAATTTGTACACTGATTTTTTACACGAATTTTTACACTTGCATTTTTGTCAAGTGTTAATTGGACGAGAAAACTGTTTGAAATTTGAACTATCAAACAGGTAATGACACTTGGAAAAGAGTAAACTAAAGTTTAGACCATAGTGTACATGTTGTAGAGTCCTTATCGATTGAACTTTACTATTTGTACACTAATTTTTGACACGTTGTTTGACACTTACGTTGTTGTCAAAGGTCAATAGGATGGGATAACTGTTTGAAATTTAAACTGTCCAACAAGGTAATGTCACATGGGAAAGTGTAAACTAAAGTGTACACCATAGTGTACATGTACCAAGGTCCTTAAAGATTGAACTTGACTATTTGTACACAGATTTTCGATGTGTTGTTTGACACTTTTATTGGTGTCAAGTGTCTATTGGATGGGAAAATTGTTTGAATTTTAAACTGTCAAATAGGATAATGACAGATGGCAAAGTGTAAACTAAAGTATACGCCATAGTGTACTTCTACCAAGGTCCTTAAGGATTGAACTTGGCTATTTGTATACTGATTTTTGACACGTTGTTTGACACTTGCATTGTTGTAAAGTGTCAATTGGATGAGAAAACTGTTTGAAATTTAAACTGTCAAACAGGGTAATGTCACAAGGCAAAGTATAAACTAAAGTGTACACTATAGTGTACATGTACTAAGGTTCTTACTGATTGAACTTTGCTATTTGTACACTGATTTTTGACACGTTGTTTGATACTTGCATTGTTGTCAAGTGTCAATTGGATGGAAAACTATTTGAAATTTACACCGTTCAACAAGGTAATGTCACGTGGTAAAGTGTGAACTAAGGCGTACACTAGAAAGGTTCTTATCAATAAAAATTTGCAATTTGTACACTAATTTTTTACACGTTGTTTTACACTTGTATTGTCGTCAAGTGTCAATTAGATGGAAAAACTGTTCGAAATTTAAACTTTCCAACAGGGTAATGTCACGTGGCACTAAAGTGTACACCGTAGTGTACGTGTAGCAAGGTTCTTACCGATTGAACTTTGCTATTTGTGCACTAATTTTTGACACGTTTGCATTGTTGTCAAGTGTCAATTGGGTGGGATAACTATTTGAAATTTAAACTGTCCAATAAGGTAATATCACGCGGTAAAGTGTGAACTAATGTGTACATGTTGTAAGGTTCATATCGATTAAACTTTGCTATTTGTAAAATGATTTTAGACACGTTGTTTGACACTTGCATTATTGTCAAGTGTCAATTGGATGGGAAAACTATTTGAAATTTAATCTATCCAACAGGGTAATGTCGACTGGCAAAGTGTAAACTAAAGTGTACATCATGGCCTACATGTAGCAAGGTTTATACGGATTGAACTTTTCTATTTGTAAACTGATTTTGGACACGTTTGACACTTGCGTTGTTGTTAGGTGTCAATGGGATGGGAAAACTATTCAAAATTTAAACAATCCTACAGGGTAATGTCGCGTGGCAAAGTATAAACTAAAGAGTACATGTAGCATGGTTCTTATCGATTCAACTTTACTATTTGTACATTGATTTTTGATACGTTGTTCGACACTTGCATTGTTGTCAAGGGTCAATTGGATTGGAAAACTATTTGAAAAATAAACTGTCCAACATGGTAATGACAAATGGCAAGTGTAAACTAAAGTGTACACCATAGCTTACATGTCACAAGGTCTTACCGATTGATTTTTTCTATTTGTACACTGACTTTTGACTCATTGTTTGACACTTGCATTGTTGTAAAGTGTCAATTGGATGGGAAAAATGTTCGAAATTTAAATTGTCCAACAGGGTAATGTCACGTGGTAAACTGTAAACTAAACCGTACACCATAGTGTACGTGTAGCAAGGTTCTTATCGATTGAACTTTACAATTTGTACGCTGATTTTTGACACATTGTTTGACACTTGTATTGTTGTCAAGTGTCAATTGGATGGGAAAACTGTTTGAAATTTAAACTGCCCTACCGGGTAATGTCACGTGGCAAAGTGTAAACTAAAGTGTACACCATAGTGTACTTGTACCAAGGTTCTTACCAATTGAACTTTGCTACTTGTACACTATTTTTGACACGACGTTTAACACTTGCATAGTTGTCAAGTGTCAATTGGATGGGAAAACCGTTTGAAATTTAAAAATGTCCAACAAGGTAATGTCACATGGTAATATATGAACTAAAGTGTACATGTAGCAAGGTTCATGCCGATTGAACATTGTTATTTGTAAACTGATTTTGGACACGCTGTTTGACACTTGCATTGTTGTCAAGTGTCAATGGGATGGGAGAACTGTTTGAAATTTAAACTATCCAATAGGGTAATGTCACGTCGCAAATTATAAACTAAAGTGTACATGTAGCAAGGTCCTTACCGATTGAGCTTTGCTATTTGTACACTGATTTTTGATACTTTGTTTGACACTTGCATTGTTGTCAAGTGTCAATGGGATGGGAGAACTGTTTGAAATTTAAACTATCCAATAGGGTAATGTCACGTGGCAAAGTGTAAACTAAATTGTACACCATAGTGTACATGCAGCAAGGTTCTTACCTATTGAACTTTGCTGTTTGTACACTGATTTTTGACACATTGTTGGACACTTGCATTGTTGTCAAGTGTTAATTAGATGAAAAAACTATTTGAAATTTATACTGTCCAACAGGATAATGTCACGTGGTAAAGTGTAAACTAAAGTTTACATGTAGCAAGATTCTTACCGATTGAACTTTGGTATTGGTACACTGATTTTTGACACTTTGTTTGACACTTGCATTGTTGTCAAGTGTCAATTGGGTGGGAAAATTGTTTTAAATTTATACTGTCCAACTGGGTAATTTCACGTGGCAAAGTGTAAACTAAAGTGTGTACACCAAAGTGTACACGTAGCAAGGTTCTTTCCGATTGAACATTAATATCTGTGCATTGATTTTTGACACGTTGTTTGACACTCGCATTGTTTTCAAGTGTCAATTGGATAGAAAAACTATTTGAAATTCACTCTATCCAATGGGGAAATGTCACGTGACAAAGTGTAAACTAAAGTGTGTACACCATAGTGTACATGTGGCAAGGATCTTACCGATTGAACTTTGCTATTTGTACACCAATTTTTGAAACATTGTTTTGACACTTGCATTATTATCAAGTGTCAATTAGATGGAAAAATTGTCTGAAATTTAAACTATCCAACAGGGTAATGTCACGTGATAAAGTTTAAACTAAAATATACATGTAGCAAGATTCATACCGATTGAACTTTGCAATTGGTAGACTGATTTTTGACACGTTGTTTGACTCTTGCATTATTGTCAAGTGTCAAATGGATGAAAAAATTCTTTGAAATTTATACTATCGAACTGGGTAATGTCACGTGGTAAAGTGCAAACTAAAGTGTGTACACCATAGTGTACACGTAGCAAGGTTCTTACCGATTGAACTTTGCTATATGTATACTGATTTTTGACACATTGTTAGACACTCGCATTGTTTCTAGTGTCAATTGGATGGGAAAATAGTTTAAAATCTTTACTATCCAATAGGGTCTTGTCACATGGCAAAGTGTAAACTAAAGTTTGTACACCATAGTGTACATGTAGCAAGTTTCTTACCGATTGAACTTTGCTATTTGTACACTGATTTTTGACACATTGTTTTGACACTTGCATTGTTGTCAAGTGTCAATTGGATGGGAAAACTGCCTAAAACTTAAATTGTCCAATAGGGTAATGTCACGTGATAAAGTGTAAAATAAAGTGTACATGTAGCAATGTTCATACCGATTGAACTTTGCTATATGTATACTGATTTTTGACACGTTGTTTGACACTCACATTTATTCAAGTGTCAATTGGATGGGAAAACTGTCTAAAATTTATACTATCTAATAGGGTAATGTCACGTGGCAAAGTGTAAACTAAAGTGTGTACACCATAGTGTACATATAGGAAGGTTATTATCGACTGAAGTTTGCTATTTGTACACTAATTTCTGACCCGTTGTTTGAAACTTGCACTGTTGTCAAGTGTCAATTGGATGGGAAAATTGTTTGAAATTTAAATTATCCAATAGGGTAATGTCACGTGGTAAAGTGTAAAATAAAGTGTACATGTAGCAAGGTTCATACCGATTGAACTTTACTATTTGTAAACTGATGTTGACACATTGTTTTGACAATTGCATTGTTGTCAAGTGTCAATTGGATGGGAAAATTATTTGAAATTTATACTGTCCAACAGGGTAATGTCACGTGGCAAAGTGTAAACTAAAGTGTGTACACCAAGTGTACACGTAGCAACGTTCTTTTCGATTGAACTTTGATATTTGTACATTGATTTTTGGCACGTTGTTTGACACTCACAATGTTGTCAAGTGTCAATTGGATAGAAAAACCATTTGAAATTTACACT
Organism: Olea europaea var. sylvestris; assembly: GCF_002742605.1. Classification (NCBI taxonomy): domain Eukaryota; kingdom Viridiplantae; phylum Streptophyta; class Magnoliopsida; order Lamiales; family Oleaceae; genus Olea; species Olea europaea. Next base: position 24,493,353 of record NC_036239.1, read on the forward strand.
ATCCAATAGGGAAATGTCACGTGGTAAAGTGTAAACTAAAGTGTGTACACCACAATGTACATGTGGCAAGGTTCTTACTGATTGAACTTTGCTATTTGTACACCGATTTTTGAAACGTTGTTTTGAAACTTGCATTGTTGTCAAGTGTCAATTGAATGGAAAAACTGTCTGAAATTTTAACTATCCAATAGGATAATGTCACGTGGCAAAGTGTAAACTAAAGTGTACATGTAACAAGGTTCATATCGATTGAACTTTTGCTATTGGTAGACTGATTTTTGACACGTTGTTTGACTATTGCATTGTTGTCAAGTGTCAATTGGATGGAAAAATTGTTTGAAATTCATACTGTCGAATAGGGTAATGTCACATGGCAAAGTGTAAACTAAAGTGTGTACACCATAGTGTACACGTAGTAAGGTTCATACCGATTGAACATTGCTATATGTATATTGATTTTTGACACGTTGTTTGACACTCGCATTGTTGTCCAGTGTCAATTGGATGGGAAAACTACTTAAAATTTATACTATCCAATAGGGTAATGTCACGTCTCAATGTGTAAACTAAAGTGTGTGCACTATAGTGTACATGTAGCAAGTTTCTTATCGATTGAACTTTGCTATTTGTACACTGATTTTTGACACGTTGTTTAACACTTGCATTGTTGTCAAGTGTCAATTTGATGGAAAAATTGCCTGAAATTTAAACTGCCCAGTAGGGTAATGTCACGTGATAAAGTGTAAAATAAAGTGTACATATAGCAAGGTTCATACCGATTGAACTTTGCTATATGTATACTGATTTTTGGCATGTTGTTTAACACTCGCATTGTTGTCAAGTGTTAATTGGATGGGAAAACTGTCTGAAATTTACACTATCCAATAGGGTAATGTCACGTGGCAAAGTTTAAACTAAAGTGTGTACACCATATTGTACATGTAGCAAAGTTCTTACCGACTGAAGTTTGCTATTTGTACATTAATTTTTGACCCATTGTTTGACACTTGAACTATTGTCAACTGTCGATTGGAAGGGAAAATTATTTGAAATTTAAACTGTCCAATAGGGTAATGCCACGTGGTAAAGTGTAAAATAAAGTGTACATGTAGAAATGTTCATACCGATTGAACTTTGCTATTTGTACACTAATTTTTGACACATTGTTTGACACTCGCATTGTTGTCAAGTGTCAATTGGATGAGAAAAATGTTTGAAATTTATACTGTCAAATAGGGTAATGTCACATGGCAAAGTGTAAACTAAAGTGTGTACACCATAGTGTACACGTAGTAACATTTTTTTCGATTGAACTTTGCTATTTGTACATTGATTTTTGACACGTTGTTTGACATTCACATTGTTATCAAGTGTCAATTGGATAGAAAAAAGCAATTTGAAATTTACACTATCCAATAGGGAAATGTCAGGTGGCAAGTGTAAACTAAAGTGTGTACACCATAGTGTACGTGTGGCAAGGTTCTTACTGATTGAAATTTGCTATTTGTACACCGATTTTTGAAAAGTTGTTTTGACACTTGCATTGTTTTCAAGTGTCAATTGGATGGAAAAACTGTCTTAAATTTAAACTATCCAACAGGGTAATGTCACGTGGCAAAGTGTAAATTAAAGTGTACATATAGCAAGGTTCATATCGATTGAACTTTGCTATTGGTACAATGATTTTTGACACGTTGTTTGACTCTTACATTGTTGTCAAGTATCAATTGGATGGAAAAATTGTTTGAAATTTATACTGTCGAATAAGGTAATGTTACGTGGCAAAATGTAAACTAAAGTGTGTGCACCATAGTGTACACGTAGCAAGGTTCTTACCGATTGAACATTGCTATATGTATACTAATTTTTGACACGTTGTTTGACATTTCCATTGTTGTCCAGTGTCAATTGGATGGGAAAACTGTTTAAAATTTATACCATCTAATAGGGTAATGTCACGTGGCAATGTGTAAACTAAAGTGTGTACACCATAGTGTACATGTAGCAAGTTTCTAACCGATTTAACTTTGCTATTTGTACACTGATTTTTGACACGTTGTTTTGACACTTGCGTTGTTGTCAAGGGTCAATTTGATTGAAAAACTGTCTAAAATTTAAACTGTCCAATAGGGTAATGTCTCATAATAAAGTGTAAAATAAAGTTTACATGTAGCAAGGTTCATACCGATTGAACTTTGCTACATGTATACTAATTTTTGACACTCACATTGTTGTCAAGTGTCAATTGGATGGAAAAACTGTTTGAAATTTACACTATCCAATAAGGTAATGTCACATGGCAAAGTGTAAACTAAAGTGTGTACACCATAGTGTACATGTAGTAAGGTTCTTACCGACTGAAGTTTTCTATTTGACACTAATTTTTGACTCATTGTTTGACACTTGCACTGTTGTCAACTGTCGATTGGATGGGGAAATTATTTGAAATTTAAACTATCCAATAGGGTAATGTCACGTGGTAAAGTGTAAAATAAAATGTACATGTAGCAAGGTTCATACCGATTGAACTTTGCTATTTGTACACTGATTTTTGACACATTATTTGAAATTCGCTTTGTTGTCAAGTATCAATTGGATGAGAAAAATGTTTGAAATTTATAATGTCAAACAGGGTAATGTCACGTGGCAAAGTGTAAACTAAAGTGTGTACACCATATTGTACATGTTGCAAGGTTCTTACCAATTGAACTTTATTATTTGTACACTGATTTTTGACATGTTGTTTGATACTTGTATTGTTGTCAAGGGTTAATAAGATGGGAAAACTATTTGAAATTTGAACTGTCCAACAGGATAATGGCACGTGGCAAAGAGTAAACTAATGTTTTCACAATAGTGTACATGTCGCAAGGTTCTTACTTATTAAACTTTGCTATTTATACACCAATTTTAAATAGGTTTTTTGACACTTGCATTGTTGTCAAGTGTCAATTGGCTGGGAAAATGGTTTGTAATTTAAACTGTCCAATAGGGTAATATCATGTGGCAAAGTGTAAACTTAATTGTACACCATAGTGTACATGTGGCAAGGTCATTAAGGATTGAACATTGCTATTTGAACACAGATTTTTGACACGTTGTTTGACAGTTGCATTATTGTCAAGTGTCTATTGGATTGGAAAACTGTTTGAAATTTAAACTGTCAAATAGGGTAATGACACGTGGCAAAGTGTAAACTAAAGTGCATACCACAGTGTACATGTTGCAAGATTCTTACCGATTGAACTTTGCTATTTGTATATTGATTTTTGAAACGTTGTTTTAACACTTGCATTGTTGTCAAGTGTCCATTGGATGGGAAAATTGCTATTTGTACACTGATTTTTAACACTTGCATTGTTGTCAAGTGTCAATTCAACGAAAAAACTATTTGAAATTTTAACTGTCCAATAGGGTAATGTCTCGTGGCAAAGTGTAAACTAAAATGTATGCCACAGTGTACATGGAGCAAGGTCCTTACCGATTGAACTTTGCTATTTGTAAACTGATTTTTGACATGATGTTTGACACTTGCAATGTTGTCAAGTGTCAATTGGATCGAAAAATGTTTGAAATTTAAACTGTTCAAAAGGGTAATATCACGTGGCAAAGTGTAAACTAAAGCGTACACCATAGTGTACGTGTAGCAATGTTCTTACAGATTGAACTTTGCTATTTGTACACTAATTTTTTACACATTGTTTGACACTTGCATTATTGTCAATTGTCAATTGGATAAAAAAAATGTTTGAAATTTAAACCGTGCAACAAGGTAATGTCATGTGGTAAAGTGTGAACTAAAGTGTACATGTAGCAATGTTCATAATGATTGAGCTTTGCTATATCTAAATTAATCTTTTACACGTTGTTTGACACTTCTAATGTTGCCAAGTGTCAATTGGATGGGAAAATTGTTAGAAATTTAAACTGTCCAATAGGGTAATGTCACATGGCAAAGTGCAAACTAAAGTGTACACCATAGTGTATATGTTGCAAGGTCCTTACCGATTGAACTTTCCTATTTGTACATTGATTTTTGACACATTGTTTGACACTTGTATTATTGTCAAGTGTCAATTGGATGGGAAAATGGTTTGAAATTTTAACTGTCCAACAGGGTAGTATCACGTGGCAAAGTGTAAACTAAAGTGCACACCACAGTGTACAGGTGGCAAGGTCCTTACCGATCGAACTTTGCTATTTGTACACTAATTTTTGACACATTATTTGACACTTGCATTGTTGTCAAGTGTCAATCTGATGGGAAAACTGTTTGAAATTTAAACTGTCCAACATGATAATGTCACGTGGCAAAGAGTAAACTAAACTGTACACCATAGTGTACATGTCGCAAGGTTCTTATCAATTGAACTTTGCTATTCGTACACTAATTTTTAACACATTTTTTGACAATTGCATTGTTATCAAGTGTCAATTGGATGGGAAAAAGGTTTGTAATTTAAACTGTCCAATAGGGTAATATCACGTGGCAAAGTGTAAACTGAAGTGTACAACATAGTGTACATGTAGCAATGTCCCTACCGATTGAACTTTGCTATTTGTATAGAGATTTTCAAAACGTTGTTTGATACTTGCATTGTTGTCAAGTGTCAATTGGATGGAAAAGCTATCCAACATGGTAATGTCACGTGGCAAAGAGTAAACTAAAGTGTACACCGTAGTGTACATATAGCAAGGTCCTTACTGATTGAAATTTACTATTTGCACACTGATTTTCGACACGTTGTTTGGCCCTTGCATTTTTGTCAAACGTCAATTGGATGGGAAAACTATTTGAAATTTAAACTGTCCAACAAGGTAATATCACGTGGCAAAGTGTAAACTAAAGTGTACACCATAGTGTACGTGTAACAACGTCTTTATTGATTGAACTTCGCTATTTGTAACCTGATTTTTGACACATTGTTCGACACTTACATTGTTTTCAAGTGTCAATTGGATGGGAAAACTGTTTCATATTTAAACTGTCCAACAGAGTAATATCACGTGGTAAAGTGTAAACTAAAGTGTACATGAAGTAAGGTCCTTACTGATTGAACTTCACTATTTCTACACTGATTTTCGGCACCTTGTTTGACACTTACATTGTAGTCAAATGTAAATTGGATGGAAAAATTGTTTGAAATCTAAACTGTCCAATATAGTAATGTCACGTGGTAAAGTGTAAACTAAAGTGTACACCGTAGTGTACATGTGGCAAGGTCCTTATCGATTGAAATTTATTATTTGCAAACTAATTTTCGACACGTTGTTTGACACATGCATTGCTGTCAAGTGTTAATTGGATGGGAAAACTATTTGAAATTTAAACTGTCCAACAGGGTAATGTCACGTGGCAAAGTGTAAACTAAAGTATACAGCACAGTGTACAAGTCGCAAGGTTCTTACCGATTGAACTTTGCTATTTGTACACTAATTTTTTACACGTTTTTTGACACCTGCATTGTTGTCAAGTGTCAATTCGATGAGAAAATGATTTGAAATTTAAACTGTCCAACCGGGCAATGTCACGTGGCAAAGTGTAAACTAAAATGTGCACCATAGTGTGCATGTAGTAAGGTCCTTACCGATTGAACTTTGCTATTTGTAAACTAATTTTTGACATCTTGTTTGACACTTGCATTGTTGTCAAGTGTCGATTGGATGGGAAAAATGTTTCAAATTAAAACTGCCCAACGGGGTAATGTTACGTGGCAAAGTGTAAACTAAAGCGTACACTATAGTGTACGTGTAGCAAGGTTCTTACCGATTGAACTTCGCTATTTGTACACTGATTTTTGACACGTTGTTTGGCACTTACATTGTTGTAAAGTGTCAATTGGATGGAAAAGCTGTTTGAAATTTAAACCGTCCAATAGGATAATGTCACGTGGTAAAGTATGAACTAAAGTGTACATGTTGCATGGTTCATACTGATAGAACTTTGCTATTTGTAAACTGATTTTGGACACGTTGATTGACACTTGCGTTGTTGTCAAGTGTCAATTGGATGAGAAAACTGTTTGAAATTAAAACTATCCAATAGGATAATGTCGCGTGGCAAAGTGTAAACTGAAGTGTACATCATAGTGTACATGTAGCAAGATCCTTACCGATTGAACTTTACTATTTGTACATTCATTTATGATACGTTGTTTGAAACTTGTATTACTGTCAAGTGCCAATTTGATGGGAAAATGGTTTGAAATTTAAACTGTCCAACAGGGTAATGTCACGTGGCAAAGTGTAAACTAAAGTGTACATGTCGCAAGGTTCTTACCGATTGAACTTTGCGAAAGATTGCCGAGTTTCAACAACGGAACCTAGCCTGAGGGAATGTAAGCGAACAAGGGGGCAGTTGGCTCGTAAGCTCAAATTCGAAAATCATCGATAAGGGTCGAAAGAGAGAAAATAACGACTTTTTAGGTGGGTTGAACACGCTCTTCGGGTCCCAGGTCATGATACCGATCAAACATTTGATTTTATTTTATGCCTAAAATGGACATACATCTATCTAAGTAGTGTTCGAGATTCAGATCAGAAGGCATTGTTGAAAATGGGATTCATGTTTGCAAAAATTTCTCCCTTCTATTTCTAATATTTAGAATGGATTAAATCAATGAATTAGAATGAATCAACTGATTGATGGGTCTAGATTTTTTAGACTAGGGTTAATGGATACCTTTCTATCATAATTCTATAGAGACTATGATTCCATACCCTACAAATTATTAAATTCCTTTCCAGTTTTAGAGTTCTCAACAACAAAACCCCTCTATTAGAAATTTCTAAAGCATTTTGTATAGTTGATTGTATACCTGCTATGTACACAATAGACAAAAGAGGCGGTTATTCTATCTATTTTCATCATAGAATGATTATTCGATCTTTTTTCATTTTTGTATCATAATTCAATCCAAGCTCAAAGAGGTGAATAGGGTCCCAAATAACGAGAGATATGTTAAAACCAGGTCCGATTAGGAACACGCTCTTCGGGTCCCAGGTCATGATACCGATCAAACATTTGATTTTATTTTATGCCTAAAATGGACATACATCTATCTAAGTAGTGTTCGAGATTCAGATCAGAAGGCATTGTTGAAAATGGGATTCATGTTTGCAAAAATTTCTCCCTTCTATTTCTAATATTTAGAATGGATTAAATCAATGAATTAGAATGAATCAACTGATTGATGGGTCTAGATTTTTTAGACTAGGGTTAATGGATACCTTTCTATCATAATTCTATAGAGACTATGATTCCATACCCTACAAATTATTAAATTCCTTTCCAGTTTTAGAGTTCTCAACAACAAAACCCCTCTATTAGAAATTTCTAAAGCATTTTGTATAGTTGATTGTATACCTGCTATGTACACAATAGACAAAAGAGGCGGTTATTCTATCTATTTTCATCATAGAATGATTATTCGATCTTTTTTCGTTTTTGTATCATAATTCAATCCAAGCTCAAAGAGGTGAATAGGGTCCCAAATAACGAGAGATATGTTAAAACCAGGTCCGATTACGCCTATTCCTAATCCTAAATGGAATGGAACGACGTAGGGATCCATATGTAAACATAGTATCTATTTAGATACGCTCGAATGGCCCCTTAAGAATGTATATAACCCTATTCTGGTCTGGTCGGGTATGGAATGAACTTATAATTTGTACATTGAATTTTAACACGTTGTTTGACACTTGCATTGTTGTCAAGTGTTAATTAGATTGGAAAAATGTTCGAAATTTAAACTCTCCAACAGGGTAATGTCATGTGGCAAACTGTAAACTAAAGCGTACACCATAGTTCACGTGTAGCAAGGTTCTTATTGATTGAACTTTTCAATTCGTATATTGATTTTTGACATGTGGCAACTGTTTGGAATTTAAACTGTCCAACTGGGTAATGTCATGTGGCAAAGTGTAAACTAAAGTGTAAAACGTAGTGTACATGTGGCAAGGTCCTTATAGATTGAAATTTACTATTTGCACACTGATTTTCGACATGTTTTTTGACACTTGCATTGTTGTAAGTGTCAATTGGATGGGAAAACTGTTTGGAATTTAAACTGTCCAACAAGGCAATGTCACGTGGCAAAGTGTGAACTAAAGTGTACATGTAGCAAGATTCATAGCGATTGAACTTTACTATTTGTAAACTGATTTTTGACACGTTGTTTAACACTTGCATTGTTGCCAAGGGTCAATTGTGTAGCAACCGAAAAAAAAATGTGTTTTGTTTGTTTCAAATAAAATTTTCTTATAGGACTCAAATATAATTTGGATTATATTATTTTGTCGTCACGACACTTCCTAATAGTCCAAATTAAATTTTGGTCACGAAAGTAAATTTCGCGTACTTGATTTTCTTAAATCTTACAAGGTGCTAAAATCTCTTTAGACGACAAATTTTATTTGTTACTTTGTTTTGACGACACACATTTTATTGTATATCTATTAAGTCTTTGAAAGTTAGATTAGAAAAACCTATTGTATAGTACATTAACCATCCCAACTTACCTTAATATTTAAACTCCATTTTTTTTATTAATAAAAAAAATACAAATAAATAAATAAGAAGAAAACTACCAGTTTGTTTTTAAACTACCATTTGGTTAGTGGGATGATAACCTACACGTCCCTATCCATATCCATTTGGAAGTTAACATTTTAAAATTTCAACCACCCCCATTTCCTCAAATGTAACCTCCAATTTTAAATACAACTCCCACCACCATTGCAATTGAAAATTTGTAACTCCCATTTTATAATTCTACACGGCCACTCTCTCTCCCCCTATTATACTTATGCATCAAATTATTTTGCCCCTTCTTCCATAGACAAAAAAAAAAAAAAGAACTTTGAATCTAAAAATTTCTAAAGAAAAGGGCAAGACATACGCTGCATTTTATTCTTTGGACACGAAAGGATATTTCAAATTCCAAGCATTAAGGTAGGGGTGTTTCGGCATTTATGTAAGTGATGTAAGATTTATATATTTTCGTTTGCATTAAATGTGTTATTTTGTTGCTCATGATGGAATCACCGTTTGGTGGTTTAAACAAGAGATGAAGAGATGATTATGACAAATGAAATGGGGTTATCAAAACCTAAGAGTAAGCGGACTGACTGATCACCAATTCGCTTGAAATTGACGGTGACACAATTGACCAAAGTTTGCATTTCTGAAAATATATATTTTTGCCGTTTACTTAAATGTTTCCTACTGAGTATTATTAATAGTACTCACCCCTTCTAAAAATTTTATAGGTTAAGATCGAGGCATGGTAGTGGTTGGCGTGGTGGCAAGTGTTCGGCGATCTAAAATGCTATCACTTCATAGTAAAGATTTCCATTTTGCAAATACTTTATGGATCTTAGATGAACTTTTAGAAATGCTTTTAATGTTTATTTTGTTCCATTTTTAGACAGTGCATGTTAACAAGAATTTAAAAGTGTTGGATTGATTTGTATGAAGTTTTATTTTATGCTGGGTGGAAATTTCAGTTTCTGTCCATCTAGTTGAAAATATCATAACTTGGGCTACAGTGCATATTTAAAAGTGAAATTAGATGAGTTTGAAATATCCATGAATCTTCTAATCGTAGCCTTTGGAATTTTCTTAAAATATTATCTAGAGAAAAAGTTATGCTCATTTTAGTAAACTGCGTCATTACAAATCCGAGTTTTCTGTCCAGCCTTTTAGAGCAACATTTTCTTGCTTCAAACGTTATCTTCGAGACCCCAAATTTTTATATGTGGTACATATATGAATGATTTAGTCCCTGTAAAAATTTCATAAATTTTAATGGATATTTGCTAGGCCAAAGATATTTTTCTTCTGCTGTCGTTAAATCCGTAACTATCGATTTGTCTTCAAATCTTTTACAAAATAAAATTTTGCTACATTTGCCTAAGTTATATAGATAACTACCTTCCATTATATTTTTATATATTAAAAAAAATTGAATTTATAAAATACTTTGGCTAGCATCAAAGGGGTCGAACCAAAGAAAGAAACGAATATTATTTTAAAGCTTTGATTTTCGAGAATTCGGGGGGTTACAAATTGGATGGGAAAACTGTTTGAAATTTAAACTGTCAAACAGAGTAATGTCACGTGGCAAAGTGTAAACTGAATTGTACAGCATAGTGCACATGTAGCAAAGCCCTACCACTTGAACTTTACTATTTGCACACCGAATTTTGACACTTGCATTGTTGTCAACTGTCAATTGGATGGGAAAACTATTTGAAATTTAAGCCGTCCAATAGGGTAATGTCACGTGGTAAAGTGTAAAATAAAATGTAGACCATAGTGTACAGGTAGCAAGGTTCTTACCAATTGAACTTTGCTATTTGTACATTGATTTTTGACATGTTGTTTTGACACTTACATTGTTGTCAAGTGTCAATTGGGTGGAAAAATTGTTTGAAATTTATACTGTACAACAGGGTAATGTCACGTGGCAAAGTGTAAACTAAATTGTACACCATAGTGTACATGTGGCAAGGTCCTTAAGGATTGAACATTGCTATTTGAACACAGATTTTCGACACGTTGTTTGACAGTTGCATTGTTGTCAAGTGTCTATTGGATTGGAAAACTATTTGAAATTCAAACTGTCAAATAGGGTAATAACACATGGAATATTGTAAACTAAAATGTACACCATAGTGTACATGTCGCAAGGTTCTTACCGATTGAAATTTGCTATCTGTACACTGATTTTTGAAACGCAGTTTTGACACTTGCATTGTTGTCAAGTGTCAATTCAATGAGAAAACTATTTGAAATTTTAACTGTCCAACAGGGTAATGTCTCGTGGCAAAGTGTAAACTAAAATGTACGTCACAGTGTACATGTTGCAAGGTCCTTACTGATTGAACTTTGCTATTTGTAAACTGATTTTTGACACGTTGTTTGACACTTGTAATGTTGTCAAGTGTCAATTGGATCAAAAAATGTTTGAAATTTAAACTGTTCAATAGGGTAATGTCACGTGGCAAAGTGTAAACTAAAGAGTACACCATAGTGTACGTGTAGCAATATTCTTACAGATTGATCTTTGCTATTTGTACAATGATTTTTTACATGTTGTTTGACACTTGCACTGTTGTCAAGTGTCAATTGGATCAAAAAATGTTTGTAATTTAAACCATGCATCAAGGTAATATCATGTGGTAAAGTGTGAACTAAAGTGTACATGTAGCAAGGTTCATAACGATTGAGCTTTACTATTTCGAAACTGATTTTTTACACGTTGTTTGACACTTCCACTGTTGTCAAGTGTCAATTGGATGGGAAAACTATTTGAAATTTAAACTGCCTAACAGGGTAATGTCACGTGGCAAAGTGCAAACTAAAGTGTACACCATAGTGTACATGTTGCAAGGTCCTTACCGATTGAACTTTACTATTTGTACATTGATTTTCGACACGTTGTTTGACACTTGTATATTTGTCAAGTGTCAATTGGATGGGAAAATGGTTTGAAATTTTATTTGGACACTGATTTTTGACACGTTGTTTGACACTTGCATTGTTGTCAAGTGTCAATTGGATGGAAAAACTATTTGAACTTTAAACTATCCAATAGAGCAATGTCACGTGGGAAAATGTAAGCTAAAGTGCATGTAGCAAGGTTCTTACCGATTAAACTTTGCTATTTGTACACTGATTTTTGACACGTTGTTTAACACTTGCATTGTTGTCAAGTGTCAATTGCATGGAAAACTGTTCGAAATTTAAACTGTCCAATAGGTTAATATCACGTGGCAAAGTGTAAATTAAAGTGTACACCATAGTGTACAAGTAGTAAGGTCCTTACCAATTGAACTTTGCTACTTGTAAACTGATTTTTGATACGTTGTTTGACACTTGCATTGTTTTTAAGTGTCGATTTGATGGAAAAAATGATTGAGATTTACACTGTCTAACAGGGTAATGTCACGTGGCTATGTGTAAACTATAGCGTACACCATAGTGTACATGTAACCAGGTTCTTATCGATTGAACTTTGTGATTTGTACACTAATTTTTGACGCGTTGTTTGACACTTGCATTATTGTCAAGTGTCAATTGGATGGGAAAACAGTTCGAGATTTAAATTGTCAAATAGGGTAATGACACGTGCCAAAGTGTAAACTAAAGTGTACACCATAATGTATATGTAGCAAGGTTCTTACCGATTTAACTTTTCCATTTGTACAATAATATTTGACACGTTGTTTGACACTTGCATTGTTGTCAAGTATCAAATGGATGGGAAAACTATTTGAAATTTAAATTGTCCAACATGGTAATGTCATGTGGCAAAGAGTAAACTAAGCTGTACGCCATAGTGTACATGTCGCAAGGTTCTTATCGATTGAACTTTGCTGTTTGTACACTAATTTTTAACGCATTTTTTGACACTTGCATTGTTGTCAAGTGTCAATTGGATGGGAAAAAGGTTTGTAATTTGAACTGTCCAACAGGGAAACGTCACATGGTAAAGTGTAAACTAAAGTGTAACGCATAGTGTACATATAGCAATGTCCCTACCGATTGAACTTTGCTATTTGTATAGAGATTTTCAAAACATTGTTTGACACTTGCAATATTGTCAAGTGTCAATTAGATGTGAAAAATTTTCAAAATTTAATCTGTCCAACAGGGTAATGTCATGTGGCAAACTGTTAAGTAAAGCGTACACCATAGTTCACGTATAGCAAGGTTCTTATCGATTGAACTTTGCAATTTGTACACTGATTTTTGACACGTTGTTTGACACTTGTATTGTTGTCAAGTGTCAATTAGATGGGAAAACAGTTTGAAATTTAAAATGTCCAATAGGATAGTTTGAAATTCCATTGTATTTTGACGAATTGAATTTCTTTGTTCCTTAGTTTATGCACCTTTCGATCCAATATCCTAATTGGTACCTCTTCATAGGATAAGTCCTTTTGTACTTCCACGGATTGATAGTTTACTACAGATAATGCACGTATTTCTTGATCATTGATACATGGAACACGTTGTGCACTATCGATAACCTAGGTGGGAGAGCTAACCGATAGGCTACATTTTCAACCCTATCAAGTATCTTGAATGGTTCGATATAGCGGGTTCGTAGCTTTCCTTTCTTGCCAAACCTAAGTACATCTTTCATCGGTGCCACTTTCAGAAACACTTTTTCTACAACTTTGAATTCTAAATCTTTTCTCCTTGTATCCGCATAGCTCTTCTATCGATCCTGTGCTGCCTTTATCCTTGCACGGATCTTATCGATTGCCTTAATTGTCCTTTCAATTATTTTTTGTCCCAAAACTCTCTTCTCCCCAACTTCATCCCAATGAACAGGGGGCCTACATCTTCTACCATAGAGAGCTTTGTACGGTGCCATCCCGATAGTTGCTTGGAAGCTGTTATTATATGTGAATTCTACTAGGGGTATGTATGACTCCCAACTACCCTCTAGATCCAAAACACATGCTCTCAGCATGTGTTCCAAAGTTTGGATGGTCCTTTCAGATTGACCATCGGACTGAGGGTGATATGTTGTACTAAAGTTCAGCTTTGTTCCCATAGCTCCTTGTAGACTTTTCCAAAATTTGGACGTGAACTTTGGGTCTCTATCAGACACAATGGACACAGGTACGCTGTGTAATCTCACAACCTCCTTAATGTACAACTCTACCAATTGGTCTAAACTGAATGTCATTTACACTGGAAGAAAATGAGCTGACTTTGTTAATTGATCCACTATTACCCACACAGCGTTGTTTCCTCTACTTCGGGAATCTAACCACAAAGTCCATTGTGATATTTTCCCATTTCCATTCGGGTATGTCCAGTGGATTTAACAATCTAGCCGGTCATTGGTGTTCTGCCTTAACCTGTTGACATACCATGCACTTTTCCACGTACAACCCTGTACTTCTTTTCATAATTCTCCACTAAAATGTATCTCGGAGGTCTCGATACATTTTTGTACCACCGGGATGTGCAGTGTACGGGGTGGAATGTGCCTCTTTCAATATCTCATTTCTCAAGGCTTCATCCTTAGGCATACAAATTCTCTCCTTAAACATCAGTGCCTGATCTGAAGCTATTCCAAAATCCTTTCTCTTATCAACACCAATTTCATTCTTGATCTTCAAAACGAATGGGTCATTACCTTGTGTCTCTATAATTCGATCTCTAAGAGTAGGTCAAATTATCAAAGCTGTTAGACAAACAGTGACTTGTCCTAGTTTGGTAACAACTTCGATCTGCAACTTTTCCAAGTCCTTGACTAACTCCATTTGAAAAGTGGGTAGTGACGCCAACTGTCCCATTGATTTTCTACTTAAGGCATCGGCCACAACATTAGCCTTACCTGGAAGGTAATGGATAGTGCAATTGTAATCATTCACCAAATCCAACCATCATCTTTGTCACATATTCAATTCCTTCTGTGTGAATAAATATTTGAGACTCTTGTGATCTGTGTAGATATCACACTTCCCTCCATACAAGTAGTGTCACCATATCTTCAAGGCGTGTACTATCGCTGCAAGTTCTAAATCATGCGTCAGGTAGTTCTGCTCATGTTTCTTCAATTGTCTTGATGCATAGGCTATCACTTTTCCATTTTGCATCAACACACATCCCAATCCTTGCTTGGATGCATCACTGTATATAACAAACCCTTCCATACCCTCAGGTATTGTTAACATGGGTGCTGATATCAACCTCTATTTAAGTTCTTGGAAACTTTGTTCACATTTATCCGTCTATTGAAATTTTACTCCCTTCCTTGTAAGCTGCGTCATTGGTCCAATTATTTTGGAGAATCCTTCTATGAATCTCCGATAATATCCTACTAATCCTAGAGAGCTCGTACCTCTGTAGCATTAGTTGGTTCTTTCCAGTTGGTTACTGCTACCACTTTCGCTGGATATATCTCAATCCCTTGGGCAGTGACTATATGTCTAAGAAATCCAACTCGTTCAAGCCAGAACTCACACTTCTTGAATTTGGCATATAGCTTCTCCTTGGGTAATACCTCTAATGCTATTCTTAGGTGCTCTTCATGTTGCTCCTTACTCTTGGAATATATCAGAATGTCATCATGAAGACTATGACAAATTTATCCAAGTACTGATGAAATACACGATTCATCAGGTCCATGAACACTGTAGGTGCATTGGTTAGCCCAAACGGCATCACTGTAAACTCGTAGTGTCCATAACGAGTTCTAAAGGCTGTCTTGGGTATATCCTTTGACTTTACTTTCAATTGATGGTACCCCAATCGTAAGTCGATATTGGAAAATACCTTAGCACCTTTTAGTTGATCTAACAAATCCTCGATTCTCGAGAGTGGGTACTTATTCTTGATAGTTAATCGATTTAACTCCCTATAATCGATGCACATCCTCATGCTTCCATCCTTTTTCTTCACGAGGAGATACACTTGGCTGTATAAAGCCCATATCTAGGAGTTCTCGCAACTACTTCTTTAACTTTTGTAGTTCCTACGGGGCCATTCGGTATGGGGCTTTTAACATTGGTGCCACTTCGAGAATTAGGTCTATGGTGAATTCCACTTGCCTATCTGGTGGAATACCAGATAGATCTTCTGGAAATACATCTACAAATTCCCGTACTATTGGTACGTCTTCAACCTTTATCGTCTCCTATTTTCCTCCTGAGATGTTTACTAAATATCCTTGACATGTTTCTTTTCTCAACATCTTCTCAGCTTGTAAAGCCAATACTAATCGAATAAGGGGTTTTGTCTTCATTCCAAGGAATAAAAATAGTTGCTTTCCTTGTTTCTGAAATGATACCTCCCTTTCCTTACATCGGATGGTGGCATAATTACAACCCAACCAATCCATGCCTAGTATTACATCAAAATCCTTCATTTCTATCATGCATAGGTTCGCTTCCATTGGTTTTTCCTCAACTTCAATACTTACTAATTTGGCTATTCTATCAGTACTCAAAGGGTTGCCTGAAGGAATGCTAACCTCTAATGTACCTTCCGACTTATCACAGGTAATACTAGATTTAGCCATAAAAGTTGTCGATACAAAGGAGTGTGTGGCTCCTGAATCAAACAATACATAAGCAGGCGTATTGGCTATCAATAAAGTATCTGCTATGACGTTCGAGTTTTCCTTTGCATCTTTCTGAGTCATTGCAAAAACTCGTGCTTTCCCTTTCTGGTTCTGGTCATTGTTATCATCCTTCTTCAGGGTAAATGTGGGGCAATCCTTAAAAATATGCCTTGGCTTACCACATCTGAAACAGACGTTCTTTCCTTGCAAACACACGCCAAGATACATCTTTCCACACTTAGGACATGGCTCTATAACTGGCACAATGCTCTTGTTGGCATTGAATTCGCCATTAGCTTTCTTGTTCTGCCACTTTCCCTTTCCCTTGTTCTGGCCATTCCATTTCCTTTTACCCATACTGCCATTGTCCGGTTGATTGAACAGTTGACTAGATTGCTCAGCGCTAGTCTTTTCGTACCAAATAGCATGAGCTCTTTCCAGCATTTCACGGTATGAGGTGAAACGATGGGACATTAGTATCATGCTTATATCTGGGTTCAACCCTTGTTCAAACCTTCTGACTTTCTTATCCTCCGTATTTACCAGATGTGGAGCATACCTTGAAAGTTGGTTAAACTTCCTTTCATACTCAGTCAGGGACATAGTCCTTTGCTTGAGTTGGAGAAATTCACTTTCTTTGTGATCCCTCAAAGACTGTGGAAAGTACTTGTCCATTACTTCCTCTTTAAATTGCTCCCAAGTCAATTCCACTTGTTGCTCTGGGGTCCTCATCCTTGACATCGAGTCCCACCAGTGGCTTGCATCACTGGAGAACATAAACTCAGCACACTGGACCTTCTAGGCATCCGTACACCCTATTAATCGGAATATTCTCTTCAACTTGCGAAGCCACTCCTCGACTGTAAGTGGATCGGCTGCTCCATTGAAGATAGGGGGCTTGTGTCTTCTAAATTGCTCGACCACTGAAGCATGGGTTGGAGGAGCATTAGGAGCTAGTGGTAGGGGTTGCACCTGGTTCGAGTTTTACCTGCCAAGGTCTTTGACCAATTGGAGGAGATCTCTTATCGAGTTGGTTTGGTTTGCGTGAGCCATTTTCCTTTAGACAAAACGTATGGTTCTTATTAGTTTCATACTTCGAATTTTAACAAAGAAGATAAAGTTTTATTTCTTGACATAAAGGAAGTTGTTACAAGGATTTAAATCTAATCCCTATAAGTTCTACGGATCTTCTTTGGTGGAGCCTCATCTCTAGAGGAGTCTTCCGCCTCAGGTCTGGATTCTATGTCCATCTCAACCTGTGGCTCAGGCTCAGGATCATTCCTTCTTTAGGCTATTCTTCTTCATCAAGTTCAATTACCATCTCCGGTTGAGGTTCTAAGTTTTCCCTCCATAGGTCTACGAGTGATTGGCAATACACTTCAAACTCAAATATATTTGGGTGCTCCTCTAGCATTACATCCCTAACCGTGACTCCCATATCTCCCCATTGAGGTGGAAGGGAGTGTATGAGGTTATTTATTGCCTCAATATGCATTATCTCAATTCCAGCGTTCACCGCTATCATGCATCTCTCATAGACATCATATATATGTTCGTCAAGTGGACGGAGTAGATCAGTCACGTAATTTTCATAGGACTGAATGGCGATTCAACAGTTCAATGCTCCTCATATGCCCTAGCCATTCTACGAGCCATATCTGTTGCATTTTCACATATCATACACTTTTTTTTTACTCTTGGAAAAAATGGCTACTGTTACATAACATTCTACCTATAAATTCTAGCCCAATGCGTATCTTTTGAAAAAAAACACATCTTTCAAATCATTTCTAACTGGCATAGTATATCTTTGAAAATAAGCATAAGTTGTACCATAGCATCGCAAAGCATCATAATAGTCTTTTCATGAAAACATTAACTTTGAACATACTTGGGTCGTAGGATGAGATTGATGGATGGATGCAAGATGCCATGGAGTATCTTAGACTTTTTAATTTAAAAAAAAAAAAACATACTTGGTCTACAGAACTGGCTAAACCGTGCTCTGATACCACACTGTAACGCCCCGACCCCTTGCGGACCGGAACGCTACTTACTTTACTTTCATAGGAGAATATTTTTTAGCGGAAGCTTAATTTTTACAATGATAATTTTAACAACAACCTTTCGAATACTTTAAATAAAACACTGAACAAAAAAAATGGAACATAATTTATTTGAAGAAAACATAACTTGTTCTCGCGTTCAGCGTTATTCAAATACTTTAAAGAAATAACATTGAAAACGTTCACAAAAATAAATCTAAATCACTTGTTCACCGAGTTTTCATGGGCTCGTTGTACCACTCTCCATCTTTTCCATCATCCAGGCCCAAGGTAGAATCATATCAATCTGTAGAGAAGGGGTTAAACCCATTAGTTAAAAGGAGGTACTATTAGACATGGAGGTGTATGCCGTATCGGAGGTACCATTAGACATACAAACATTAATATAAATCTTCATTTGCTAGAAACTTATAACTTAACATGAATTAACACTTTGCACCTCTACCTACCTTGATTGATGCTTTGAACCTTGTTGAAAAATGCACTCCTTTGATGTTTCAAAAAAAAATACTCCGTTGAGAATTGATGCTTGGAAAACACTTCTTGATAGCACCAAAACTTCTAGGAAAAACTAATTTTCCTCCCTTTCCTTTCTCTTTTTTCTAGACTTGAAAACTCTCTCTTTTATGCTTAGAAGCTTTTATCTTAGTGTGAAAAATGTGTATGCATTGGGGCCTATTTATAGGTGAAAATCTCACAACTTAAGGGCAAGTGAAGGGCCTAATACTCATTAATACGGGTGCCATTTATGTGGGAGTTATACGTTTAAGAAGGTGCTAGAAAATCGTGTAGGAATTTGACTTTTCATATTCCACGTACTTCGGTTGATACTGTACAGCCTTTAGTATTTCTATCATAACTTCTCCTCCCGATATCCGATTGAGGTAATTCAAAGTACGTTGGAAATCTAACTCAAAGAGCCACAACTTTTCATCAGATATCATTTTCCAAAACGAATGTTTTCTATGTCATAAATTGGTCTCAAATGAGACTAAAAATCTGAAGTATACTTTAGCCATCCAATATTCATGTCTTAGTGCCACTAAGGTGTTTAAAATTATTTGGGGGTTCTACAAGGGTAATGTCACATGAAAAAGTGTAAATTAAAGCGTACACCATAGTGTACGTGTAGCAAGGTTCTTACCGATTGAACTTTGCTATTTGTAAACTGATTTTTGACACGTTGTTTAACACTTGCATTGTTCTCAAGTGTCAATTGAATGAGAAAATTATTTGAAATTTGAACCATCCAACAAGGTAATGTCACGTGGTAAAGTGTGAACTAAAGTGTATGATGCGAACCTGATAAGCAAGGTTGTAATCGAACCCACAGGATATTGAATCGAATCCCAGGAACGCCAATATGACCAAAGTTTATGGATCTGACCCCAAAATAGTGAACCAAGCAACCCAACAAGAATGTTACTGTGAAGGACCTCTTGATCACACGATTGAAGAAATCACACCCGAATTGTGGATTTGAACCAATAAAAGATGAACCAGAAAACCCAACGGTAACGTTGACGCCAAAGACCCCTTGATTACACAATTAAATGATTCAACCCAATGTTTTGAACGCCACAAGATGTTTAAATCTTGATAAGTTCGATAAAATTGCCTATCATAGACAAAGTTTTGAAGCAACACTTCGAAGAGGAAAAACTCTCATTAATTCATAATCAAACTTGGTTCAATTGAAGAATAAAGCCTATTTATACTAAAACCCTAAAATAATTAAAAGGAATAAAAATATTAAAATCCTAGTTTAAAAAGGAAATAAAATACTAAATTATGGATTAAAATAATAGAATCCTAATTTAAAAGTGAGACAAATACTAAGGGATTAGAAAATTGTTGGCCATTATGGAATGTTATCACAATTTGGTAACTTGCGTTATGCTGGAAGATTCTGCCAGAAATTGGAACCTGCCTCGTCAACATACAATGCGGCCGCATCGTTAGAATCATTGTGGTCGCATGGTAGAATGAAATGGCCCAGAAAATTTCCTGCCATATGCTGTGCGGTCGCATGGTCGACCGCATAGAAATTCGACTGGCTTCTTTTGCTGCCTCCATTTTTTGCTGCTCGACATGAGTTGTTTCAGATTAGCTTGGCCTTCAACTGACTTCTACTCCTTACTCATTCGAGACGTTTTCAAGATCACATCATCCCCTCTCTCTTCGAAAGGATTCGACCTCGAATCCAAACCTTGATCAACCAAATTATAGCCTTTGCTTCCAATTAATGCAATGACGTGAAATGGCCCACCGCCTCTAGGTTGAAACTTGGACCGCTTTTGAATTCTTGTCCTCTTGTATATAAAAACCCAATCTCCTTCCTAAAGATTGAAGTGTACCCATCTCAATGGCTTCCTCTTGCAAGTATATGATGATCCAAAAATAATTTTAGTTGATAGATCACCGTGCATTTTCCATGTCCGCTTTTGCCTAGGCAATTTTAGCAATGACACTTCAAATGGACACATATTTCCGAGCATATGAATATTGTATTTTAGCTCCTTGCCATTCAATCTAATGCAAATAAATTCATTCCATGGCAACTTCTTTACCTCTTTGGGGATCATAAATTCAACCAACGGCAAATAAGAGAAATCCAAACCAAGATGTTGTTGTTGAGTGTTATCCACCAATTGATTATCAATGCTCGGGTTGTAAGGAATCCCAATTAGCTCATCTTCAAGGACTAAGTCTCCGATAACCTGCAAAAAAGGAGTATCCAAAATAGGGAGGGAATTATTAGTTATCACCGACTCCCCTTCAATTCCACTCTCCTTTTCATTTAAGCTCACTTCCATCACTTTTTTCCCTTCCAAAGACTCTACTCCATTTTCCACTTGTAGCTCCATTTCCATTTAACCATTTCGCCCTTTTCACTATCGATTTCCCTTTCACTTTCTTGAGGCTCTTCTCTCTTTTTCTCACAAACGACCACCTCACTATTTTCTCTAGAGCTCTCTTTTTGTGGAAAATTTGTCTCGCCCTTTTCTTCCAATCTCCTCTCATTCTCACCTTTTACTTTAAGTTGATCCTCATATGCCTGTTGCGATGTTAATGATGTAAGAATAATAGATTTCCCATCCCTAGTAAAGCTATAGCGATTTTTTGATGCCATCATAATTTGCCTTCCTATCACACTTCCATCACCTTCCCAACAACATGTGACAAGTATGCATAGGAACTACATCACACAATACTACATCATGGTACCTCCCAAGTGACAAACTTATCAACACTTGTCTACACACCCTAACATATCCACACTCATCTATCCACTTCAATTTATAAGGATTAGGATGTGTCGTCATATTCAAACCTAATTTCTCCACAATCGAAGGGCTAACAAAATTAGTGCAACAACCTTCATCAATAATTATACATACCTTGTCTTCGACGTAGCATCTAGTTTGAAAAATCTTTTCCCGTGGTTGCCTCGTATCATCCACTCGATTTGGTATACTGATAGAATACATCACAACATCAACCCTCACACACCTTCTAGGCTCCTTCCTATTCCGTCTCCGCACATTAGACTCCTCAACATATTGATCTCCATAAATACCTTTCAATTTTGCATCAATCATGTCTATCCTATTTTCCATCTCCCCTATAATCATCTCAAATCGCCTAAACATCTTCTCTGACATTTTATCCCTCAATTTATTTTCTGTCTCACAAATTTTTCACTTTGGAATCACACAAATTTTAGGTTTTTACCCTCTAATAAGCTCACAACTCTACCTTTACCGCTCAAACTTCCTCCAAAGTGCTTCAAGAACAATAAAAAACTCAACCAGGAATTATTCTCGTAGAATTCAAACCTAGTGACATTTTTTTTTACCTTAAAGACCCAAGATAATTTAGGGATAAATATATTTTTTTTAAATCTGGATGAACAGTACCGAAATGAACAGTAATTTTTTAAAATTTGACGTGAACAGTGTACGGATGTGAACAATAAAAATAATAATTTTTTTACACTCATGGGATAGGAAAATCAAAGACAAAATTGGCACAAAAAACGAAAGTGGATTTGGACACAAATTGAATCCAAAAACAACTTTTGAACTTTTTTGAAATTTTTTTTTTGGATCAAAGACTCAAAACTATTAACTGACTCAAAGAATGCAGAAAACAAAGAACAAAGACTCAAACAAAAATAAAAAGGATATAACCTTAATTTGTTGGAGCCCAAGCTCTGATACCAAATGATGCGAATCCGATCAGCAAGGTTGCAATCGAACCCATAGGATATTGAATCGGATCCTAAGACCGTCAATATGACCAAAGTTCATGGATTTGACCCCAAAATAGTGAACCAAGCAACCCAACAAGAATGTTATTGTGAAGGACCTCTTGATCACACGATTGAAGAAATCACACTGAGATTGTGGATTTGAACCAATAAAAGATGAACCAAAAACGGTAACATTGACACGAAAGATCCCTTGATTACACAATTCAATGATTCATCCCAATGTTTTGAACGCCACAAGATTTTTAAATCTTGATAAGTTCGATAAAATTGCCCATCATAGACAAAGTTTTGAAGCAACGCTTCGAAGAGGAAAATATCTCATTAATTCATAATCAAACTTGGTTCAAATGAGGAATAAATCCTATTTATACTAAAACCCTAAAATAATTAAAAGGAATAAAAATATTAAAATCCTAATTTAAAAAGGAAATAAAATACTAAATCATGGATTAAAATAATAGAATCCTAATTTAAAAGTGAGACAAATACTAAGGGATTAGAAAACTGTCGGCCATTATGGAATGTTATCACAATTTGGTAACTTGCATGATGCCGAAAGATTTTGCCAGAAATTGGAACCTGCCTTGTCAACATATGGTGCGATCGCATCATCAGAATCATTGCGGTCGCATGGTAGAATGAAATGGCCCAGAAAATTTCCTACCATATGCTGTGCGGTCGCATGGTGCGACCGCATAGAAATTCGGCTGGCTTCTTTTACTGCCTCCATTTTTTGCTGCTCGATGTGAGTTGTTTTAGATTAACTTGGCCTTCAACTGACTTCAATTCCTTGCTCGTTTGAGACATTTTTAGGATCAAATCAGTGTACAAGTAGCAAAGTTCATACCGATTGAACTTTGCTATTTGTAAACTGAATTTGGACACGTTGTTTGACACTTGCATTGCTGTCAAGTGTCAATTGGATGGGAAAACTCTTTGAAATTTAAACTATCCAACAGGGTAATGTCGCATGGCAAAGTGCATACTAAAGGATACACCATAGTGTACATGTAATAAGGTCCTTACCGATTGAACTTTACTATTTTTACATTGATTTACGACACGTTGCTTGACACTTGTATTGTCGTCAAGTGCCAATTTGATGGGAAAATGGTTTGAAATTTAAACTGTCCAATAGGGTAATGTCACATGACAAAGTGTAATCTAAAGCGTACACCATAGTGTACATGTGGCAAGGTCCTTACCAATTGAACTTTGCAATTTTTAAACTGATTTTTGACATGTTGTTTGACACTTGCATTGTTGTCAAGTGTCAATTGAATGGAAAAACTATTTGAAATTTAAACTATCCAATAAAGTAATGAAGTGCACACCATAGTGTACATGTCCCAAGGTTCTTACCGATTGAACTTTGCTATTTTTACGCTTATTTTTGACACGTTATTTGACACTTACATTGTTGTCAAGTGTTAATTAGATGGGAAAAATGTTTGATATTTTAACTGTCCAACAGGGTAATGTCACATGGCAAATTGTAAACTAAAGTATACACCATAGTGTATATGTAGCAAGGTTCTTATCGATTGAACTTGGCAATTTGTACACTGATATTTGACATGTTGTTTGACACTTGCATTGTTATCAAGTGTCAATTGGATGGGAAAAATGTTTGAAATTTAAACCATACAACAAGGTAATGTCACGTGGTAAAGTGTGAACTAAAGTGTACATGTAGCAAGGTTCATACCGATTGAACTTTGCTATTCGTAAATTGATTTTGCACACATCGTTTGACACTTGCATTGTTGTCAAGTTTCAATGGGATGGGAAAATTTTTTGAAATTTAAACTATCCAATAGGGTAATGTCGCGTGGTAAAGCATAAATTAAAGTGTACACCATAGTGTACATGTAGCAAAATCTTTACCGATTGAACTTTACTATTTGTACACTGATTTTCGACTCGTTGTTTGACACTTACATTGTTTTCAAGTGTCAATTGGATGGGATAACTATTTGAAATTTAAACTGTCCAACAGGGTAATGTCATGTGGCAAAGTGTTAACTAAAGTGTTCACCATAGTGTTCTTGTACCAAGGTTCTTACCGATTGAACTTTGCTACTTGTACACTGATTTTTGACACGTTGTTTAACACTAACATTGTTGTCAAGTGTCAATTGGATCAAAAAACTATTTGAAATTTAGACCTTCCAACAAGATAATGTCACGTGGTAAAGTGTGAACTAAAGTGTACATGTAGCAAGGTTCATACCGATTGAACTTTGCCATTTTTAAACTGATTTTGGACACGTTGTTTGACACTTGCTTTGTTGTCAAGTGTCAATGGGATGGGAAAACTGTTTGAAATTTAAACTATCCAATAGGGTAATGTCGTGTGGTAAAGTGTAAACTAAAGTGTACATGTAGCAAGGTCCTCACCAACTAAACTTTGCTATTTGTACACTGATTTTTGACTTGTTGTTTAACACTTACATTGTTGTCAAGTGTCACTTAGATTGGATAACTATTTGAAATTTAAGCTGTCAAACAGTGTAATGTCATGTTGCAAAGTGTAAATTAAAGTGTACACCATAGTATACATGTACCAAGGTTCTTACCGATTGAATTTTGCTACTTGTACACTAATTTTTGACATGTTGTTTGACACTTGCATTGTTGTCGAGTGTCAATTGGATGGGAAAATTGTTTGAAATTTAAACCGTCCAACAAGGTAATGTCACATGGTAAAGTGTGAACTAAAGCGTACACTATAGTATAAGTGTAGCAAGGTTCTTATCGATTGAACTTTGCTATTTGTACGTTGATTTTGACACATTATTTTACACTTGTATTGTTGTCAGTGTCAATTGGATGGGAAAACTATTTGAAATTTGAACTGTCCAATAGGGTAATGACATGTGGCAAAGTGTAAACTAAAGTTTACACCATAGTGTGCACGTGACAAGGTCCTTATCGATTGAACTTTACTATTTGTACACTGATCTTTGACATGTTATTTGACTCTTGCATTGTTGTCAAGTGTCAATTGGATTGGATAACTGTCTAAAATTTAAACTGTCCAACGGGTAATGTCACATGGCAAAGTGTAAACTCAAGTGTACACCATAGTGTACATGTACCAAGGTCCTTAAGGATTGAACTTGGTTATCTGTACACAGATTTTTGGCGCGTTGTTTGACACTTTCATTGTTGTTAAGTGTCTATTGGATGGGGAAACTATTTGAAATTTAAACTGTCAAACTGGATAATGAAACGTGGTAAAGTGTAAACTAAAGTGTACACCATAATGTATATGTACCAAGGTCCTTAAGGATTGAAGTTGGCTATTTGTACACTGATTTTTGACACATTGTTTGACACTTGCATTGTTGTCAAGTATCAATTGGATGGGAAAACTATTTAAAATTTAAACTATTCAAAATGGTAATGTCACGTGGCAAAGAGTAAACTAATGTTTACACCATAGTGTACATGTGGCAAGGTCCTTATGAATTGAACTTTTCTATTTATACACTAATTTTTGACACGTTGTTTGACACTTACATTGTTGTCAAGTGTCAATTCGATGGGAAAACTATTTAAAATTTAAACTGTTCAAGAGGGTAATGACAGGTGGTAAAGTGTAAACTAAAGTGTACATCATAGTGTACATGTCACAAGGTTCTTACCGATTAACCTTTGCTATTTGTACACTGATATTTGACTCATTGTTTGACACTTACCTTGTTGTCAAGTGTGAATTGGATGGAAAAAGTGTTTGAAATTTAAATTGCCTAATAGGGTAATGTCACATGGCAAACTGTAAACTAAAGCGTATACCATAGTGTTCGTGTAGCAAGGTTCTTATTGATTGAACTTTGCAAATTGTCCCCTAATTTTTGACACATTGTTTGTCACTTGCATTATTGTCAGGTGTCAATTGGATGGGAAAAATGTTTGAAATTTAATCTTTCCAACAGGGTAATGTCACGTGGCAAAGTGTAAACTAAAGAGTACACCGTAGTGTACGTGTAGCAAGGTTCTCACCGATTGAACTTTGCTAATTGTACACTAATTTTTGACACGTTGTTTGACACTTGCATTGTTGTCAAGTGTCAATTAGATGGGAAAACTTTTTAAAATTTAAACTATCCAACAGGGTAATGTCGCCTCGCAAAATGTAAACTAAAGTGCACACCATGATGTACATGTAGCAAGGTTCATACCGATTGAACTTTTCTATTTGTAAACTGAGTTCGGACATGTTGTTTGACACTTGCATTATTGTCAGGTATCAATTAGATGGGAAAATTGCTTGAAATTTAAACTGTCCAACAGGGTAATGTCACGTGGCAAAGTGTAAATTAAAGCGTACACCATAGTGAACGTGTAGCAAGGTTCTTATCGATTGAACTTTGCAATTTGTAAACGAATTTTCGACACATTGTTTGACACTTCATTGTTGTCAAGTCTCATTTGGATGGGAAAACTATTTGAAATTTAAACTGTCCAACAGGAAAATCTCTCGTGGCAAAGTGTAAACTAAATTGTACACTATAGTGAACGTGTAGCAATGTTCTTATCAATTGAACTTTGCAATTTGTACACTGATTTTTGACATGCTGTTTGACACTTGCATTGTTGTCAAGTGTCAATCAGATGGAAAAACTATTTGAAATTTAAACTGCCAAACCGAGTAATGTCACGTGGTAAAGTGTAAACTAAAGTGTACACCATAGTGTACTTGTACCAAGGTTCTTATCTATTGAACTTTACTAATTGTACACTGATTTTGGACACATTGTTTGACACTTGCGTTGTTGTAAGGTGTCAATTGGATGGGAAAACTATTTGAAGTTTAAATTGTCCAACAGAGTAATGTCATGTGGCAAAGTGTAAACTAAAGCGTACACCATAGTGAATGTGTAGCAAGGTTCTTATCGATTGAACTTTGCAACTTGTAAACTGATTTTCGACACGTTGTTTAACACTTGTATTGTTGTTAAGTGTCAGTTGAATGGGAAAAATATTTGAAATTTAAACTGTCCAACAGGGTAATCTCACTTGGCAAAGTGTAAACTAAAATTTACACCATGGTGAACGTGTAGCAAGGTTCTTAGAGATTGAACTTTGTAATTTGTACATTGATTTTTGACACGTTGTTTGACATTTGTATTGTTGTCAAGTGTCAATTGGATGGAAAAACTGTTTGAAATTTAAACTGCCCAATCGGTAATGTCACATGGTAAAGTGTAAACTCAAGTGTACACTATAGTGTATTGGTACCAAGGTTCTTAACTATTGAACTTTGCTACTTGTACACTGATTTTTGACACGACATTTGACACTTGTATAGTTGTCAAGTGTCAATTGGATGGGAAAACTGTTTGAAATTTAAACTGTCCAACAAGGTAATGTCACGTGGTAAAGTGTGAAGTAAAGTGTGCATGTAGCAAAGTTCATGCCGATTGAACTTTGCTATTTGTAAACTAATTTTGGACATGCTATTTGACACTTGCAATGTTGTCAAGTGTCAATGGGATGGGAAAACTATTTGAAATTTAAACTATCCAACAGGTTAATGTCGTGTGGCAAAGTGTAAACTAAAGTGTACATGTAGCAAGGTCTTTACTAATTGAACTTTGCTATTTGTACACTGATTCTTGACTCGTTGTTTGACACTTGCATTGTTGTCAAGTGCCAATTGGATGGGATAACTGTTTGAAATTTAAACTGTCCAACAGGGTAATGTCACGTGGCAAAGTGTAAACTAAAGTGTACATCATAGTGTACATGTAGCGAGATCCTTACGTACACTGATTTTTGACACGTTGTTTGACACTTGCATTATTGTCAAGTGTCAATTGGATGGGATAACTATTTGAAATTTAAACTGTCCAACAGGGTAATGTCACGTGGCAAAGTGTAAACTAAAGTGTACATCATAGTGTACATGTACCGAGGTTCTTACCAATTGAACTTTGCTACTTGTACACTGATTTTTGACACGTTGTTTGAATCTTGCATTGTTGTCAAGTGTCAATTGGATGGGATAACTATTTGAAATTTAAACTGTCCAACAGCGTAATGTCACGTGGTAAAGTGTAAACTAAAGTGTACATCATAGTGTACATGTACCAAGGTTCTTATCGATTGAACTTTGCTACTTGTATACTTATTTTTGACACGTTGTTTGACACTTGCATTGTTGTCAAGTGTCAATGGGATCGGAAAACTATTTGAAATTTAAACCGTCCAACTAGGTAATGTCACGTGGTAAAGTATAAACTAAAGTGTACATGTAGCGAGGTTCATACCGATTGAACTTTTCTATTTGTTGGCTAATTTTGGACACGTTGTTTGACACTTGCATTTTGTCAAGTGTCAATTGAATGGAAAAACTGTTTGAAATTTAAACTATCCAACAGGTTAATCTCACATGGCAAAGTGCAAACTAAAAGGTACACCATAGTGTATATTTAGCAAGGTCCTTACTGATTGAACTTTACCATCTGTACATTGATTTTCGACATCGTTTGATGCTTGTATTGTTGTCAAGTGTCAATTTGATTGGAAAATGGTTTGAAATTTAAACTGTCCAACTTGGAAATGTTACATGGCAAAGTGTAAACTAAAGTGTACAACATAGTGTATATGTGGCAAGGTCTTTACCAATTGAATTTTGCTATTTATGCATTGATTTTCAACACGTTGTTTGGCACTTTCATTGTTGTCAAGTGTCAATTGGATGGAAAAATGGTTTGAAATTTAAACTGTCCAATAGAGTAATGTCACGTGGCAAAATGTAAACTAAAGTGTACACCATTGTGTACATGTCGCAAGGTTCTTACCGATTGAACTTTGCAATTTGTACATTACTTTTTGACACGTTGTTCAACACTTGCATTGTTGTCTAGGGTCAATTGGATGGGAAAACTATTTGATATTTAAAATGTCCAACAGGGTAATGACACATGGCCAAGTGTAAACTAAAGTGTACACCATAGTGTTCATGTCGCAAGGTTCTTATCGATTGAACTTTGCTATTTGTACATTGATTTTGGACACGTTGTTTGACACTTGCATTGTTGTCAATTGTCAATTGGATGGAAAATTGTTCGAGATTTAAACTGTCCAGCAGGGTAATATCACGTGGCAAAGTGTAAACTAACGTGTACACCATAGTGTACATGTAGCAAGGTTCTTATTGATTGAACTTTGCTATTTGTACGCGGATTTTTGACACATTGTTTGACACATGCATTGTTGTCAAGTGTCAATTGAATGGGAAAACTGTTTGAAATTTAAACTGTCCAACTGGGGGAATGTCACGTGGTAAAGTGTAAACTAAAGTGTACATGTAGCAAGGTTCATACCGATTGAACTTTGCTATTTGTACACTAATTTTTGACACGTTCTTTAACACTTGCATTATTGTTAAGTGTCAATTGGATGGTAAAACTGTTTGAAATTTAAACTGTCCTACAGGGCAAACTCATGTGACAAAGTGTAAACTAAAGTGTACAAGATAGTGTACATGTACCAAGGTCCTTACCGAATTAACTTTACTATCTGAACATTGATTTTTGACACGTTGTTTGACACTTGTATTACTGTCAAATTTCAATTGGATTGGCAAATGGTTTGAAATTTAAACTGTCCAACATGGTAATGTCACGTGGCAAAGTGTAAACGAAAGTGTACACCATAGTGTACATGTAGCGAGATCCTTACCGATTGAACTTTACTATTTGTGCACTGATTTTCGACAC
Source organism: Olea europaea var. sylvestris (assembly GCF_002742605.1). Classification (NCBI taxonomy): domain Eukaryota; kingdom Viridiplantae; phylum Streptophyta; class Magnoliopsida; order Lamiales; family Oleaceae; genus Olea; species Olea europaea. Next base: position 24,523,522 of record NC_036239.1, read on the forward strand.
GTTGTTTGACACTTGCATTGTTGTCAAGTGTCAATTGGATGGAAAAATGGTTTGAAATTTAAACTGTCCAATAGAATAATGTCACATGGCAAAGTGTAAACTAAAGTGTACATCATAGTGTACATGTAGCAAGGTTCCTACCGATTCAACTTTGCAATTTGTTCATTGATTTTTGACACGTTGTTCGACACTTGCATTGTTATCTAGGGTCAATTGGATGGGAAAACTATTTGAAATTTAAACTGTCCAACAGGGTAATGACACATGACCAAGTGTAAACTAAAATGTACACCATAGTGTACATGTCGCAAGGTTCTTATCGATTGAACTTTAATATTTGTACACTGATTTTGGAAACGTTGTTGGACAATTGCATTGTTGTCAATCGGATGGAAAACTGTTCGAAATTTAAACTGTCCAGCAGGGTAATGTCACATGGCAAAGTGTAAACTAACGTGTACATCATAGTATACATGTAGCAACTACCAATTGAACTTTGCTATTTGTACACTGATTTTTGACACGTTGTTTAACACTTGTGTTATTATCAAGAGTCAATTTGATGAAAAAATTGTTTGAAATTTAAACTGTCCAATAAGGTAATGTCACGTGGCAAAGTGTAAACTAAAGTGTACACCATAGAATACATGTTGCAAGGTTCTTATCGATTGAATTTTGCTATTTGTACACTGATTTTTGAAATTTTTTTTACACTAGTATTTTTGTCAAGTGTCATTTAAATGAGAAAACCATTTGAAATTAAAACTGTCCAATAGGATAATGACTGGTGGCAAAATGTAAACTAAAGTATAAACCATAGTGTACACGTCGCAAGGTTTATATCGATTGAACTTTGCTATTTGTACACTGATTTTTGACACGTTTGACACTTGCATTGTTGTCATGTGTCAATTGGATGGAAAAACTATTTGGAATTTAAACTGTCCGACAGGGTAATGTCACGTGAGAAAGTGTAAACTAAAGTGCACATCATAGTCTACATGTAGCAAGGTTCTTAATGATTGAACTTTGCTTTTTATACACTGATTTTTGACTCGTTTAACACTTGCATTGTTGTCAAGTGTCAATTGGATGGAAAAAGTGTTTGAAATTCAAATTGTCCAGTAGGGTAATGTCACATGGCAAAGTATAGACTAAAGTGTGTACACCATAGTGTACATGTCGCAAGGTTCTTACCGATTGAATTTTACTGTATTTACACTTATTTTTGACACGTTTTTTTGGCATTTGAATTATTGTCATGTGTCAATTGGATGGAAAAACTATTTGAAATTTAAACCATCAAACAAGGTAATGTCACGTGAGAAAATGTAAACTAAAGTGTACACCATAGTATACTTGTAGCAAGGTTCTTAACGATTGAACTTTACTATTTGTACCCTGATTTTTGACTCATTTAACACTTGCATTGTTGTCAAATGTCAATTGGATGGAAAAACTGTTTAAAATTTAAACTGTGCAACAGGGTAATGTCCCATGGCAAAGTATAAACTAAAGTGTCCACCATAGTATACATGTTGCAAGGTTCATACCAATTGAACTTTCCTATTTGTAGACGGATTTTTGACATATTGTTTGACACTTACATTGTTGTCAACTGTCAATTGGAAGGAAAAATGGTTTGAAATTTAAACTGTCCAACAGGGTACTGTCATGTGCAAAGTGTAAATTAAAGTGTGCACCATAGTGTACATGTAGAAAGGTTCTTACCGGTTGAACTTTGCTATTTGTACATTGATTTTTGACACGTTGTTTGACACTTGCATTGTTGTCAAGTGTCAATTGGATGGGAAAATTGTTTGAAATTTAAAATTTCCAACAATGCAACGTCTCGTGACAAAGTTTAAACTAAAGTATGCACAATAGTGTACATGTAGAAAGGTCCGTGACGATTGAACTTTTCTATTTGTACACAGATTTTTGACATGTTGTTCGACACTTACATTGTTGTCAAGCATCAATTTGATGGTAAAACTATTTGAAATTTAAACTGTCCAACAAGGTAATGTCACATGGCAAAGTGTAAACTAAAGTGTACACAATAGTGTACATGTCGCAAGGTTCTAACCGATTGAACTTTGTCATTTGTACACTAATTTTTGACATGTTGTATGACACTTGCTTTGTTGTCAAGTGTCAATTGGATGGAAAAATTGTTTGAAATTTAAACTGTCCAACAGGGTAATGTCACGTGGCAAAATATAAGCTAAAGTACACACCGTAGTGTACATGTAGCAATGTCCTTGCCAATTGAACGTTGCTAATTGTACACTGACTATCGACACGTTGTTTGACACTTACATTGTTGTCAAGTGTCAATTGGATGGGAAAACTATTTGAAATTTAAATTGTCCAATAGGGTAATGTCACGTGGCAAAGTGTAAACGAAAGTGTACACCGTAGTGTACATGCAGCAAGGTCCTTGCCGTTTGAACTTTGCTACTTGTACACTAATTATCGACACGTTTGTTGACACTTACATTGTTGTCAAGTGCCAATTAGATGAGAAAATTGTTTGAAATTTAAACTGTCCAACAGGGTAAGGTTACGTGGCGAAGTACAAACTAAAGTGTACACCATCGTGTATATGAAGCAAGGTTTTTACCGATTGAAGTATGCAATTTGTACACTGATTTTTGACACGTTGTTTGACACCTGCTTTGTTGTCAAGTGTTAATTGGATGGAAAAAATGTTTGAAATTTAAGTTGTCCAATAGGGTAATGACACATGGCAGAGTGTAAACTAAAGTGTTCACCTAGTGTACATGTTGCAAGTTTCTTATCGATTGAAATTTACTATTTGTACACTGATTTTTGACATGTTGCTTGACACTTGTATTGTTGCCAAGTGTCAATTGGATGGGAAATTGTTTGAAATTTAAACTGTCAAATAAGGCAATGTCTCATGGGAAACTGTAAACTGAAGTGTACACCATACTGTACATGTAGCAAGGTTCTTAACAATTGAACTTTACTATTTGTACAGTAATTTTGAACACATTGTTTGACACTTGCATTGTTGTCAAGTATCAATTGGATGGAAAAACTTTTTGATATTTAAACTGTCCAACAGGATAATATCACCTGGCAAATTATAAACAAAAGTGTACACCATAGTGTACATGTTGCAAAAGTTCTTACCGATTGAACATTGCTAGTTGTACACTGATTTTGGACACGTTGTTCGACACTTGCATTGTTGTCAAGTGTCAAAAGCATGGGAAAATTGTTTGAAATTTAAACTATCCGACAGGGTAATGTCACGTGGTAAAGTGTAAACTAAAGTGTACACCATAGTGTACATGTAACAAGGTCCTTACCGATTGAACTTTGCTATTTTTACACTGATTTTCAACACGTTATTTGACACTTGCATTGTTGTCAAATGTCAATTGGATGGGAAGATTGTTTGAAATTTAAATTGTCCAACATGGTAATTTCATGTTGCAAAGTGTAAACTGTAGTGTACACCATAGTGTACATGTAGCATGGTTCTTAACGATTGAACTATGCTATTTGTACGCTTATTTTTGACACGTTGTTTGAAACTTGTGTTTTTGTCATGTGTCAATTGGATGGGAAAACTGTTTGAAATTTAAATTGTACAATAGGGTAACATCACGTGGCAATGTGTAAACTAAAGTGTACACCATAGTGTACATGTAGCAAGGTTCTTACTGATTGAACTTGGCTAGCTGTACAATGATTTTTGACACGTTGCTTGACACTTGCGTTGTTGTCAAGTGTCAATTGGATGGGAAAATTGTTTGAAATTAAAATTGTCCAACAGGGTAATGTCACGTGGCAAAGTATACACCATAGTGTACATGTAGCAAGATTCTTACCGATTGAACTATACTATTTGTAAGCTAATTTTTAACACATTGTTTGAAACTTGCATTTTTGTCTTGTGTCAAGTGGGTGGAAAAATTGTTTGAATTTTAAATTGTCCAACAGTGTAATATCACGTGGGAAAGTGTAAACTAAAGCGTACACCATAGTGTACATGTAACAAGGTCCTAACCGATTGAACTTTCCTATTTGTACACTGATTTTTGACACGCTTTTTGACACTTACATTGTTGTCAATTGTTAGTTGGATGGAAAAACTGTTTGAGATTTAAACTGTCCAATAGGGTAATGTCACATGGGAAAGTGTAAACTTAAGTGTACCCCATAGTGTACATGTAGCAAGGTTCTTGACGATTGAACTTTGCTATTTGTACACTGATTTTTGACACGTTGTTTTGACACTTCCATTATTGTCAAGTGTCAATTGGATGGGAAAACTATTCGATATTTAAACTGTCCAACAAGGTAATGTCATGTGGCAAAGTGTAAACTAAAGTGTACACTATAGTGTACATGTAGCAAGGTTCTTACCGATTGAACTTTGCTATTTGTACACTGATTTTTGACATGTTGTTTAACACTTGCATTGTTGTCAAGTGTCAAAAGAATGGAAAAACTATTTAAAATTTAAGCTGTTCAACAGGGTAATGTCACATGGTAAAGTGTAAACTAAAGTGCACACCGTAGTGTACGTGTAGCAAGGTCCTTACCGATTGAACTATGCTATTTGTACGCTTATTTTTGACACGTTGTTTGAAACTTGCATTTTTATCATATGTCAATTGGATGGGACAACTGTTTGAAATTTAAATTGTCCAACAGGGTAATGTCGCGTGTCAAAGTGTAAACTAAAGTGTACACCATAGTGTACATGTAGCAAGGTTCTTACCAATTGAACTTTGCTTTTTGTACATTGATTTTTAACAAGTTGTTTGACACTTGCATTGTGTCAAGTGTCAAAAGGATGGGAAAACTATTTGAAATTTAAACTGTCCAGTAGGATAGGGGGCACGTGGTAAAGTGTAAACTAAAGTATACACCATAGTATACATGTAGCAAGGTTCTTACTGCTTGAACCATGCTATTTGTATGCTACTTTTTGACACATCGTTTGTAGAATCCCAAATAATTTTAAACACCTTAGTGGCACTAAGACATAAATATTGGATGGCAAACGTATACTTTAGATTTTTAGTCTCATTTGAGACCCATTTACGACACAGAAAACATTCGATTTGGAAAATGTTATTTAAAGAAAAGTTGTAGCTCTTTGAGTTGGCTTTCCAACGCACTTTGAATTTTCTCAATCGGATATCGGGAGAAAAAGTTATGATAAAAATACTAAAAGTTGTACAGTATCAACTGAAGTACGTGGAATATGAAAAGTCAAATTCCTACACGATTTTCTAGCACCTTCTTAAACCTATAACTTCCACATAAATAGTACCCGTATTAATAAGTATTAGGCCCTTCACTTGCCCTTAAGTTGTGAGATTTTCACCTATAAATAGGCCCCAATGCATACACATTTTTCACACCAAGACAAAAGCTTCTAAGCATAAAAGAGAGTTTTCAAGTCTAGAAAAAAGAGAAAGGAGAGGGAAGAAAATTAGTTTTTCCTAGAAGTTTTGGTGCTATCAAGAAGTGTTTTCCAAGCATCAATTCTCAACGTAGTTTTTTTTGAAACATCAAAGGAGTGTATTTTTCAACAAGGTTCAAAGAATCAATCAAGGTAGGTCGAGGTGCAAAGTGTTAATTCGTGTTAAGTTATAAGTTTCTAGCAAATGAAAATTTATGTTAATATTTGTATGTTTAATGGTACCTCCAGTACGGCATACACCTCCATGTCTAATGGTACCTACGGGTACGGCGTGTACTTTCGATTGAGGCGTCGTGTTAAGTCATGACTCTACGTGTTTGGGATTTTACCTAAAATCCTACTATGAAAAGGTTTCTAAAGTTACAACTTTGAAATGTATAGCTTGATCACAAATGCACCAACGATATCTATTGAGTTTTTTAAACCCCTTCTCTATAGATTGATATGATCTACCTTGGGCTTGGATGATGGAAAAGATGGAGAGTGGTGGAACGAGCCCATGGAAAACCTGGTGAACAAGTTATATAGATTTATTTTTGCGAACGTTTTCAATGTTATTTCTTAAAAGTATTTGAATAACATTGAACGCGAGAACAAGTTGTGTTTTCTTCAAATAAATTACGTTCTGTTATTTTTTTATTCAGTGTTTTATTTAAAGTATTCGAAAGGTTATTGTTAAAATTATCATTGTAAAAATTAAGCTTCCGCTAAAACATATTCTCCTATGATTTAAACCATCGGTTAGTTAAGTAAAGTAAGTAGCGTTTTGGTCCATAAGAGGTTGGGGCGTTAATCGTTTGAAACTTGCATTGTTGTCAAGTGTTAATTGGATGGGAAAACTGTTTAAAATTTAAACTATCCAACAAGGTAATGTCACATGGGAAACTGTAAATTGAAGTGTACACCATAATGTGCATGTAGCAAGGTTCTTACCGATTGAACTTTGCTATTTGTACACTGACTTTTGACACGTTGTTTGATACTTACATTGTTGTCAAGTGTAAAAAGGATAGGAAATGTGACACCCCGAACTTAAGCTTCGAGGGTCACGTACTAAACATAATAACTTCTGCCTTTGGTACATGAAGTATTACATGTTAGAAACTTATTTTTCAATTTGGTAAAACAATTCTTATAAAATTTGATGGCTGGTAAAAGTGCATGCCAACATGAAATTATACATTACATATACGGCCTCGGCACTATCAAGGTTAGTTGGGGCAGCAAGTTTGACAATTTTTATAAAATTCATCCCAACTCCGTTTTACATGAAATTTGCGGCATTAGAAAGATAATTTCAAGTAGTTTTCTAGGTTAAAATATGAAAATTTTCCAAGATCATATGATATAGACGTTTTACTGAAAACAGTGAAGTATTACACAGGAAATCCAGATTGACCCCTTGACGTTAAAACCTTGATAACTCAGGCCATAGATATCCAAATTGAGTGATTCCTTCGGCCATATTTAGAAAACTCAAAGAGGAAAACAGAAATATTTTTAGAGTCTCAAATGGACGTTTATAGGTTTAGAAACATCATTTTGAAATTGACTCCAGATACTGTCCCGTTTCTGCCTTTTGTCCGTTGTAAGGAAAATAAACTACAAAAATGTCTCTTATCATAACATGAAAGATATAATTACAAAATTTACTATTAATACCAGATTACATCATGTCATGTACATATTTTTACATAATACCATAAGAAAAACAGATGGAAAAACAGTCATCGAACAAAATACACAAAAGAAACTTTCGGTACAAAACATCTTTGTCCTTAATCCATCATCGATTTTGTCAACTAACTTCCATCAATCCAACGATCATGGATATGAAAATTTAACATAACATACTATGAGTATAAGGAATACTCAGTAAGATACCATGCTTGGATTTTTATCATGATAATACTACACAAAAGAATGCAATCAAACCCATACTTGCACATTCCGGCTTGCCGGTGCCCTTCGGACTTGTCCTAAGGCATAAATAGATATCTAACTTTGTGGAATTGTCCACCATAATCATATTATGGTTTTTCATGCATAGTTTAAGCATAAATATTACCATGAAGATCATACCCCTTAAGCATGGAAAGTATCTTACCGTAAAACTTGAAGATCTTCGATGGAAATATGAATTGAAAGTGTTAGGCTTACTTCCCTTTCCTTTCCTTTCTTATTTTTGGTTTTGCTCTCTATTTGAGTGTATAAGTGTTTTGCAAAGTGAAGGAAATCTTTTCTCTATGGCAATGGATATGGATATATATGCATATATAAAGATAAGGATAAATGATTGATATTTTTCCTCCTTTTTCCATCTCCACCACCTCACCTCTCTTTCTTTCCATTTTTTTTCTTATTTCTACACATGTTTAGTCTATTATCTAAGTGTATGGTGATGATGGATGACAAGTGGGTTGATTATAGGGTAATAGGTGGCCATAAATCCTAGATTTACAAAGGAAGTCTCTCATCTTTTCAACTAATATAATCTAACCCCTCTAACTTTCATTATTAGCAAAGCATATCCCAAATTTAAACTTATATCCAACTTACATATTCAAAAATTGTAGATTATAAAATAATTAAATCGTTTGGTCAATTGAAGTCCTAACAAAATAATCCACTTCATTCAAATTCAAACTTGACTTAAGTTTCGACTAACTAATAATCACTTCATGCGCACACAACATTTAGCTCTTCATGCCTATATTTATTAACTACCTCTAGCATTAACCACTACAAAGGTGGTGCTCCCTTTTCTTATGGCCAAAATAATATTGAAAGTTAAATCGCTATCCTAAAGAAATTTAAACGAGCATAAAATTTCGGAGTATTACAGGAAAATTATTTGAAATTTAAATTGTCCAACAAGGTAGGGGCACGTGGCAAAGTATAAACTAAATCCTACACCATAGTGTGCATGTAGCAAGGTTCATACCGATTGAACCATGCTACTTGTATGCTTATTTTTGACACTTTTTTGGAACCTGCACTTTTTTCATGTGTCAATTGGATAGGAAAACTATTTCAAATTTAAATTGTCCAACAAGGTAATGTCACGTGGCAAAGTGTAAACTAAAGTGTATGCCATAGTGTACAGGTAGCAAGGTTCTTACCGATTGAACTTTGCAATTTGTACACTGATTTTTGACACGTTGTTTGACACTTGCATTGTTGTCAGGTATCAAAAGGATGAGAAAACTATATGAAATTTAAATTGTTCAACAAGTTAGAGGCAAGTGGCAAAGTGTAAACTAAAGTCTAGACCATAGTGTGCATGCAGCAAGATTCGTACTGATCGAACTTAGCTATTTGTTCACTGATTTGTGACACGTTGTTTGACACTTGCATTGTTGTCAAGTGTTAATTGGGTGGCAAAACAATTTGATATTTAAACTTTTCAACAGGATAATGTCATGTGGGAAACTGTAAACTGAAGTGTACACCATACTGTACATGTAGCAAAGTTCTTAACGATTGAACTATGCTATTTGTACACTTATTTTTGACACGTTGTTTGACAATTTCATTGTTGTCAAGTGTTAATTGGATGGAAAAACTGTTTGATATTTAAACTGTCCAATAGGATAATGTCACGTGGCAAATTATAAACAAAAGTGGACACCATAGTGTACATATAGCAAGGTTCTTACCGATTGAACTTTGCTATTTGTTCACTGATTTTAGACACGTTGGTCGACACTTGCATTGTTGTCAAGTGTCAAAAGAAAGGGAAAATTTTTTCAAATATAAACTTTCCAACAGGGTAATGCCACGTGGCAAAGTGTAAACTAAAGTGTATACTATAGTGTACATGTAGCAAGGTCCTTACCGATTAAATTTTGCTATTTTTACACTGATTTTCGACACGTTGTTTGACACTTGCATTGTTGTCACGTGTCAATTGGATGGGAAAATAGTTTGAAATTTAAATTGTCCAATAGGATTATGTCACATGGGAAAGTGTAAACTAAAGTGTACACCATAGCGTACGTGTAGCAAGGTTCTTACCGACTGAACGTTGCTATTTGTACGCTTATTTCTTACTCGTTCTTTATAACTTGCATTGTTGTCATGAGTCCATTGGATGGAAAATTTGTTTGAAAATTTTAATTGTCTAACAGGGTAATGTCACGTGGCAAAGTATAAACTAAAGTTTACACCATAGTGTACATGTAGCAAGGTTCTTAACTATTGAACTTTGCTATTTGTACATTAATTTTAGACACGTTCTTTAGCACTTGCATTTTCGTCAAGTGTCACTTAGATGGGAAAACTATTTGATATTTAAACTGTCCAACACGCTAATATAATGTGACAAAGTGTAAACTGAAGTGTACACCATAGTGTACATGTAGCAAGGCTCTTAACAACTGAACTATGCTATTTGTATGCATATTTTTGACACGTTGTTTGAAACTTGCATTTTTGTCATGTGTCAATAGGATGGGAAAACTGTATGAAAATTTAAATTGTCTAATAAGGTAATGTCACGTGGGAAAGTGTAAACTAAAGTGCACACCATAGTGTACATGTTGCAAGGTTCTTACCGATTGAACTTTGCTGTATTTACACTGATTTTTGACACGTTGTTTGACACTTGTATTGTTTTCATGTGTCAATTGGATGGGAAAACTATTTGAAATTTAAACTATCCAACAGGGTAATGTCACGTGGCAATGCGTAAACTAAAGTGTATATCATAGTGTACACGTAGCAAGGTTCTTAACAATTGAACTATGTTATTTGTACGCTTATCTTTTGTCACGTTGTTTGAAGCTTGCATTTTTGTCATGTGTCAATTGGATGGGAGAACTGTTTGAAAATTTAAATTGCCTAATAGGGTAATGTCACGTAGTAAAGTGTAAACTAAAGTGCACACCATAGTGTACATGTAGCAAGATCCTTACCAATTGAACTTTACTATTTGTACACTAATTTTCGACACATTGTTTGATACTTGCATTGTTGTCAAGTGTCAATTGGATGGAAAAATTGTTTGAAATTTAAACTGAAACTTGCATTTTTGTCATGTGTCAATTGGATGGAAAAATTGTTTGAAATTTAAACTGAAACTTGCATTTTTGTCATGTGTCAATTGGATGGGAAAACAGTTTGAAATTTAAATTGTCCAATAGGATTATGTCACATGGGAAAGTGTAAAATAAAGTGTACTCCATAGCGTACGTGTAGCAAGGTTCTTATCGATTGAACTTTGCTATTTGTACGCTTATTTTTGACACGTTGTTTTGAAACTTGCATTTTTGTAATGTGTCAATTGGATGGAAAAATTGTTTGAAATTTAAACTGTCCAATAGGGCAATGTCACGTGGAAAACTGTAAACTGAAGTGTACACCATAGTATACATGTAGCAAGGTTCTTAACTATTGAACTTTGCTATTTGTACATTAATTTTTGGCACGTTCTTTAACACTTGCATTGTCATTAAGTGTCAATTGGATGGAAAAACTATTTGATATTTAAACTATCCAACATGCTAATATAACGTGACAAAGTGTAAACTGAAGTGTACACCATAGTGTACATGTAGCAAGGCTCTTAACAACTGAACTATGCTATTTGTACGCATATTTTTGACACATTGTTTGAAACTTGCATTTTTGTCATGTGTTAATAGGATGGGAAAATTGTATGAAAATTTATATTGTCCAATAGGGTAATGTCACATGGCAAAGTATAAACTAAAGTGCACACCATAGTGTACATGTCGCAAGGTTCTTACCGATTGAACTTTGCTGTATTTACACTGATTTTTGACACGTTGTTTGACACTTGTATTGTTGTCATGTGTCAATTGGATGGGAAAACTATTTGAAATTTAAATTGTCCAACAGGGTAATGTCCCACGGTAATGCGTAAACTAAAGTGTACATCATAGTGTACATGTAGCAAGGTTCTTAACAATTGAACTATGTTATTTGTACGCTTATATTTTGACACGTTGTTTGAATCTTGCATTTTTGTCATGTGTCAATTGGATGGGGAAACTGTTTGAAAATTTAAATTGCCTAATAGGGTAATGTCACGTGACAAAGTGTAAACTAAAGTGTACATCATAGTGTACATGTAGAAATGTTCTTACCGATTGAACTTTGCTAGCTATACACTTATTTTGGACACGTAGTTTGACACTTGAATTGTTGTCACGTGTCAATTGGATGGGGAAACAGTTTGAAATTTAAATTGTCCAATAGGATTATGTCACATGGGAAAGTGTAAACTAAAGTGTACTCCATAGCGTACGTGTAGCAAAGTTCTTACCGATTGGACTTTGCTATTTGTACGCTTATTTTTTACTCGTTCTTTGAAACTTGCATTGTTGTCATGTGTCCATTGGATGGTAAATTTGTTTGAAAATTTTAATTGTCTAACAGGGCAATGTCACGTGGCGAAGTATAAACTAAAGTTTACACCATAGTGTACATGTAGCAAGGTTCTTAACTGTTGAACTTTGCTATTTGTACATTAATTTTTGACACGTTCTTTAACACTTGCATTGTCGTTAAGTGTCACTTGGATGGGAAAACTATTTGATATTTAAACTGTCCAACACGCTAATGTAACGTGACAAAGTGTAAACTGAAGTGTACACCATAGTGTACATGTAGCAAGTGATGCGAACCCCGTAGCAATGGAAACTTCGAAATCCACAACTAGATTGATGCGGAACCCAAGAACGCCAATACTAATCCGGTTTTTGATCTTGAACCCCAATAATCGAACCACGAAATCTCAGATTAGCGAAGAATCTGAAACCCCTTGATTACAATCAATGAAACCCACAATCCGACGTCAAGACGCCCCAAGAAATCGATTCTTGATAAGTTCTAAGTTTGTCCAATGAAGAACAATCGATTGAAAGAAAATTTCTCTCTCTGTATTAATTTCAGCAAAAGTTTTTTTTTTACATAATGAAAAGAGTTTCCTATTTATACTATGGCATAAAAAACGTCCAAATTAATCAAAATATGGTAATATTTTGATTTCACAAGAGTTCTGTAACGCCCCAATTTTTTTTATTAAGCATAAACGCGGGAACGTTACGAAAACTCATTTTTCTTTAATTAAAAAATATGCAGAACTATATAAAATTCTTCAATAAACAAATAATTGTAACGTTTAGATTAAAATTATTGAAAGCGTATCTAACCATAAACATAAACTCCTAAGTAATTCAAATAATGCGTTCTAAATTAAAATAAACAAATTGCTAAATTTAAAATGGCAAACTTATTTCTTTTTCTCTATTCTTTATCCACTTGGCAGTCCGCATCACCAATTCTCCACTGTTCCAATCGACCCGAACTAATCTGAAAAATTAATGTAAGAGTGAGTATTAAAAATACCCAGTAAGATACGTGCAAATTTCCATACATAGGTATATAACAAATAAATAATACACTTCATACCGCTCTTCTCTTATGGAGTATATCGGTGACCAAGCGACACACCCATCTTAGGTCCTCTAAATTTTCATGTAGAAATTTCATATCTCTTTCTCTAGAACCCGAAGGTCCACTAGCATTCCATGTATATTTAATCGCATATAAGAGCATAAGGAAACGTAAACACTTTGCACATAAATGTATCTTACCTTTGAGACTATTTACAATACTATATTTGCAAATAGAAAATTTATTTGCCATCACTTATTTATTATAATATAGTTTATCTTCCAAAATAAATGCTCCGAAATAATTAAAATTCTATCTTATTTTAATGAATATTATGTTTAAACAAAAGGTAGTCTAATTAGTCAGCACTGCCTAGAATATTTAATTAAAGGGAATTATATTAATTCTTAATTCTATTTAATTTTGTTTCATTATTCCATGACGGTTTTTCCCGTAAAATGCCTCGATCCAGTATAATCTACAGTTATTTTTCCCTTATCTAAACATCACGTGGAGTCTATCAACTCATAAAGTCAAGTAATTAAATAATACTAAAATAATCAATCCCTAAAATCAAGGAAACCTACCCTTCTTTTTCTCCAAAATCAAAGCAAATAATTATTAAAATAAACCTACTTCTTTTTATTCATAACCATTTCTATATGTACACACCATACAAAATCAAGACAATTCCATGTACACATGTCAACATCACATCTTCCTTCCAAGTTTTATTGAATTTGAAAACCAATTTCTTCAAATCGAAATTTCTTAGTGCTGGGTTATCCAAATCGACTATTTCTCGAGCCTAAAATTCATAATTAAATACTGGCTATCCAACGAGTATAATATTAATATACTTATTTTTACTCTATCGAAATTTAATTTTGACTCAAAGTATAAGAATTTAAAATATATTACCTCTTAGTCCCTCAACTTTTGAAATAATATAATATAGATATTAAATAAATTTTTATCAAAAATTTTGGGATGTTACAAGTTCTACCAACATTAGAAGATTCAGCAAAAATAAAAAAAAAACGAATTTTTCCCACTTTTTGATCTATGCGGCCGCGTAGATCATTTCTATGTGGTCGCATAGATCACTCCAGCCAGCCACAGGTAGTTTCGGTGGCCTTCTATGCGGCCGCTCCGTGCCACCTTCGTCCGCTTTTATCTCTTTGATCCAAGTTCCTTCGCCCTTCGACCCCAACATGAAACTTGTTCCATTTGACCTCCTGAACATTGTTTCATCGATCATTTGCTTGACAAGCAATCCCATCGCTTCTTTCACTCGCTTCGTCCTCGATCGCGTCATCGGTCCGCCTTCGATTATCAATGGATCCTTTCCGTAACTCGTCGCTTGACTCGCTTCGGTTGTGGACGTGCCTTGATTCATATCATCCCCTCCCTCTTCGAAAGGATTCGTCCTCGATTTTGAACCTGCATCGAAAAGAGATAGATCAACAACATTAAAAGTAGCTGAAACATTATACTCACCTGGTAAGTCCACTTTGTAGGCATTGTCGTTGATCCGCTCGATGACTTGAAACGGTCCATCGCCTCTTGGTTGCAACTTCGACTTCCTCTGTTCTGGAAAACGCTCCTTTCTGAAATGCACCCAGACCCAATCTCCAGGTTCAAATGTAACGCGTCTCCTTCCTTTATTTGCTTTTGATGCAACCAGCTTTCCTTTCTCTTCGATCTGCATCCTGACTCTTTCATGGAGTGCTTTCACCATCTCTGCCTTGCGTTTCCCATCCAAGTTACCTCGTTCATGCACAGGTAAAGGTATTAAATCCATAGATGTTAGTGGATTAAAACCATAAACAATCTCAAAAGGAGAAAATGAAGTAGTAGAATGTATGGCTTGATTATATGCGAACTCTATGAATGGTAAACAATGTTCCCATGATTTTAAATTTTTATTTACCACTCTCCTAAGCAATTGTGTCATAGTTCGATTTACCACCTCAGTTTGAGCATCTGTTTGTGGGTGACAAGTTGTAGAAAACAATAACTTAGTTCCTAACTTACTCCACAAAACACGCCAAAAATGACTCAAAAATTTCACATCTCTATCTGACACTATACTCTTAGGTACTCCATGTAAACGTACTATTTCCTTAAAGAACAAGTCCGCAATATTAGTAGCATCGTCAGCTTTATGACATGGTATAAAGTGCGCCATCTTACTAAACCTATCGACCACTACAAATATTGAATCCCTACCCCTCTTTGTCCTAGGCAAACCTAACACAAAATTCATAGATATGTCTACCCATGGTTCACTAGGCACAGGCAAAGGAGTATACAATCCATGAGGTTGAACCTTAGACTTAGCCTTTTTACAAGTTATGCACTTTCCACATATTTCCTCTACGTCATGTCGCATTCTAGGCCAATAAAAATGTTCTCCTAACATGTATAAAGTCTTTTGAACCCTAAAGTGTCCCATTAAACCACCCCCATGTACTTCCCTTACCAATAATTCATGCAAAGAACAATTAGGAATGCACAACTTATTTTCCTTAAACAGATATCCTTCATGCCTATAAAATTTATCAAATGCACATTTGTCACATGAAGCATATATATCAGAAAAATCACTATCAGTTTCATACATGCTTTTAATATGCTCAAAACCAAGTAATCTAGTACTTAGTGAATTTAAAAGCACGTACCTTCGAGACAATGCATCAGCAACTATGTTTTCATTACCTTGTTTGTACTTGATGAAGTATGGAAAAGTCTCAATAAACTCCATTCATCTCGCATGCCTTTTGTTCAACTTACCTTGACCTCTCAAATGCTTCAAAGATTCATGATCGGTGTGTATCACGAATTCCTTTGGCCATAAGTAGTGCTGCCGAGTCTCCAAAGCTCGAACAAGTGAATACAACTCTTTGTCATATGTCGGATAGTTCAATGCTGCTCCACTCAACTTTTCACTGAAGTAAGCAATAGGCCTCCTTTCCTGCATTAATACTGCTCCTATACCTATCCCTGATGCATCACACTCAACCTCGAATGTTTTATCAAAATTAGGTAATGCTAAAACAGGTGCTTTACATAGCTTATCCTTAATCATGTTAAATGCAACTTCCTGTGATTCTTCCCAATGGAAACCTACACTCTTCTTTACTATTTCAGTCGACGGTGTGGTGATGGTGCTAAAATCTCTTACAAACCCTTTATAAAAACTAGCCAATCCATAAAAACTTCTAACTTCAGTTATAGTCTTAGGTGTTGGCCATTCTTTTATAGCTTTTATCTTTTCTTCATCAACTTCTACCCCATTAGCACTAACCACAAATCCTAGGAAAACAACTCTATCCATGCAAAATGTACACTTTTTAAAATTGGCATATAGTTGTTCCTTTCATAATACAACAAGCACACAATTTAAATGCTCTAAATGCTCATCTAGGGTTTTGCTATAGATTAAGATGTCATCAAAGTAAACCACAACAAATTTCCCAATAAAAGCACGCAAAACATGGTTCATTAAATGCAT